>NC_080175.1:7642558-7907234 GCF_950295315.1 Erinaceus europaeus
CCTGGGCCCCCACAGAGGCAGAGTTGAGCAGCCTGGCCTGGAGACAAGTAAGTTGTGTGGACGGTCCAAATAGCTCACGTGGGCAGTATAGCTGCCTTGCCACTTTGTCATGTGCATACCCCTGAGTGACTGGGGTGTCAACAGCTTTGACTTTGGGGAACAGAGCAAAGCAAGAATCCCCAAGGTAACTGTTCTCATCCCTGGCTGTATTGTTCACTCAAGGGAGGAAGTTTGTAAAACAGCACTGTCCTTGCCCTGCCCCTGAACAATTAAATCAGAATCTCAGCTTCCGGCAGAGAAGCCCTTGCCCTGAGGACACCTGAACAGGACAGACAGATGACAGCAGGCCGTGTGGAGGCCGTGGGACACAGGTCTTCATTCTGCTCACATGTGCTGGCCTTTTCTTCTCTCATGTGGAGTTGCTCTTTAATTTTGTCTTTCCCTCATTCATTCCCCTGCTGGATGAGTAGTAATGGTGCTTTTAAAAGTATGACAAGGACTCCACAGTACCCAGCATCCAAAGCATGTGCGTGTCTTGAGTTGTTCCCATAAATCCATCTACATGACAGCGCCTGGCTTTGAGCAGGAAGTTCCGTGAGGTGTCTGCTTAGCCAGAAGCTCCCCACCTGTCTTGTTTTTTTTTCTTTAAATATTATTATTATTATTATTATTAGTAGTAGTAGTAGTAGTAGTAGTAGTAGTAGTAGTAGTAGTAGTATTTTACCAGAGCACTGCTCAGCTCTGGATGACAGTGGTGTGGGGGATTGAACCTGAGACCTTGAAGCCTCAGGCATGAGCGTCTTTACATAACCACTATGCTGTCTTTCCCACCTCAGTTCTTCTTGCCTTGTGCTGAGACCAGGTAGGGCCACAACAGGTTTTGGAAGTAAAGCTGAGGAGAAAGGACAGCACACCAGCCCAAACCCAGAGACAAAGCGCCCAGCTGGTACAAATGTTTGCTAAACCTTCACTGAGTCAGGTGCTGAGGTCCAGTACAGACGAGATGCAGGTCCTGCTTCCAGGTGTCCACTACTCGGAGGAGGGGCACAGGCTTAGGAATCCACTGTACATCACACACACACACACACACACACACACACACACGCAGGACACATGTAGACAGACACACCCCTACACAGACTACACTCACATGTCAGAAACACACTCCCAAACATACTTTAGACATTCAAGACATGCCACTTGGACATACACATCCCAAACATACACACAGGATACACACATAACTCTCACACACACACAACACACACCTGGCAGATACACCAACATAAACACTGCAACCGGGGAGTTGGGCAGTAACGCAGTGGGTTAAGTGCATGTGGCGCAAAGTGCAGGAACTGGCGTGAGGATCCTGGTTCAAGCCCCCAGCTCCCCACCTGCCTTGAAGACATTTCACGAGCCATGACTCAGGTCTGCAGGTGTCTCTCTTTCTCTCTCCTTCTCTCCCTCCCCATTTTCTCTCAGTTTCCCTCTGTCCTATCCAATAAAGTGGAAAAAAGCAGCCACAGTGCAGTGGATTCAAACCAGAGTCACCTAGGTATCATAAAAACACGCCAACAAAAAACAGTAAGACACAGGCACTCCTTGTTCACAGAAAAACTGTGGAAAACAGCTAAGGTCTGGAAGCAATGAACGTGTTCAAGAATGGGGGACACAGGCTGGGGAACCCAGCATAATGGTTCTGCAAAAAGCCGTTAGCGCCTGAGGCTCCGATTTCCCCGGTTGAATCCCCAGCACCACTATACTGAGCCGTGCTCTGGTAAAATAAATAAATGAAAATTTAAAAAGAAGATAAAGGAGATGCATATACACAAGGGACTCCTACTCAGCCATGAGGAAAGATGAAATCTCACCTTGGCCATGGAATCTCGCCTTCTGCCCCAGGGCAAGGCTCAGCTTCTAGAAGAAGCAGAACCCTGTCTGGAAAAGTGCTCCGGGAGACTTGTAAGGACAGAGCATCACTCTTTAGACCCAGAGGCCCAACTGCTGCTAATCAGACGGAAGGGAAATCAAGCTTTCGTAGCAGCCAGGAGGTCCACATGCCGCCCACAGGTCTCCCATAAGCAAACTGCCCACAGCCAGGCCTCTCCAGCTGCCGGCTATGCCACGAGGGCGGCGAGGCTTCACACGTGATCCTGTTAGAGCTCATTTACCTTGTTAGCCACAGACCCATAGCTCCTGTCAAGGGTTTTATGAATCCTGATTCTATTATCCTACATATTAGCCTCCCATCCTGGTTTGGTGTCGATCGCAAATTGGATAAGCCTGCTTTCTATGTCTTTATCCAGGTCACTGATAAAACCTTAGATAGAAGAGGCCGGAGGCAGCGTCCTGTAGCAAGGCCCCTGAATGCACCACCCCCCGCCCCTGCATGCCCTGTCCCCACTGTGCCTCAGATGCACGGACGTGGCTAAGACTCTAGACATACACTTGTTCAACCTCTAACTACTACTGTGTTAGCCCAAAGGCTTTCTCCTCTCGGGACTCAAGGGGGAGGCAAATTTAGTACCAAGAACTGCAACAACTTCACTTCCCTAAAAGTCAAGCGTCAACACCTTCCTGTTCCAAGATGCAGCCAGCAAACAACAGTCCTCTGGGCACGCAGACTAGGCCATACTTCAACCAGGAGAGCTGGTTTGACCCTCAAGCTAAACCTGTTCTCTCTTATCTTGTGGATTTTTTTTATTTAATTTAATTTCATTTTTGTCACTAGGGTTATCACTGGGGCTTGGTGCCTTCTGTGTCAATTCACCGATCTTGGCAACCAGTTTGCCTTTATTTGTGTATGCATGTATTTGATAAGACAGAGAGAAATTGAGAGAGGAGGGGATATATGGAAGGAGACAGGCAGAGAGACACCTGCAGCACTGCTTTACTGATCATGAAACTGCCCCCGCCCCCGCAGCTGGGGACTGGGGGGTTTGAACTTGGGTCGTCACCACTTGGCAATTTTAAAACAATCACTATTCCCTTTCCAGGGCTGGAAAATTAGCAACTACAAGTCAGAAGTAGAAATGTCACTTGATTTTGGAGAGAAAGGTCTAAAACCTTTCATCACAGAAAAAAAAAAAAAAAGTGCCTGAGAGCTAACTCAAGGTATTAGAGCACAGGGCTCACATGGCTGAGGGTCCTGGTTCTCTCCCCGGTACTGCTCTTCTCAAAACTGAACAGTGTTCTGGCCTCCCCTCTCTCTCCCTCTCCATATCCTCCCGCTCTCTGTGTCTACCCACATAGCCATCTCATGAATAAATATATATTTAAAAGAGCAGAGGGGAAAAGATAGCTACAAGAAACCAAATACAACAGCACAAATCGTAATAGCCACAACTTGGAATCAACCCAGGTGTCCAACAACAGATGAGTGGCTGGACAAGTTATGGTCTACACACACAGTGGAATACTACTCAGCTGTTAAAAATGACAAATTCATTTTCTGCACCTCCTCTTGGATGGAGCTTGAAGGAATCATGTGAAGTGAGATCAGCTAAAAAGAGAAGGATTGATATGGAATGATCTCACTCATGGAGAGAAGTTGAGAAATAAGAACAGAAAGTGGAAATACACAGCAGAACTTGGACAGGACTCTTGGCTTTCAGGTTCTTGTGCTGATGGTGGAAGACGACCTAGGTGGGGGTGGTGAGTGTTTTGCAGAAAACTGAGAAATTTTACACATGTACCAATAGCTGTATTTACTGTAAACCACTAATCCCCCTAATTAAAAAAAAAAAAAAAAGCCTGAGAAGACCCATCCACCTCATCTGGGAGGGGATCTCTCTGAAGTCCAAGATCACACAGGAGGTGCGATTTCACTGGGGAGCGTTCTGGTGTTGTGAGATGTCTTTCTCTCCCTCTCTCCCTCCCTCCCTCCCTCTTCCCTCTCGGTTTCTCTCCACCGCTAGCCAATAAATAAAATATTTTAATTGTTAAAAAGATGCGTGTGTGCCACAGTTTGTAATAGCCAAAACCTGGAAGCAACCCAGGTGTCCAACAACAGATGAGCGGCTGAGCAAGTTGTGGTCTATACACACAATGGAATACTACTCAGCTGTTAAAAACGATGACTTCACCGTTTTCAGCTGATCTTGGATGGACCCTGAAAAATTCATGTTAAGTGAAATGAGTCAGAAACAGAAGGATGAACATGGGATGATCTCACTCTCAGGCAGAAGTTGAAAAACAAGATCAGAAGAGAAAAACACAAGTAGAACCTGAACTGGAATTGGCGTATTGCACCAAAGTAAAAAACTCTGCGGGAGGGGGAGAATACAGGTCCAAACAGGATGACAGAGGACCTAGTGGGGGTTGTATTGTTATATGGAAAACTGAGAAATGTTATGCATGTACAAACAATTGTATTTACTGTCGAATGTAAAACATTAATTCCCCAATAAAGAAATTTTTTTTAAAAATTCCATCACATAAAAAAAATGTGTGTCAAAGTGGCATGTTTGGGGTGGCGTACGCTACCATGCTTCACAGGCTTTTTGGAGGGGAAAATCCTGTCAGGGAAGAATATTCATTGACACAGGAAGAGCTGAGGGCACAATGCAGGTTAAAGAAGAAGGGGGTGGGCACCAACAACCGACTTCAGAGGAGCCACGACTTGTGTGCAGGAAAAGATTTAGGCATCGTGGAAGAGGGGAACAAACGCCTGGGAGAATATCAACCCAGATGTGCACTGTGCTCTTCTCAGAGTTCCGGATCATAAATAAATTAGTTTCTTTCCATGTTTTTTCCCCTCTGTGTTGTATACCTTCCCTGCAGTGAACATCTATTGTTACATGATCTTTTAAATTGCTTATTTGAAATAAAAGGAAAGAATTCTAGCAAAGATAACCCACCTAAAAGCTGTGGTTCAGAAAGTGGTGAGCTCTGCTTATGAAGAGACACAGCCAGAGGGAAATGGCTCACTCCCTGGGAAAAGATATGAAGGAGTTGGGGGGGGGGGGAAGAGGACTCAGGGGCACACCTGATAGAGTGCACATATTACCCACCACGCACAAAGATCCGGGTTCAAACCCTGGTCCCCACCGGTGGGAAGGAGGGCTTCATGAGTGATGAGGCAAAGATGCCGGTTTCTCCCCCTTACCCCTTCTCTCTGTCCCTGTCCCCCTCTCAATTACTCTCTGCCTCTATATAACTAGAAAACAAAAGGAAAATATTGACTATGGGGGCAGGGGGGATGAATTTGTTTTGGAGGCACTGAGACCCAGCAATAACCCTGGTGGAAATAAAATAAAATAAAATAAAATGGATTTTAAAAAGTGAAAGAGTATGAACACTAATTTAAAGGGACATATGCACTTCTATGTTCACAGCTGTATTACTCACAGTAACCAAAGAGCGGATGCAGCCTAAAGGTCCATCAGCAGATGACTGCCTAAAGAAGTTATGGGACATACACTCCATAGACTACTACCCTGCCATCAAAAAAAAAAAAAAAAAGACAATACTGTGTTCTCTGGGATAAAATGGATGGAACGGGAGGTGATTACAGTTCTAGATAGTTTCACTCATATGTGGAATCTAGAGAACTGATACACATGAACTTGAAAAAAACAAACAGAAGCAACAAACTGTTTCTAAGAATTGTATGAGGGAGTCGGGCGGTAGCGCAGCAGGTTAAGCACACGTGGCGCAAAGCACAAGGACCAGCGTAAGGATCCTGGTTCCAGTCCCCGGTTCCCCACCTGCAAGGGAGTCACTTTACAGGTGGTGAAGCAGGTCTGCAGGTGTCTGTCTTTCTCTCCCCCTCTCTGTCTTCCCCTCCTCTCTCCATTTCTCTCTGTCCTATCCAACTACAACGACATCAATAACAACAATAATAATTACAACAATAAAACAACAAGGGCAACAAAATGGAAAATAAATAAATATTTTTTAAAAAAAATTTTTTAACTGTATGATGGGAGGGTGGAGACACAGAATTCTGGTGATGAGTGTGGTGTAGAACCATACACCGTGATCATATAATCTTGTAATCACGAAAAAATGGCGGGAATGTAAAGGAGCTGGTTGAGTGTAGAGTGTGGGTCAGACCCTCTGCCACGATGCCTAACGCCCTCCCTGCACACCAGGTGTGCCTCCTCTGAAGCTGGTTGCTGTAGCCTGCCCTCCCCCCAATTTTTTTTAACTTGGCATCATACCCTCAACACCTTTCTGTGCCTGTAAATATTAGGAGTTTGTGCCAGGGCCAGTGGTGGCACACCTGGTTGAACACCCATGTTATAATACTCAAGGACCAGGGTTCGAGCCCAGAGTGAGACCTGCTTTCTGGATGCCTATTGCAGGCAGGTCATGTTGATTTGACAAGAACCAAAAAGCAAGCAAACAAACAACAACAACAACCAAAACCCAGAACCGTTGCCCAAACACCACAGAAACAGAAAAATGGAATAATGGGCTGGGAAGACCTCTCTGTGTGTGAGTCCAGGATCCATCCACAGCACCTCCCTATGCCAGAGCTGAGCAGTGCTTTTATCTCTAGCTGTCTCTCATCAACAGAAGCAAGGTTTAATTAAAAAAAAAAAAAAAAACCTGTGGATGAGGTTTCTTTCCAGAGCACAACCTCCACAAAGTTATTTCCTCTTTCTTTTAATATTTATTTTACTCCGAAAATTACTCTGCTGGGGGCCGGGCAGTGGCACACCGGTTTAAACGCACATAGTATGAGGCGCAGTGACTCACACAAGGATCCAGGTTCGAGCTCCCAGTTCCCGCCTGCAGGAAGGGTCGCTTCACAAGCAGTGAAGCAGGTCTGCAGGTGTCTGTCTCTCTCCCTCTCCGTCTCCCTGTCCCCTCTCAGTTTCTCCTTGTCCCACCCAATAAAAATGAGAACAAAATGGTCTTCAAAAACAGTGGATTCATAGTGATAACCCTGGAGGCAAAACAGAAAAAAACTAAATAAAATTTTAAAAGTTCTAAAAATTACACTGCACGCCTTTCTTTCTAAGTGCCAGCACACAGCAGCAGGAGTGGGTTTTAAAGCAGGGTTCCCCTGGATCCATTCAAAGCAGGTGGATCCCGTTCTTCCCAGGAAGACAAAAACCACGTTTCATACACGAGACATAAGACACATAGACATTCCTAAAGCTCGGTCCACAGCTCGTGAGACTGTCTGAAGGCAGGTGGTCTGCCTGAGTGCTCTCTGCTCTCACCAGGGGAGAGGTTCCACCCGTACCAGCAGGGAACCATGATGGTTATGGATAAAGGTTGTGAATTCTTATAAATACGCAGCCAGCCCAGGTAAGTACAAGGACAAGGTGACAAGAGAACCATTGGGAAAAGGGAACAGGGAAGGACATATTGCTTTTGGGTAAGAGGGGAGATAGGGGAATGTATAGATGAGTGCCGGTATCTGGCTATAAGGTTATCTGTGCCACATACTCACCCTCCTGGCACCACCACGTTGGCAGTGAGCCTCTGCCAGCCAGGTTCCAGCACGTGTTTTTTATTTCAGGTTTATAGCTTTGACTTTATTTGAACATTACATTCATTTTACTCATACATTATATCCATTTGATTTTATTCATACATTCCGAAGAGGGTGGGATACAGTGAAGAAAAAAAAAATGGGTAATGTAAAAACAAAGAAATTCTTGAATACTTCCAAATTATCAGAACAATACCAGACAACCTATAAGCAGTTTGGACCAATATAAGAACTCATAACAAATTTAGTCAATTGGTATTTTATCCTCGAGATGCATAAAATCCTCTATATTCTTTCGGCAGGCACTATATATATATTTTTTTTAATTTTACTTTTCTTGGGGAAGAAAAGTGAGAGAAGTGACATGTCACAAACTCTCAACACTCAAAATGAGTTCCCTTCCCTTTTCATTACTTTTTAGTCTCTGGAGTATTTCTCTGTCCTGCCAGCAACATTCCAAAGGCCTATTTCTTTTCTTTTCTCTTCTTTTCTTTTCTTTTCCTTTCTCTTCTTCTCTTCTCTTTTCTTCTCTTCACTTCTCTTCTTTTTTCTTTTTGCCTCCAGGGTTATTGCTGGGGCTCGGTGCCTGCACTACAAATCCACTGCTCCTGGAGGCTATTTTTTTCGATTTGGGGGAAGGGGGTATAAGACAGAGAAAAGTTGAGCGGGAGGGGAAGAGAAAGATAGACAGACACCTACAGACCTGCTTCACCACCTGTGAAGCGACCTCCCTGCAGGTCAAGAGCAAGGGGCTCGAACCAGGATCCTTGCGCCTGTCCTTGTGCTTCGTAACTAAGTGTGCTTAATCCAGTGCACTACCGCCCAGCCCCAAGGCCTGTTTCTTTTTTTTTCCTTTTCACTTATTAGTAATTTAGTAATTATCCACCTTCTGCACCCCATGGGGATCCTCAGTCTGTATGTCGAGAGGGGTAAAGAATAGGAAAGCTACAATGGAGGGGATGGGATACGGAACTCTGATGGTGGGAATTGTGTGGCACTGTACCCCTTTTATCCCACAGTCTTGTTGATAATTATTAAATCATTAATAAGTAAAAAAAGAAAAACACAGAAATAGGCCTTTATTAGAAATATATTTATTATTTATTTATAAGAGAGAGAGGAATTGGGGCAGGGTGGTCAGAGAGAACCAGAGCATCACTCTGGATCATGCGATCCCAGAGACTGAACTCAGGGCCTCCTGCTTGAGAGTCTAAGGCTTTGCCCACTGGGCCACCTTCTGGACTGCATGAGGACTTGTTATTTTTATCCCCACTTTGCAGTCTGGTACACTGAGGAAGGGCCATCAAACACAACTGAAGCAACCTTTCATGATCTATTAAAATATTTATTTATGTATTTCATAAAAGAGTATTTAGCATTAGAGAATAAGAGAGGGAGAGAGAGAGAGAGAAAGACTGAGACCAGAGCACCATTCCACTCCAGTGGAATGTCTCCAAGCAGCTTTGATCCCTGTCAATGTAGCTCCAGGTCCTGGGAGTTCCAAGGCTACAACTGACCACGACTGATGATGATAGGCTCACTTGCACTCAGCTCTGTGATGGGCATGGAGAAGAGTCTAGATTCATTCCCACATAGCCAACCTGACTTCCCTGGGCAGACGACCCCACCAGTGTGTCCTGGAGCTCCGATTCCCCAGAGCCCAGCTCCACTAGGGAAAGAGAAAGACGGGATGGGAGTATGGATCGACCTGTCAACACCCATGTTCATCGGGGAAGCAATTACAGAAGCCAGACCTTCCACCTCCTGCACCCCACAATGACCCTGGGTCCATACTCCCAGAGCGATAAAGAATAAGAAAGCTTCCAGTGGAGGGGATGAGATATGGATCTCTGGTGGTGGGAATTGTGTGGAATTGTACCCCTCTTATCCAACAGACTGGTTGATCATAATTAAATCAATAAAAGAATTAAAAATAAATAAGTAAAAATAATAACCAAGAGACTGGAGCCATAGGTTCAGGCAGGAAGGCTGAGCAAGGATTTGGGGAGTAAAAAAAAAAATGGAGATCTAGAAGGAGGAGATGATGGAGAGGAATGATCATGTAGGCTCCTCCCAGCTCTGACAGTGGGTGTAATAAGATCACCTTGGAGCCTTCTCCTAATGGCAGCATGCCCTTTGCTCAGCCAGTGTCCTGGCCCTCCTTGTCTTCTTGTGTGAGTTCCCTGAGGATGCTGAGTCATCTAGCCCCTAGGGCACCTCACCGGTACCTCTCCTCACCCTCTCCTCACCAGTATCTGAGGTCCATTGTTCCAACACAGCAAACACTCCACTGGAAATGCACATTTTGGCCCAACTTTCTCCTCTTCAAATTCTGCTTTCTTCCTTCCCTTTCCTACCCATAGATGCTGGTCCTACGATTTTCTTTTGTAAACTTCCTACATAGTGACCTCCTCTGTAGATTTCACTTCCTTGGGAAGTTGAGACATTGGCTTATAGACTTATGGTGTTAGAGATAAACCGAACAATGGAACTAGAAAGAATAAAAAAGATAATCTAGTAGGGTTCAATCCCCTCCTCTTGTGAGTGAAGATATTATAGTTCAAGATAAGAAACTGACTTGTCCAAATCAGTCTGGAATTAATCATCTCCAGACATCTGTGTGAGGATTAACTACATTTTTTTTACCTATTATGTCACCCATACCACACACATATAGATGAATCTTTGTCATCGGAGTTAAATGCATTTACACAGTGGAGTGTCCTGAGATGTTTTAGACAAAAGATCACAGAAAGTACATTCAGAGCCAAGTTTTGGGAAGTAGATTGAACCTTAGATAAGCAAAGCACAGAGCTCTTGAATAATGACTTAGCTATAAAAATATTCATGAGTGAAAGTAATACCTGATAGATATTTTTTTAAATATAATTATCTACAATGAAAATGTGCCAGGCAACAATCTGAAAATACTTTATTGAGGCATCCACTTCAAGACAGCTAATGAACTCATCCATTTTTCCTATATCCCCTCTCCAAGCACCACTGAAAGAATGAAAACAAATCCATAGCCGGGATGAAGAGCCTCTAGGGGTTTAAATCAGAAAATCAGAACAGGGGAAAACACACAGCAAAGATAAATCAGGGGCCAGGAAGAGACCACAGTGGTGGATGGAAGAGATTTTCATGCCTGAGCTTCAGAGGTGCCCGGTACAATCCCTAATCCCAGCATAAGCCAGAGTTGAGTAGTGCTCTGGTAAAACAATTAATTAATTAACTCATTAATTAATTAATTAACTCAACAAATATAGCACTGAACTTGCATGCCTGTGGTTCTTGGCTTAATCCCTAGCTCTACCTGTCTTGGAATGACATGCTTAATTACTCTTCTGTCTCAAGTGAAATTCCCTCTCATGTGTAATAAGCCTAGGGTCCAGGTGATGGCGCACCTAGTTGAGCACACATACTACAGTGTGCCAGGACCCTGGTTCAAGGCCCTGGTCCCCACTTGCAGGGGAAAGCTTCACAAACGGTGAAGCAGTGGCCTACGAGTCTGTCTTCCTTTTACTTCTTGATTTCACTCGGTCTTTATCCAATATATAAATAAGAAAGAATATTTTTTTAAATAATTAAGATGCATCCTAAAAAAAAAAGTCCAAGACTGGGAAGTGGCACAACCAGTAAAGGGTACATAGTAATAAGTGCAAGGACCTGAACGAGGATCCTGGTTTGAGCCCTTGGCTCCCCACCTGCAGGGGAGTTGCTTCACAAGCAGTGAAGCAGGTCTGCAGGTGTCTTATCTTTTTCTCCCCCTCTGTCTCCCTCAACTCTCTCAATTTCTCTCTGTCTTACCCAATAAAATGGTCATAAGGAACAGTGGATTCGTAGTGCTGGAACCGAACCCCAGTGATCACCCTGGAGAAAAAGAAAAAAATCCAAAGCCCCATGTTCAGTCTGCAGCAATCCTGTAAGCCTGAGGGGAGCAGTGTTCCAGTTAATAAACTGAATTTTAAAACGCATTTTTTGACAGCTAGGTAGATAGCATAGTGGTTATGCAAAATGAACGTAAAATAACAAACAGTGCTACAGAGAATATCTTCACGGGAAAGGAATTTAGTAAGGGATGAAAACCAAACCCTGGCACACCTATTCCCTTCAAATCATTCACTGATTCAGAAATAGCAATGCGCAAAAGATTTCAAAAAGTCCCAAAGGAAGGTAATAGCTACAGACTAGAGTGGAGCAAAGACTTCAGGAGCAACCAGTTGGTGTGATATTGAAATTTCTCCAACTTGTGTGGATCGACCTGCCAACACCCATGTCTAGCAGAGGAACAATTAGAGAAGCGAGATCTTCACCTTCTCACCCTATAATGATCCTGGGTCCATGCTCCAAGAAGGGTAAAGAATAGAAAAGCTTCCAGTGGAGGGGATGGTATGCAGGACTCTGGTGGTGGGAATTGTGTGGAATTGTATCCCTCTTATCCTACAGACTTGTTAATCATTATTAAATCAATAAAATAAAAAGAGAAATTTCTCCAACTTAAATTTTATACTAAAACCTCAGAAGGGCCAAACCATAGGAATATAAGACACATTTTGGAGTTAAGAGATACATTTTAGGATCAAAGGAAAAACTAAAATAGATTTATTTAAACACAGCCTAAAAGCAAGGATCTGAGGATGATGGTAAATTAACTTCATGCAAGAATAAAACTCAACATCCTGCAAACATCACAAAACTCACAATTCAATCATCATCACAAGTGCTGACAGAGAACAGTCAACCCACAATTCTACTGCCAGCAAAAATAGCTTTCAAGTGCAAAGGCAAACTGAAGATGATGGCAATAAAATAAAAGTCAAAGACCTGCAGGGGGGGGGGGTCACTTCACAAGCGGTGAAGCAGGTCTGTAGGTGTCTTTCTGTCCTCTCTCTCTGTCCTCCCTTCTTTCTCTCTGTTGTATTCAACAGCAACAACAACAACAATGGAAAAAGATGGTCACCAGGAGCAGTGGATTCGTAGTGCAGGCACTGAGCCCCAGCGATAGCCCTGGAGGGGAAAAAAAAAAACCCAAGGAACTCATTTATAGAAAAATGCTTTAAAAATGCATATATCTAAATTGGGGACAGAGCAATGGTGCACCCAGTTAAACGTACATGTCATAGTGTGCAAAAGGCCATCCAGCCCCCCGCTTTCCACCTGTGGATGGGGAAGGGGAGCAGTGAATCAGGTCTGCAGGTGTCTATCTTTCTCTCTCCCTCTCTATTTACTCCTCCCCTCTCAATTTCTCTCTGTCCTACCAAATAAAATGGAAAAGAAGAAAAAGAAAAGGAAAAAAAATGATAAGGGCCTGGAAGGTGGTTCAGAAGTAAAGGGCATGCCTTCTTTTTTTTAAATTTTTTTTATTATTATTATTTATTTTCTCTTGTTGCCCTTGTTTTATTGTTGCTGTAGTTATTGTTGTTGTTACTGACGTTGTCGTTGTTGGATAGGACAGAGAGAAATGGAGAGAGGAGGGGAAGACAGAGAGGGGGAGAGAAAGAGAGACACCTGCAGACCTGCTTCACCAGCTGTGAAGTGACTCCCCTGCAGGTGGGGATCCAGGGGCTCCAACCAGGATCCTTACGCCGGTCCTTGCACTTTGCGCCACCTGCGCTTAACCCGATGCACTACCACCCGATCCCCAAGGGCATGTCTTCTATGCATAAGGTCCTGGACTTGACCCCTGGCACCACATAAAATGACAACGTTGTGCTCCAGTGTCTCCTCTCTCAAGGTCTCATACAAACATACAAACACTTCGAGAATTCTCAAATACATATATGTATCTGTACTTCTAATGTTACACTGACCCATCTTCAAGCAAATGGATACTCAGGATGAAATTTGCTTACAATCCACTGGCATCTGGAAATTGCTATCTGATAACGACATCATAAGAGAACAGCTTCTGTGACATAAGTGTCAAACTATATGCAAAAAAAATGAACTAAGTTTTCTACCTGATTCTAAAAATAAAATTTAAAAAATTCCAATGCTAGATGTTACACAAAATATATTTCTACTCTAGTTGCAAACGCATTTCCAGAACAGGACAGAAACTCTGAAACCATAGTGGCAACTATTGTAAATACATAAAAATTAAGATACACATGCAATCATAGAAATAACAAAGACCCTTAAAAATCTACTACATGGATATAAAAGATATATGCAGTGCATGAATGTAAACCAGTTTCTATGAGCACAGAGCACACCCATGTGTTGGTAAAGCAAATCAAAGGTCCAACAGGAGCCCAGAGAAAATGAAGCCACAGATAATTCACTAGTCCAATGCAAAGCATCAATACAGAAGCAAAAAGATGCAAGTGTATAGCTACTCCCATGATATGAATTTAAATCTTTGACAGAGATGTGGGGAAACGCACGTTTGCTCAGTCATGCTGAGAGATAAATTGGTCTGTTTCATCCCTTTTCTTTTTCTTTATTTTTTTAGGAAAAAAAAATCTATGAAGATTTCAATTCCTTTTCAATTTGTTCCTCAAGATAGTTTTCTTTTTTGTTCATGTATTGAATCATCTATTTACATGTTTTAGTTATGAAATATGCTACTTACTCTTGCAACGTCCTTTTTTATTTATTTATTTTTTTATTTCTTTAGAAAGCAGAAATACTGACAAGACCATAGGATAAGAAGGGTGCAATTCTACACAATTCCCACCCCCAGAGCTCCATATCCAATTCCCTCCCCTGATAGCTTTCCTATTCTTTATCCCTCTGGAATTATAGACCCAGGGACACTGTAGAGTGCAGAAGGTGGAAGGTGGACCCATACTCCCAGCCTGTCTCTCTTTCCCTAGTCGGGCAGGGCTCTGGGGAGAAGAGGCAGGGCTCCAGGACACAGTGAGGTTGTCTGCTTTTTTTTTTCTTTTAAATAATAGTCTTATTTGGTTTTGAATCAACCTTGGTTTACAAGACTATATGTGCTTCCTTCAGAGGCAGTTTCCCACCTCTTCAATATGTGTAACTAACTGTTAATTTTCTAAGACATCTATAGGCAGGAATAATTCTGTGGCTGTGGAGAGTCTGTGCACTGTTGTTCTTCAAAAGGACTGTGTCCAAAAATGGCATCTCATCATGGGCCTACACATTCCAAGCACTGATCCTTCCTATCTGATTTCTTTTAAAATACTTGAGTTGATATGAAACACAGAAAAGCTGGAGCTAGAAGCTACTTGACTGGGTAACATACACGCTGCCCCACGCTCAAGATCCCAAGTCTCAGCTCTGTAACCATGAAACTTCACAGATGGTGAAGCAGTGCTAGATTACTTCTTATTTCGGTCTCTCCCCTGTCTCTTTCAATTTGCTCTCAAAATATTATAGAGTAGTGGTCTGGGAGGTGGCACAGTGGATAAGGCTTTGGACTCTCAAGCATGAGGTCCCGAGTTCAATCCCCAGCAGCACATGTACCAGAGTGATATCTGGTTCTTTCTCTCTCTCCTATCATTGCTCATGAATAAATAAATAAAACCTTTTTAAAAATTATAGAGTAGAAAATTATGCTGCCATAGAGTGCATGCTTTGGGCATTAGGTTCATTTCTCAGTGAAGGGAGGAAGGCAGGAAGGCAGGAAGGAATGAAGTAAGGGTGGAAGGAAGTAAGGGTGGAAGGAAGGAAGGAAGGAAGGAAGGAAGGAAGGAAGGAAGGAAGGAAGGAAGGAAGGAAGGAAGGATGGATGGAAGGAAGGATGGAAGGAAGGGAGGGAGGGAGGGTGGAAGGAAGGAAGGAAGGGGGAGAGAAGGAGGGAAGGAGGGAAGGAGGGAAGGAGGGATGGAGGGAGAAGGAAGAGGAAATAAACAATAAAGCACCTTTGATACATTCCCCCTTCCCACTTCAGAACTTCTAAAGCAGTCACAAAATAAATTTAAAAAAAAATCCAAACAAACACAAAACAGGTAAGAATCACCCAGGATCCCACTAAGGGCAACTTCATTAGCCTATTTTTGTCCATATCCGGAAAGCGCTCTATTGATTTCCCCAATTCTTCATGAACATAACAAATGCTTACTGAGAAACTAGCTGAGATGATGATTTACTATAAAGTAAAAAGCAAACGTTCTATATGCCCATCAACTCCAAATAACCACCATTCAGATGCTACTATGTGTCTTCATAGCTACTTTTCTTACAGAATACATTGATTCCACTACACAGCCATGATCAAAGAGGTCATTCACACTTCCGTGTGCTCTGTGTCACTGAGTAACACTTTATGGACACTTCCAAGTCAGCCCACAGTTATCTACATGACTAATTGGGATAGAGGCACATGAGTTTCACTCCCTTCTCTAAGAAGCTGGTGTTAGTGTGTAAACACTGTTATCTGCTGTTTTCAGATGCCTATCCTGCATCTCTATGGAAATCACAGCTTTATCCATATTGACCCGAGAGCTCTCTAACAGTTATCTCTTTTCCAACTGAAAAGTTCTGTTTCCTAGTTTGGTATTTGAGGAGCACTGACCCTTAACTGGAAAACGAGGACAAGACTATCACCTCCTGCAGGAACTGGACAGATTAAATCACCTAAGATGTGGCATGTGCTCTGACAAAGCTAGCACATGACACCTGTGAGATCTTCCTTTCTTTCTTTCTTTCTTTCTTTCTTTTTTTCTTTCTTTCTTTCTTTCTGTTTTTATTTATTCATCATTAGATAGAGACAGAGAAAAACTGAGAAGGGAGGGGGAGATAAAGAGGGAAGGAGACAGAGAGACATCGGCAACCCTGCTTCACCACTCATGCAGCTTTTTGCCCCTTCCAGGTGAGGACCAGGGACTTGAACCTAGCTCTTTGTGTGTGGTAATGTGTGCACTTAACCAGGTGTGCCACCGCCTGGCCACTCAAATCTTGCTTGCTAGCCTTCCTCCACCTTTCTTCCTACTCATCACCAAGGTAGACACAGGAATGAAACATACACACATAGGGTCAGGCAGTGGCACACCCAGTTGAGTGCACATATAACCATGCTCAGGGATCAGGGTTCAAACCCCAAGTCTCCACCTGCAAGGGGGAAACTTCAAGAGCGTAGGAGCTGTGCTACAGGTGTCCCTTCTTCTTCTCCTCCTCCTCCTCCTCCTCCTCCTCCTTCTTCTTCTCCTTCTTCTCCTTCTCCTTCTCCTTCCCCTTCTCTCTCTCTCTCCCTATCTATCTATCTCCCCCTCTCCTCTCTGTCTTATCAAATTTAAAAAAGGAAAGAAGGAAGGGAGGACAGACAGACAAAAGGAAGGGAGGAAAAGTGACTATTGGGAGCTGTGGTTCTGCCATGCAGGCACCGAGCCCTAGCAATAACCCTGTGGCAAAAAATAAATGAAATTTAATTAAACTTAAAAATATGTACATATGGGAGTCATGGGGTAGTTAAGCAGGTTAAGCACAAGGACAGGCATAAAGATCCTTGTTCGAGACCCCACTCCCCACCTGCAGGGGAGTCGCTTCACAAGTGGTGAAGCAGGTCTGCAGGTGTCTATCTTTCTCTCCCCCTCTCTGTCTTCCCCTCCTCTCTCTATTTCTCTCTGTCCTATCCAGCAACGATGACATAATAACAACAACAATAATAACTACAACAATAAAACAATAAGGGCAACAGAAAGGAGTAAATAAATAAATAATATATATGTACATATACATATATAAACAACTAGTTGGTTTTTTTTTTCCCTCATTGGTTTCAGTGACAGAATACCTGGGCCAGGCTGTGCTAAGCCTTAGCCTAAGGCTCAGCAATTCTATGGAGCCAGACCTGTACTTCCTATTGTTATCACTATTGTGATCTCAGAGGGTATTCCTGGAAGAGTTCTGCTTCCTCCAGAACCTCATCCCTGGTGACAGGCTCCTTGTCTTCCCTTCCAGTGAAGGGAGGGCAGGCACATCTGTATAAGCAGCAGTCTGGTGGTAACTCTGAAGTCCATGGGCTGGTGATGGTGCCACACGCCTGCTCCATCTCCCTCAGAGTAGGGACCCAGCTCGGGCTTCCTCCCACTTCCACTGAACCCACATGGACAACAGGGAGGCAAAACTTTCTATTTAAAAATCTCTAATGAGGAGGTCGAGTGGTAGCTCAGCGGGCTAAGTACAGGTGGTGCAAAGCATAAGGACCGGCGTAAGGATCCCAGTTCGAGCCCCCGGCTCCCCACCTGCAGAGAGTCGCTTCACAGGTGGTGAAACAGGTCTGCGGGTGTCTATCTTTCTCTCCCCCTTTCTGCCTTCCCCTCCTCTCTCCGTTTCTCTCTGTCCTATCCAACAATAATGACATCAATAGCAATGACAATAACCACAACGACGATAAAACAACCAGGGTAACAAAAGAGAAAAATGGCCTCCAGGAGCAGTGGGTTCGTGGTGCAGGCACTGAGCCCCACCAATAATCCTGGAGGCAAAAAAAACACACACCTCTAAGGAGGACTGGGTGGTGGGGGCCCTGGTAAAGCACACACATTACAGTGCACAAGGACCTGGGTTCAAGCTCCAGTCTCCACCTGCAGGGGGAAAGCTTCACAAGCAGTGAAGCAGGGCTACAAGTGTCTCTCTGGTTCTCCCTACCTCCCCTTCCTTTTTGATTTCTCTCTGCCTCTATCTAATAAATAAAATTAGAGGCAGGGTGGTGACACACCTGGCTAAGTGCACATGTTATAAAGCATAAGGACCCAAGTTTGAGACACTGGTCTCCACCTGCAGGGGGAAAACATTACAAGCAGTGAAACAGTGCTGCAGGTGTCTCTCTCTCTCTCCCTCTCTATCTCCCCCCTTCCCTCTCGATTTCTGACTGTCTCTATCCAATAAAGAAAGAACAATAATAATAAAAAGTTTTTTAAAGATTTAAAAAAAAATTTAATCTTGAATGAACAACCAACCTAATATTTCCACCCCGAGCTATGTACCCAAGAGAAATAAAAAAAATATGTAGGTCCAAACCGATAAATGAGGCAGATATCCAGAGACAGCAAAATGCATAAGGATGCCCAAAGGCATCACCAAGGAAATGCTTGTCAGCAGTGAGAATTAGCAGGGGAGACAGTACAACGGTAGAACACAGGGTTTGCATGCTTCGCAGTTTGATCCCCAGTACCACCAGCAGTTTAAGCTAAGCAGTGTTCTACTAATAACAAATGGAAGAAAGGGTGGGGGGGGAAAGTAACACAGAGGACTCTCAAAAACATGCCCAGTAATAAAAATGAAATTAAAAACAAATAAATACATAAAGCCACATTCTCACAAAGGAGTGCACACAGTGTGAGTTCACCTATACTGAGTTCACATCCTGTGTTAGAAGTCAGGGAGGTGAGACCCGCAGGAGCAGAACGGGGTTCAGGGGGGCAGGGGGTCTTGCTGGCAGCTCTAGGACCATGAAAATGAGGCACTTTGCTCTGCATGTGTTATTTTTCAGATGGGACTCAAGAAAAACCCTCATTTTTGAAGGTCACAGCAGTCAAAAATCAGTTGAAATTAACAAAGGCTTCTCAGATGCCTCTGATAACAACAACAACAACAACAACAAAGTCAGAAGGACAGACTGTTTCCATCCAGACAGAGAGCCAGCCCAAACTGCTCCTGCAGTTCCCGAGCCTGTTTCTTGCTCCTTGGTCTGTGGAGGAGGCAAAATATAATCACCTCTGCAGGACAACGGGACAGTGGGCCCTGGTTGCTGCTCTGCGGGCTCCTCTTTACCCTGCTCACTCTCCTGACACCTGCCAGCCTCCTCCCAGCATCCTGTGCCTGGTGCTTGAGCCAGGAGGACAAGGAATGCCTCAGTCCCTCTGCTCCCTATCCTCTCACCCAGCCACAGAGCAGTCAGGATGCAGTCTCCAAAGCACCAAGTCAATTTTCATATTTAGAAACACTCGTGTGGAAAAACGGAAGTGCCGAGATTTTATGAGCCTTGTGTGGGCCGTAAAAGGCATAATCTTTATAACTAATAGAGATCAACTTTAACCGCAAGTGCAGAAGTGAATGCTCCCCCGTTGTAGTGCCCTAAGCACTTCTTTCCCTGCAGAGAAACAGCCACAATTCTTAGACTTCTGGGTGCAGAAGAATCATTTTACAGTGACAAATAATATTTCAAGTCAGAGAACGCTGCCTTTCACAGACAGCAAGGCAGAAGCCTATGCAGGACAGGGAGGAGGGCCAGGCCAGTCTGCACTTCCTAGGCAGCAGAGTGCCCTGCACTAAACTTCTCTCCCTCCCTTCCTCCTCCCCTGCCCTCTCTCCTACTCTCTCACATGACCTTGCTTTGTGAGACTCAAGAGAGAATGAGGAGACACCATGTTCTGCTTATCCATTCTCTAAAGCAGTTAAGCTGCTGACACTTTTGAGTCGATCTAGAATCCCTACTATAACTGGCCAGTGAGGGGATCCCACGGAGAAGCTGGGGAGCGGATACCACTCCTCTCCTTCCCCTCAGTCAGCCGGCTGCCTGTCCTCTCTGCTGGAACAGGCATCTTCAGCTCAGTGGCTGAACTTAAGAGCAAGGCACAGGCCTTGCCTTGGACACTCTAGAAGGGGTCATTTAAATACTGAAATGATTTAACTACTTAATTTTTTAGCTTATTTTATTTATTTTGGATAAAGACAAAAATTGAAAGGGGAGGGGGAGAAAGAGAAGGAACGAGACAGAGAGACACCTGCAGCCATGCTTTACCATTCATGAAGCTTCCCCTCTGCAGGTGGGGACCAGGGGCTTGAACCCGGATCCTGGTGCACTGTAGCATGTGCAACCTACCGGATGCATCACTACCTGATCACCCAACCCCATAAGAGAGAGGCCAGAGCACTATTCTGACACAGGTGGTGCCAGGGGTCAAACCTGGGACCTCCCACATTTAAGTCCTTTGCTCTAGCCACTGACATACTTCCTTAGCCTCTTTTTTAAAAACATTTTATTCATTTATTTTATTTACTTGGGATACAGACAGAGACAAATTGAGAGGAAAGTGGGAAATAGAGAGGGAAAGAAAGAGATCAAGAGACCTGCAACTCTGCTTTACTGCTCAGGAAGCTTCCCATTGTAGGTGAGGAATGGGGACTTGAACCTGTGACCTTGCACACAACGAGGTGCACCTAATGTGTGTGCTCAATTATGTGCACCATCCCCCCACCCCTGCCTCTGTTCTGAAGCTTTATTTATGACAGAGAAAGAGAGAGAGAAACCAGAGTACTGTTCCTGTATACTCGGTGCTGGGGATCGAACCCGGGACCTCATGTGTGCAAATTCCAAGCACTACCAGCTGCGTCACCCCCTGGGTCACAGGAATTGATTTTATCATTATCTACCTGTGGTGTTTCCCTTCAGTAATGACAATAGCTCAGTCTTTTAAAAGACATTTATAGTATTTACCTCATAGGAGATCATTTTCCATTAGAGAGAGAGAGGTGTCACAGCACCACTCAAGTAGATACGGTGCCAGGGATCAAACCAGGAACCCCAAGCATGCAAATCCTGTGCTCTGCCAGCTGAGCTACCCACCCCCAACCCTGGGTCATGGGGATTCATCTTAATGAAAAGATAGCAGTGATACTGGTATTGATCTTACTGGGGGCTTCCGGTCTCGTTTCATATCTACAAACTTTATACTCCTGAAACAACCCTGGCAAGCAGACAGAGAAGCAAGGTCTTCAATGGGATGAGGACTTTCCTAAAAGACTCATGTGCCTGCGAGGCAGAAAAATCAGGATAAGACCCCAGAACCCTGTGCCAAACTCCCCTCTGTCACCACTAAGCCACCCTGCCATTGTGGGGTGCTGCTTCTACGAGACAGAGATTCACAGGGCAGGAAGAAGGCACCTGGGTTTGTGTTACTGGTACTGCAACCACCTACTTGGTGTTCTTCCTTCGTTGTGATTATTTATTTCATAAGAATACTACTCTGCAATAAAAAAAAGACAATATTGTGTTCTTTGGGACAGAATGGATGGAATTGGAGGTGATTATAATGCTTAGTGAAATAAGTAAAGAGGTAAAAGATAAGTACCGGATGATTCACTCATATGTGGAATCTGGAGAAATGACACAGGAGAGCTTGAAAAACCAACAAACTGTTTCTAAGAGTTGTGAGAACTGTGGCGAGGATCAGGACACAGAACTTTAGTGGTGGGTGAGTTGTAGAGTCTTACATTCTTATAACCCACTATACAGAAAAGTTTTAAAAACTATGAAAAAAATCAAAATGCATTAAGAAAAAGGACTTAACAAAAAGAATAAAGAAGGCAAGGACACAGTCTTAACCCCCAGGTTCCAGAGCTGGCCTACAATCCCATCTCCAAACCCCTGGGCTTCCCCCACTAGTGATTCGAAGGAATGCACACACCAGTTGGCAGGGCACTGGAGACAACCGTGTTCTTGGAATAAGCAGCCAGGCCCATTCTCACCCAAGTCAACACCCACACTTTCTCTCCCACAGTCACTCTTGATACCCTGAGCCCTACCTCTTAGGTGCTTCCTGCCCCACGTCTCTGTTCCAGGGCGATGCAGCTACAGAAATTTCTGTGAGCCCAAGTCCTTCCTACCTGTCACTCAATGAATGCTCAAGCCCAGGTGAGATGTTGTCTCTAGACAGTTTTCCCTGGCAGCTGTCTCCAGAGACTAATTCCTCCTTCCTTCTAGAGAAATGCCAGCCTTATGCTACAACTGCCACTCACAGCCTCCAAACCTGTGAGTCCAGACTGGTCTCTTCAGTGAGGCAGGGGAAGATTCCCAAGACACTGTCAATGCCCCAGACATCGACCTGACAGTGCTCTCCAGCAAGGCACCTGCCACCACCCCCACCCCCACCCCCGAAGAGCTCCCTTCACCATATCTGTCCAGAATGGCACCAACCGAAGTTTACTAAGGAACAGGAAAGACACTCACTCCTATGAGGGCGGGCAGCTAGGAGACGCCAAGTAAGCATCTGTCAACTGCGTGAGTGGTGAACGGTCGATCCAGTGAGTGATTGCTGGAGAGAGAACAACAAATCTACTCCACAGTGTGCCTGCTCAGCCAGACTGCCCCTTCCCTAGTCCCTAGCACCAGACACAGGCAAAGGATGTGCTCAGACAGACAAGGCTGCAGACAGTTCCAGGAGAGGCCACACCTGTACAAGGAGCAGCTCAATGGGAACCCGCAGGAGTCACAGGGAGGAGGAAACAGATGCAGGGAGGTGGAGGGAAGGATGGAGGAGCAGATGGCTGCAGGGGAAGGTGGAGGGAGAGAGATAAAGGGAAGAGTGGAAGGAGGAGCGGAGGAGATGACAGTCAGCTTCCTGGGTCCTGTTGCAGTGAGCTAAAACAGCGTTCTTCCAAAGGAACCAGTGTCTTTAAGGGGTTGGCCAAGGAGCAGAGACAAAGCCTAGGACCCCCAGTTCCTCCATGCTCCCATGTACGTTCATCCAGCAATTTTCTCACTGGGCTCCAAAGAAGAATCCTCAACATCTGTAAAAGACCCAAGATCTCTTAAGGAAGGTGAGGCACAGACACCTTCAAGATCATATCCGAGGGGTTTGGGCTGAGAGCTTGAGTCCCCTCTTTCCCACTCTGCCTCCACTTCACTAGGGCATCTGTGGGAAGCAGTCGCGTTCACTCCAGCTGTTGCCGGGACTCAGCAGCCGGTAGCTTTGGGGCAGAGGGTCAATTTCCTGTTTGCATCCTGGTGACAGTTCTTGTGCAGACAGGTACTAGACCATTGAAAGTCTTTATTTGGGAAATGGGAAGAATTAAAATGGCCACCTCAAGTGATTGAGGCTAAGAGAGAAATATATATATACCTAACAGGCTCTTTTACTGTTCAGCATGGGCTGACATATATATATATATATTTTTTTTTTTAATATTTATTTATTCCCTTTTGTTGTCCTTGTTGTTTTATTGTTGTAGTTATTATTGATGTTGTTGTTGTTGCATAGGACAGAAAGAAATGGAGAGAGGAGGGGAAGACAGAGAGGGGGAGAGAAAGATAGACACCTGCAGACCTGCTTCACCACTTGTGAAGCAACTCCCCTGCAGGTGGGGAGCCTGGGATTGAACCGGGATCCTTACACCAGTCTTTGCACTTTGCGCCACCTGCGCTTAACCCGCTGCGCTACCGCCCGACTCCCTCTTTTTTTTTCTAAAACAGCACAGCAAAGTGAGTGAGAGACCACAGGGAGAGCATCAGACTTCCACAGGGAGAGCATCAGACTTCCATCTCAGAACTGCCCATAGTAGTTCTGTGCCCTAGGTAGGTCCTCAGTCCAGGCAAACATCTTCCACCGTAAGTGGAAACATCAATACACCCCCCGTTCATCAGGTTCAGATGAAGGTGAAATGGTTCCTCCATTAGAACTCGGCGCATGGTAATCACGCAGCGATCAGTGCTAGCACTAGAACTCTGGCGGTGGCAGAAATGCAAGTGAGACACGGGACAGTGAGCCCTCACTCATCGAGTGTAATCGGTGTGTGACATTAAGAGAAAGGGCAGATAAGAAAAGCAGATCCTCCAAACAATGTTCTTTCTTGGCTGGGAATTATTTCTCTTGTCCAAATCACACTGAGACAACTTAAAACAGAGTGACATCATCCGCGGGCCTGCTGCTGCACCGGTGATCTCTGGGGCTGTCAACTACCCTGCCCCATTTTCACAGGTGACACTGCTTAGCCAGGTCCATGCAAGGGACAGCCCAGGGCGTCCCAGTGAACTGATCTGCGCCCATTTCCTAGTACTACAGACAGTTTCAAAGCTTTAAGTTTTTACTTTGATTTTTCCTAAGTAGTGGCTTCCTCTAACCAACTTATTATTGTTGTTGTTATTATTTGCCTCCAGGGTTATCTCTGGGGCTCGGTGCCTGCACTACGAACCCACCACTCCTGGCAGCCATCCCTGTTCCTTTTCCGTTGTTGTTGCTGCTGTTATTATTGTTATTGTTGCTGTTGGATAGGACACAGAGAAATCAAGAGAGGAGAGGAAGACAGAGAGGGGGTGAGAAAGACAGACACCTGCAGACCTGCTTCACCACTTGCAAAGTGACCTCCCTGTAGGTGGGGAGCCGAGGGCTTGAACCCAGATCCTTGCGCAGGTCCTCGCGCTTCATACTTTGTGTGTTTAATCCGATGTTTTACCACCCAGCCCCCTAGTCAACTTGTTTTTTGTCTTCACTGCTCCGAGATGACTTTTTCAGATAGAGAGGGGGAAAGAAGGGGAAAACACCTCAGTACCAAAGCTTCCTCTGGTGCTGAGGGAGCTGGGCAGGAAACTGGGTCAAGCACCTGGCAAAGCAGGTGCACGACCCAGCTGAGCTATCTGGCTCTTGAGCCATCTCACTTCGCCTTAGGTTCAGCCTTGAGTGCCCGCTCTGATTCTCATCCCTCACTTTCTCTCCAGAGATTTGAGGCTCTAGGGAAGGCCTGCCCCACAAGGGCAGGGAGCACCTCTTGGGCAATCAGCGGAGGTTATGAGAAAGCGGCTTCCTGGCATCCGGAATCACCAGATCTCAGCACCACACCTGGTCTACAAAGACAAGGGCAGGGGAGATAGTATGATGGGTATGCCAACAGCCTCTCATGTCTGAGGCTCCAAGTCCCAGGTTCAATCCCTTGCACTATCACAAGTCAGAACTGAGCAGTGTGATGTTAAGAAAACAAAAAACAGACAAAGACAGAACTGGCTGCTTAAGAGAATAAAGGAGTGTGTGCTTTCCTGCTACCTCTGTAGCAAAAGTGCATGCCATTGCTGTTAACTTGTCATCTACGGCTGCCTGTGGGCACAGGGCAGTGGCATCCCTGCCCTTATGAAGGACAAATATGGTCAGAAAGCAAAGTTTCCTGCAGGGGATATTTCCTCAGAGGCACAGGTTTGGAAAAAAAAATGCAAAGCAGATTATTCCTTCATCCCAAGAAACAGAGTGGAAATGCCAAGCAGAGCCAGATGACAGGTTGATGGGTTGTATCAGCTACACTAGACCCACAAAGCAGAGAAACAGAACCCAGCTTGCTCAGAGGGACCTTCAAGCCCTACCCAGAGACACCCTTCTGCCGAGACCATCCTCATGGGCAGAGGAGGCTCAGTCCGGAATGGAACTTCACTCCCAGAGTCAGCTTCTGCCGCCCCAAGCAGAAGTTTATCCAAGCAAAGGAAGGGGCATCTTGTCTCGAAAGTCAAGTGTTTCCAGAAGTCACTATCTGCCTGGTGATAACAGCACCCAACATGGCAGCATCCAAGCTTCCCATTCAGGGCGGCCCTCACACTGACACAAGGCTGGTGTTTGCAAGTAAGAGAGACACAAGTTGGTCACAGGTACTATTTCTGCTTTGATATGAAACCAGATGACTGTCCCCATCCCTCAGTACCAGAAATCCTGCAGTGTGTCCCTTGGGTACAGGAACCATAGGACCTCATTAAGTATGAGATATAAGGCAGGGGCTGAAGGGGGGTAGTTCTGAGAAAAGACTACAGACCTCCTGTCTGGTTTTTACATAACATCCTTAGAGGAAGCAAGAAACCATAATTACCACTTTGTCAAACCCACGGCATGGCACTGCATTTCATATTTGTAAACATCTCATTTGTGTTTGGAGGGCGGAGGTGGAGGGAGACTTGAAAGGAAGCCTGGATGCAATAAAGATATTTACAGACTACTGGACCCTTTCTCATTTGACAAGCCCCAGCAGCAATCAAACCAGCAGCCCACAAGTCCGCCTCACTTGGTTCAGCAACACCGCATACACCCACCCAACAAAAGCGAAATTCTATCGTGCACCAAATGCAGTTTTATCATTTCTATCACATCCTAAATGAATGAGGCTCAGTCTCTCTGCCAAGTGGACAATGTCCCCATGTGACCACATGCCTGCCACTAATTCAGTGTATACGCCAAAGGTAGGCAAAGAAGGGTAAGAGAAGGAAAAACGTGTTTACTGTTTGCCCAAAGGCATCAAATCTGACTAAAGTTCTCCTCGTTGTTCCTCCATCCCACTGAATGACACCAGTGTTTAGTCAGAGGATGGAAAAGGGAGTTGGGGAGGGGGGGTGCTGGCTGCATCTGGGGGAGCTCACGACTCTTTCTGATGGCGTGAATACATGCCCAGAGATGTACTGAATCCCTACAGAAGACAAACAGGCAAGAAACGGAAGTTCTTTCCAAGTAGACTCTGGCTCGGAGGGGACAAGCCAACTCATGCCTGCCACCTGACAGCAAAGGCTCCAGGTCTGGGGCAAAAAATATAAAAGGGGGGGTCTCCTGCTTGGAATAACTAAGTAGGCTTAAAACCAAGTGCAAATTCAGAAAGTTCATGAAACTTTAATATTTGCGGTAAGTCAGAGAATAGCCATGGACAGAGGCAGGGAGGTACCTGACCCCCATTGACTGATGGAGGGACAGAGGGAAGAAAGCAGGTGAGGTGGCAAAGGGCACCCAGGTGACAAAGAATTATAAGGCCTTGGTGGGCCTCCCAGCTGGTGTTCCGGGCTTGAGTCTCAAGGGGATGGGATAGTTTCCTGCAGCCTGGCCCCCTGAGGCCTAAGAGCAGCCTGTCTTGGGGCGCCCCAGAGCTCAGCCATCCCCAGAACACCCTACACCCCAGCACCGTCCTCTTTCCAAGAGCACAGAGCGCCCCCACCCACTCGCCCCAAGATTCCTTGCCTGGTCCCCAGGGAATGCGGACTCCACATTGAGCTCTTGGGTATGGGGGTGAGGGAGGCTGCAAATCCCCCTCTTCCCCAGCCTCTGCAGCAACAGTTTTCCTGCCAGAGAAGAACCGCAAAAGGGCTTCCCGTGAAAGCCAGGAGCCCGGGCACGGGAGCCCCGGGCCACAGAAGGAGACCCGGGCAGGGCCCTGGGACCAGGCGACACGCACCCAAGACGTAAACCGCAAATCTGGGGCTGGAGGGAGTGAGGCAAAGGATGGGGGTGGGGTGGGGGTGGGGTGGGGAAGGGGAAGGGGGAGAAAGAAAGTTCCCGCAGGCGCCGCCGCGGGCGGGGGGGTGGGCGCGGACCCCGGGGTGCATCCCGAACCCCCACGCAGGGGGCACGGAGCCGGGAAGGGCTAGAGGACCCTGCACCCCAGCCGCTGCGGGTCTCAAGGCAGCCCCGGGGTCTCCCTCTCCGGCCCCTAGAGTGAGTCCCCGGCACCCGGCGGGAGGGGCACCCCGAATCCAGGCCCCCGGCAGGACGCCGTGCTGCAAAGAAAGTTGGGGCGCAGAGACGCCGGTCCCGGGGGGAGGTCCCCCACGTCTGTGCGCCCCCCGCCAGCGGCGAGCCCCTACTTACACGAAGACCCCGAAGAGCAGGGCTCGGACCCCGATCTCGATGGCCAGCTCCCGCATGGTGCGGCCGGGCAGCTCCCTCCCGCGGCGCCCGGCGCTCGCTCTCCGCCCGCAGCTTGGCCGGCGCCCGCTCGCCAGACCCGGGGCGACGGGGGAGGCGCGCTCCAGGCCGCGGGCGGCGGGGGCGGGCGGCGGGCGCGGGCAGAGCTAAGCCCCGGCCTCCTGCCTCCCCAGCCCGGGGCTCCGAGCCTCCGCGCCCCGCGCCCCGCGCCCCGCGCCCCGCGCCCAGCCAGCCGGGGAAGCCGCGGGGACTCTGGGCTCGCCGCTCGCGCTGCCTCCGCGTCCAGGGAGGGAAGCCCGGGGAAGCCCCGCGCCGCCCGACCCGCCCGCCCTGCGCGCTGCCCCGCTCCCGCCAGCCCGTGGGCGGCCCTGGGCCCCGCGCCCGGTCCTCGGCGCCCCGCGCCCCCTGGCACTCCCGCCCCAGGGCACGGAGCAGGAGCACCAGATACTCTGGGCTGCGCGGGCACCCCCTCGTCGTGCCCCACAGTGCCACTTCCCTACAACCCCCCCCAAAAAAAAATCTTCAACCTGAAATTCGTTCATCTCATTTTATTTTATTTCGTTTCATTCTGATAGATACAGAAAGACAAAGAAGCAGCAGAGTGCCGCTCAGCTCTGGCTGATGGTGGTGCTGGGGATTAAACCTGGGAGCTTGGAGCCTCAGGCATGGAAGTTTGTTACATAGCTGTTACGCTGCCTCCTCAGCCCCTTTATTTTATTTTATTAATTTTATTATTTTTACCAGAGTACTGCTCAGCTCTGGCTTGTGGTGGTGCTGGGACTTTTTGGTGCTTCAGGCCTGAACGTCTTTTGCATAACTATTGTGCTGTCTCCCCAGCCCTCCTTTATTATGACTTTTTTATTGTGGGAGGATGAGTAATTTACAGTCAGTAGTAAATAAGCAGTTTTGGGTACATGCATAAAATTTCTCCACCATGATGCACCAGGACCTGAACTCTCCACCTCCCACCCCATCCCCACCGGAGAGTCCTATACGTTGGTGCAATACACCAAGCCCAATCCAAGTTTTATTTTGTTTCCTCTTTGTTCTTCTCAATTTCTGTCTATGAGTAAGATCATCCCACATTCATCCCTCTCTTTCAAATCCTTTCCATTGATCCAGGAAGTTCCCAAGACCATGCTGGGCTCTGCTGCTTTGCCATAAGATAGTGCCAACCAGCCTCCAGAGCCCTGAACCAGGCTAAGGGGCAAGGACAGAGTCTGAGTTCTCCTTCTCCTCTTCTTCCTCCTCCTCCCTCTCCTTCATCTCCCTCTCCTCACCTCTTCTTCCTTCTTTTTTTTTTTTTTTTTAAACCAGTGCACTGCTCAGGTCTGGTTTATGGTGGTGCAGGAGGTTCAGTCTGGGATTCAGGAGCCTGGGGCATGAGAGTCTCTTTGCATAACCATTATACTATCTTCCCCCACACTCTCTGAGCCTCAATTCTCCCTACATTGCCAGGTGTCCCCCCCCCTTACCCACTCCCCCAAGGCATCCCACTGGCCCCATCCTCAGCAGCTTTGTGAAATGTGGCAAAAGACATTGGCAAGGACCCTGCCTGCCCCCACCAAGGGTAGTCAGGTCACTCCTGTCTCACACTACACTCAGTCCCCATTACCCCTGAGGCTGCCTCAGGCAGGAGGGAATGGCCAGCAGACTCTTAACAGTGGCCTGGGGTCATTACCTCAGTCCACAGTCTAACCTTCTCAGTACCTGTCAGGATGGTGTTAATTTCTTGCAAAATGGGAACTTTTCACCTTAGTCATTTAAGCCACAGGATGTAGCTGACATTAGTGAGAGCTAGTAGGCTGTGGATGGAGGGCTGTGCTCTTAAGTGGGTTTCAGGGAAGGCCTCTTTAGGATGTTTTCAGAAAGGGAAATGAACTGGGGAGACCTACCTCAGTCATGGCTAAAAGAAGAAGGCACACAGGGCACGATTTCTCATCTCACCAAAACGGGTCTGCAAAATATTCTCACCACCAAATTAGAGCCATCATTTTGTACCAGGACCTGAAAGCCTCCCCTTTCCCCAAGCCTCTATCTGCCCTCCTTTCCCAGAGTGCTTTGCTAAAGTGCAAAATCACCAAACCAAAGTTTTACTCTATATTTTCCCTCTCTGCCCTTGTTTCTTAAGTTCTGCTCCTGAGCAAGATCATCCCATATTTATCCTTGTCTTCGGGCTCATCTCAACACAATTCCATCTTAGATGAGGTGAAGGTCACTTTATCATTCTGCCTTTCAATTTTTTTTTTTTAAAAGGAAAAATAATGAGCAGAAAAGAAAAAAATATATAGGATTTCAAAGTATTCTTCATTTAGTATTTTCAGCCCACAAAACATGTCAAGTTCTCAATAAATGGTTTCAAATTCTGCTTTCCTGGTTTTAAATAATTATAAAATTACCACATCTTCTTTAAAAAAAAAAAAAAGAGAGAGAGAGGAAGGAGAGTGGGAGGTATAAAGAAGACCTTGGTAGGGAGGGCTAGCTATCAGCAGAGGGCAAAGAGTCCCTTCTTTCAAAAGGACAAATGATAGACTTACGGTCTCAAAGCCAAGATAAGGTCTAGAGAGAAAGAGGCATGAAGCCTGGCTCTATGTGGACAGAGTTTTATACCAGAACCAGAAACATATGCTTGCTAGGTATTTGATAAAAGAAGGAATGAATGAGGGACCAGGAGGTGGCACACCTGGTTAAGCGCACACACCGCAGTATGAATGGATGGGGTTCAAGTTGCAGGGCCCCGACCTGCTGGAGGACACCCTCACAAGCTGTTAAGAAATGTAACTGGTGTCCCTCTCTCCCTCTGTATCCCACTACCCCTTCAATTTTTCTCCGTCCTATCAAAATAAAAAAAATTATCATTAAAAAAGAAAGAGTGGGGCTGGGGGTAGATAGCATAATGGTTATGCAAAGAGACTCTCATGCCTGAGGCTCCGAAGTCCCAGGTTCAATCCCCCACACCACCATAAACCAGAGCTGGGCAGGGCTCTGGTGTTTCTCTCTGTGTCTTTCTCTCTCTGCATCTCTCTCAAAAATAAATAAGATACTTAAAAAAAAATTTTTTTTTAAAGAAAGAGTGAATGGCTGCATAGCTCCATCAGGCTTTTGTGGTGTCAGGCACAGATGAAGTGAGAAGGACTCAGAGGAGGGAGGAGGTCTGGTATTGGCAACCCTGGACACATCTGGACTCCCTTGGGTTACCAAAGTGGTATCAGAAGAGTCAGTGAACTCAAACACATCAGGTACCATCGGGTGACCTATCCCAGCAGAGGACACTCCCCAGACCTATCATATCAAAACAAGTCTTAACTGTGAGCATCAGCTGAGCATAACCTATGCCAAGCTGGTTCTTTCTACAAGGATTCATTACCCACCTGTGCCCTGAAGAAGGTGATCTATAACATCTATGCAAGGAGTCCAAAGAACTGTTTCAGAACTCTAGGTCTCCTAGACAGAGGCTGGAGTCACCGCTCTACTCTGGAATGATCAGGGGACATGCTCTTATATAAAAAAAGAGTTGGTTCTTATAAGACAAAATAAAGTGAGAAGGTGGGGGGCAGAGCCAAGATGGCGGTGTGACTACAATTCCTGACTTTCTCTCTGCAAAGCAGTGGCTGGCTTGAGCTCTCCGAGTGTACTGAGGGCAGGATTTGCCGCCATCAGGTTATAGATGCTACCATGATGCCAACCGGACTTCCCAGGGCAGATGATCCCACCAATATGTGTCCTGGAGCCCCACCTCCCCAGATCCCTGCCTCACTAGGGAAAGAGAGAGACAGCCTGGGAATATGGATCAACTTGTCAATGCCCATGTTCAGTGGGGAAGCAATTATAGAAGCCAGACATCCCACCTTCCGCACCCCATATTAACCCTGGGTCCATGCTTCCAGAGGGCTAAAGAATAAGAAAGCTGTCAGGGAGGGGATGAGATACGGAGTTCCGGTGGTGGGAATTGTGTGGAATTGTACCCCTCTATCCTATGTTCTTGTCAGTGTTTCCATTTTATAAATAAAAACTAAAAAGAAAGAAAGAAAGTGAGAAGGGAGAAAATTCTGGGGCACCTGGGAGTGGGTACAGGGGACTGAAAGTGAGAGGGGCTAAGAGGGTACAGCTGGTTGACTTTATCTATAGAGAATCAAAGCTTATCACTTCCAGTCTCAGCTGAGGAACTTGGGGTGAAGGTTCCACTTCCATCTTCAAGGTAGTCACAGGTTCTGGGCAGTATAGTATCAGTGACATTTCTCCTCAAGTGCTAGGATGCAGGCTAAGATCATTCCCACAGGATTTGACCCTGAAAGTTAAGGACAAAGTCAAGGTAGGGACCTAGTTGTGGAGTTCTGCATACAGAATCTGCTACCAAGACCACAAAATTAGAATCTTGATTCCTTGGTGCCACACAATGTTTCTTGTTTTTGTTAGAATTACTTAGGAAATTTGAAAGTGCTTGTAACCTCACTGCTATGATCATTAAGACATTACTTTGGGGGCCAAGTGGTGGTGCACCTGGTTAAGTGCTCACATTACTTACAGTGCACAAGGACCCAGGTTCAAGCCTGTGGTCCTCACCTGCAAGGGGAAAGCTTCATGAGTGATGAGGCAGGGCTACAGGTGTCTCTCTTATCTCTCTCCCTCTCTATCCCCCCTCTCAATTTCTCTCTATTTTTATCCCATGATAAATAAGTAAATATGGTAAAAACAAAAATAAAAAACACAGTTTGAACAGATTAAATTTCCCATGAAATACCCCTGTTATCTTACAATTGTGTTAATCATTATTAAATCACAAAAAAATAATTTAAAAAAAAAAGTCTGCCGGAAACAGACTCTGGCATAAAGCCCTGGTGAGCATTTTCTTAAGTCACTATGAAACTCAGATGTAAAGAGCTTCCCACTTCAACTCTCCCTCCACCTGATGTTTAAATCTGTTCAATTGTCCTACCCCCAGTGGTCATCTCATGCATATTGGAAATTCTTCCACTAAGAAGGCACCCAGGCTTGAAGAGGCAACATGTATCTTCTTGAGACAGGTCTGTTGAAGACTCTTGCTGACAGGAACTGCAACAGTTCTCCAACAACTTGTTCCAATGCATTAACTTCTTACAGAAGGAAGAAGAGGAAGGGGGGGGGACAGGAGGCATTAGGGGAGGGGTAGTAAGAAGGAAATGAAAAGTCTTGAGGAAGACTGGCTTTCAGGCACAACTGGACTCAGACTCCAAGCCATTTCATGAGGAGTTGGCCCTTCTCATCACTCTGCTCTGTCCCTACCACACTGGCTCCAGCTTCAGGTCCTGGTGGCTGTTAAGAATTCTAGCACTTCCTGCTTTGGGTGATCAAATCTGGTGAGAGGAACCACTATCTGGATGCCAGCACTCTAGGAAAAAAGTGTCACCAAGGAGGCCAGGAAACAGTGCACCCAGTTGGGCACACGCATGACCTTGTGAAAGGACTTAGGTTCATTCCCTGTTCCTCACCTACAGAAGGGAAGCTTCTCAAGTGGTGAAGCAGGTCTACAGCTGTCTTTCCTTCTTTCTCCCCGCCCCCCTTTTTAAAAGATTTATTTATTAATTTATTTATTCCCTTTTGCTGCCATTGTTGTTGTAGTTGTTGATGTCATTGTTGTTGGATAGGACAGAGAGAAATGGAGAGAGAAGGGGAAGACAGAGAGGGGGGAGAGAAAAATAGACACCTGCAGACCTGCTTCACTGCTCGTGAAGAGACTCCCTTGCAGGTGGGGAGCTGGGGGGGCTCAAACTGGAATGTTTAGGCCGGTCCTTGAGCTTGGCGCCACCTGTGCTTAACCCACTGCACTACCACCCAACTCCCCTTTCTCCCCTTTAACTATCTACCCTTTCCCTCTAAATTTCTCTATGTCCTATCAAATGAAATAGAGAGGGGAAAAGTGGCCTCTGGGAGCAGAGGATTTGTCATGCAGGCACCAATCCCCAGCTGTAACCCTAGTGGAAAAAAGAGTGTCACTGAATGTCCTTGGTGCACTTATCACCATTCCTGGGGAATCATGACGGGCTGTCTGAGGGGACATGTTTCATCTATGAACTTGGATACTTGAAATTATCCAAGGTTGATACTTTCAACCGGGGAAAATGTTGGAGCAGAGCAGATACACAAGGGCCAGAACCCCACCCCACCCCACCCCTACCCCATCATGTTGCCATGAAGACTAGTGTGACTCCCTGGGTTCCCGTCCTAGCCCAGATCTTCAACCAGTGAGAGAATTATCCTGGTTCCCTCATGACAGGGAAGACCAGTTTCTGCCTTATCAGCACAGATTAGAGGACCACCCTGAACCAAAGCTATAGGGCCCCACCCCTCTCACCCCCACAGCAAAAGTAATTCAGAGTCCCTGAAGGAGAGAGGAAGTCAGCTGGCAAGATGAATGAAGTGAGAGACACGTCAGCTGCTTTAGGTGCAGGAGAGAAGCATCTCTGTCATCTCTCTGCAGAGGTTTATTATTTAGATACTTTTTGCCCAGATATAGTTGACATCATGTAAGATTATTTTCATTAACATCAAGGATACAGATGACATCATGTATAATTGTTTTCATTAACATCAGGAATAACCTTAAACATGGGATGCATTGGATCGACCTTCCCGTGGTGCATCCCGTGAGTACCCATTCATTGGGGAAACTGACGATCCTTCCTAGCCAACTGAATCCACATGGATCCCAGTCACTTTCAAAGCCAGCAACAAGCTCCTGACAGCTTTCAACCTGTTGGTCCTGCTCTTCGAGTCCACCCTGTTCATCGCTTGGCGTCTCAGTCATCCAATCTGGTCTCCTGCGCCAACACTGATCTTCTCTGTTCCGGACTCTTGGAGGCAGAGTTGGTAGTCAGCTGAGGTGGAGAACAGGCACCTCATCGCAGACCCCTGCGGGCGTTGGCCTGGCTTTGACCTAGCGCGTTGTGATTGGGCCCTCCTCAGTCGCTGTCGAGCAGGCCATGGCTGGTGCGCCGCTATGTTCCATCGCTGGGGAGCCAGAGACGACCCAGGCTGCCCCTGTGGCTGCAGACGGACTATGACCCACATAGTCAACGACTGCCGCCTCTCCAGATTCAAGGGAGGTCTCAAAGCTTTACATCGGGCTCAACCTGACACTGTTGACTGGCTACGGAAGAAGGGCAAATGCTAGAAGAAGAAGAACCTTAAACATGATTATTATTAGTAGTAGTAGTATGTATGTATAAAGTTTCTTGGGTCTGGGGTAGTCTAAATCGACCCTTCATAGTTCCCTTGAAATGGCCATCTGTGTTTTGATCATATCCCTGTTCTGACCTTCTATATGAATAAACATTTTTCTCTGGAGCTAAATCTAATAGCTTTTATTCTTAGCCCATTCTTAGATGGGTCTAACTAGATCATAGTAGGCTGCCCACCTAAAGAAATCTGTTGCTGTAGAGTAAGCACACACCATGGTTAACCTCTTCTGGTTAACCTTTGCATATATGAAAGTTCACTAACATTTAGCTAATGAAAGTTTACTTACTTCTACCCATATATCCTAACATCAGCTGTTTAATTACACATCCTCTATATTCATCATGGATGCCTGTAAGTGCAAGTAGGGGGTTTGTGGGTGAGGGTCAGCAATAGGGCCTCTTTATAATTACGTGAAGACCACAGTCTGTCACTCATATTATAAGCCACCCATAATTCTGGCTTTTGGTCTGAGTCCAGCTGATTGAGAAGCTGTAGTGGTGATAAGTAGCTCTTCTTCTGAAAGCCTCCCAATGGGTACAGCAGCATCTGCTCCTAGGCCATTTTTAATCTTGTCACACTCACTGCCACAATTGTTGTCACAATGTACTTCCCCGAGGGATCTCCTTTTATTGTCCCTAGGTATTATTTGTGCATCTCCAATATAGTCAGTAGGTCTTTAAATGATCAATGTCAGGAAAAATAGGTTCAGTTTAGCGTTAGGACTCCCCACTTTGCAGTTAGCCCTAGCCTGCTAGGGCCGCGCCATACAGCAGGCCTGACTTTGCTCCCGCCATTTGCCTTCTGCCTTTTCCTCTGCAACCCTTGTCATCTGCCCCAATGACCTGATTTCTCATTTAGCAAAGTCAGTTGTCCAGGGAAAGTGCTAACCTGCTTCAGTCCATAAACCTGGGTCAGGACACGCAGCAGGCTGCCTGGGACAGTGATGACACGGAGCAGGTCTCTCTCAGACAGGCTCTGCTGCCTCAGAGAAAGGACTGAAGGTGGTGTCCTCAGTGTCCCAAATTCTACAAAGCGGACAGCCACTCTCATGCATCTGGAGGCGACCGACCCCAGCAGCTGCCCAACTGTGATCTTGAGTCAAATACGAGGCCCTCCTGCAGAGCTGTGTTGCTGCCTCTACAGAGAACTGAGTGAACAAGAGAGCGAAGAAATAGAAGCAGCCAAATACAGAAATTCCACCAAAGGTGCCCAGTGTGGCAGCTGTCTGATGAGCTGCCAAGAGCCTTCCATGCCTCTTCATGGAGAAGCACAGGCCAGAGATGCCTCAGAAAAAAATAATAAATAAATAAGCTAATACCACCTGCTTTGGGTGATCAAATCTGATTCCTGGCCAGAGCTATCAAGTGTGAAGGTGACTTCTGAAAACATCCTTCAGAATGTAGGCACGGAAAGGAAGGCAACTTCCCCCAGACACCTCTTTGTATAGTGAGCTTGTGGACAAGCCAAGAAGATCACCTCCTTTCCTTGATATTGATATGTCTGTTATTGGAGTTCTTTAAACTGCCAAAAGGGTAGCTAGCACAATGGTTATGGAAACAGGCACTCATGCCTGAGGCTCCAAAGTCCCAGGTTCAGTTCACTCCCACCACCATAAGTCAGAGCTGAGCAGTTCTCTGGCTAGAAAAAAAGAAAGAAAGAAAGAAAATATAGAATTAAGTTAGCTATTTATATATTTATTTATGTATTTATTTATTTATTGCCTCCAGGGTTATTACTAGGGCTTGGTGCCAACATTGTTTCTGATGCCTTTTTTTTATTTCAATTTTCTTTTTTTTTTTTGATAAGACGGAAATTGAGAGAGAAGAGGAAGAGAGAGAAAGAGAGAGGGAGAGAGAGAGAGAAAGAGAGACACCTGCTGACCTGCTTCACTACTTATAAAGTGGCACCCCCTGCCGGTGGGGAGCCAGGACTCAAACCAGGATCCCTGCTGTGTTCCTTGCTTCTTATTATTTGCACTTAACCTGGGTGCACCACCACCTGACCCCAGATGAAGTTCTTTTAACCATCAAACTTTATTATCTCTGATGAAAATTCCTCATTTGACCAGACTTTCACCTATTATCAAAATCCATTCACTTTATACTAACAGGGCTTTGCATTACCATGCACAAGGAAGGACCTGGATTCAAGCCTCACCTCCCACCTGCAGAGGGATGTTTCTTAGGTGATGAGGTAAGCACTGCAGGTATCTCCCTGTCACGCTCCCTCTTTCCCTCCCTGTCCACTCAATTTCTCTTGGTCCTATGTAATAAAGAAAGATGGGGGGGGAGGAAAGGGAAGGGAAGGGAAGGGAAGGGAAGGGAAGGGAAGGGAAGGGAAGGGAAGGGAAGGGAAAGGAAGGAAAAAGTGGCCGCTGGGTGTAGTGACTTCATCCTACTGGCACTGAAATCCCCCTACCCTCCAAAAAAGACAGACTTTGCAATATTTTGCATCTGAATGTCACCAACCCACCTGCTATAATAGCAGGACCCAGGCAGGCAGCCAGAGGCTCTTAACTTCAGAGACTCTTGCTCCAGGATTTCCAGAGAGACTACCTAACAGGGATTTTCTGATGTGCTTAAAACACCAAGGATTCAGGAGGAAATTGAGAAAAGATCATAAAGTTCAGCTTAGGTCCATGGATGTCTTCCACACTGTTCTCAGTAGACATCTGTCTGCTCAAACACTTTCAGGAATGTAGAACTCACTACTGCTTCAGTTTCCGGAGAGATGGATCACTGTGGTTCGGGTAGAAACAGACTCGCCTGGAGCCTTGATCCATAAGGCTGACGTGTGCCCTTGAGAGGCTACATAGAGCAAATTCAACAGCCGTTCCTCTTCATTACAGTCCTTTAATTAAATAGCCCATTGATTAGTCTACGACTCAGAAGAGACAGAGAGTTGAAGCTACAGAACGCAAAAGAGATTTATTTCTCTTTTCCAAATGAAATATCCCCAGTTGCTCACTTTCTCCCTAGTGGTAATATTTAATAAAAACTCTGAGGGCACGGCACAGAAGACCCAACGCTCAGACGCATTAAGTCAAATTCCACATAAACAAAGATAATCTTCCTACTTCCACAAAAGAGGTAAAAGCACATTGAAAGTGGATTAACCCTTCAGTGTCTCTAGCATTTGTTATTCCGTAAGAGTATAAATGAATGAAGTCTCCAGGATGGGGGACTGTTGTTAAAATTCGGAGGCTCTTGCCAGGCCGGCTAGCTTCACGGTGGTGAACAGAGACGCGGAGACAACGGCTGGGCAGGGAAGCTGTATTTCTTTATTCAGGAACAACGATTCACAAACTAAGACAAACTAATCACCAAACAGAACTCTGTTGTCTCTTTGCGGCGGCACAAGCACTCCCTCTTACTCTGTAACTCGGGAACTCTCCAACTCTGGAACTCTGGAACTCTCATACTGGGGAACCCTCTGAAACTCTGGCACACTGGAACTCTCTCTCTGGGTTACTCTGTAACCCAGAAACTCTCTAACTCAGGAACTCAGGAACTCTCTGACTCAGGAACCCTCTCTCGGGGTTCCTTCGGGCGGGGCCAAGCAGGCCGGCGAAATTAACAGGACTCATCCAATTCTCTTGGCGGGGGAGGGCTAGAACAAACCAATGTAAAGCAAACGACAGGGGACTTGACTTTATTGTTTAAAAAGCTTTAAAGCAGGAGCCGGGTGGTAGCGCAGTGGGTTAAGCACATACGGTGCAAAGCACAAGGACCAGCGTTACAATCCTGGTTCGAGGTCCCGGCTCCCCACCTGCAGGGGAGTCGCTTCACAGACAGTGAAGCGGGTCTGCAGGTGTCTATTTTTCTCTCCCCCTCTCTGTCTTCCCCTCTTCTCTCCATTTCTCTCTGTCCTTTCCTTGGGGAAACAACTTCCCAGTATTTCTAGCTCATCCTTTAGGGACAACTCTTCAAAGACCTTTGCCTTCTCAGCCAGAAGTCCCTTCCCTCCTTGTATTTTCTTGTGTTGGCCTTCTTTTCACCTTCAGAAGAAAGTGAGGACAGCTATAGGCAACTCCTTTTATTATTTTATTTTTCACCAGAGCACTGCTCAGCTCTGGCTTATAATGGTGCAGGGAATTGAACCTGGAACTTTGGAGCCTCATGCATGAGAGACTCTTTGCATAACCATTATGCTTATCTACCACCGCCTGCTGTTGACAACTCCTACTAATATTTCTTCAAGTCAAGGACTGATTACTCATAAGTGCTTTTTCCTCTCTTGTTCTACAAAATATTAAGCAAGGAACAACAACAAAAAAAAACTTTTATGAACTTGGAGCTTCCAGATCATAATCACTGAAAACGAAGTTCGCTGTGGGACCCACCCTGACCAAGAAAACTAGAGTACCGGAGGGGGTCTCTCCCCCAAAGTCCACCTCACAGTTGCCACAGTGCAATGAGTGCTTCATTCATGTAGCAATCCGGCCTCTCTTCTCCCGAGAACCCCCAAGGGAAGTCATACCTTAGTCTGTTTATGAACAAATTTTTTTCCTCTTTATTAGTGACTTAATATTGATTTACAAAATTATAAAATAACAGGGACATAACTCCATACCTTTCCCAACACCAGAGTTCTGTGTCCCTATTCCCTCCATTGGAAACTGTCTTAGTTTTCCTAAGACACAGATGAGTTAACTATTATTTCTATAAATAAATATATATATATATACATATACATATAGACATTTGCTCTTGTTTTTTCCCTATGATCTTGCCTTCCTTTCTAAGTCACAGCTACAACTTCCAAGTGTCCTTCCTTTCCCCCCCCCCTTCTCTCTCCAGGTCCTGATAGAATTGGAGTTCAGAGCCCCCAGGTAATCTTTCCCTAACATTTACCCCTCTAGGAGTATGGACCAAAATTCTTTATGGGGTGCAGAAAGTCTGGCTTCTATAGTTGCTTCTCCACTGGGCAGGGGCATTGGCAAGTTGAACCATATCCCCAGGCTGTTTCTATCTTTCCTTAGTGGGGTAGGACTCTAGAGAGGTGAGGTCCCAGGACATATTGGTGAGGTCATCTACCCAGGTAAGTCAGGATGGAATCATAGTAGCTTCTGCAACTTGGTGGCTAAAAGGTGGTATGATATAAAACAGGATAAAATTATTAATAAGAAGAAACCAAAAAGTAGGAATAGAGCAGATGAGAATGGGGATTTTAGAGTGAAAAGAAGTTAGGAAGTCTATATGTTTTGCTTCTTATAAAAGATTTTTTTGTTTGCAATATGCCTTTCCATGCTATATCTCTGTTATTTACACCATGAGATTATGTGAAAGAGAAGGTTTATTGTCATTGCTGTTTTTGTATATGCTTCTTGTGAGGTCACTCAGCTGCATGACTCACCCAGACCATCTTCCAATAATGAATCCAATAGTCCTTCTAGGATGCCAAGACCCTTACTGTCATGTGGAAAAAGCAACATAATAATAATACAGGTAACCCTTTCCACTCTCAAAAAAAAATTAAATTAAATTAAAATAGGCTTACACCAGGGAGCCACGAGTCTGAAGCAGTGATAGACAGTTAGAAGTAGACACATCTCAGCACAGTGACCCCCAACAGCACAACCATGACCACAACTTGGGCCTCAGGATTTCCAGAGCTATTTTCCTGTCACAGGGCAGTTTTGCAGACAAGGGACATACAAGTCCCTCATAAGCAGAAAGGCAGCTGTCTCTGACTTGATGCTGATGAAATATGTGTTTTACAGACACGACTCTCAACACTGGGCACTTCTCTGACTGTGACAGATTCATGGGGGCTGAACCTTCAAGAAAGCACACAAACTTCCCACAAACTGTTTCAAAAAATGGTGGGGGGGGGGATGCTTAATTTTCTAACCAGATGTTCCATAATTTTACCTGGTTCTCAGAAAACTTCATAGCAACAAACAAACAAAAAGCCTCCACTTTAGTAATTCTCAGATCAAGTCACCTCTGACTTCCGTGAGTTTAACCAATAGTCATTCCAGTCTTGTGCCCCAACTGCATCAACTGGCATTTTAAGCTATGGTTCAGGGGTCCTGCTAAATGAAGTAAGACAGGAGAAGAAAGACAAATACCAGACGATCTCAAGGGGGTCGGGCGGTAGCGCAGAGGGCTAAGCGCACGTAGCCCAAAGCACAAGGACCAGCGTGAGGATCCCAGTTCGAGCCCCAGCTCCCCACCTGCAGGGGAGTCGCTTCACAAGTGGTGAAGCAGATCTGCAGGTGTCTATCTTTCTCTCCCCCTGTCTTCCCCTCCTCTCTGCATTTCTCTCTGTCCTATCCAACAACAAATGACAACAACAATAATAACCACAACAAGGCTATAACAAGGGCAACAAAAGGGGAGAAAAATGGCCTCCAGGAGCAATGGATTCATGGTGCAGGCACTGAGCCCCAGCAATAACCCTGGAGGCAAAAAAAATCATAAAAAATATAAATAAAATTAAATTAAAAAGTACCAGATGATCTCACTCAGCTATGGGATGGAAAGAAGCAAAGCAAGTCAACAGACAAAACTAAATAAAAGCTAACTCTGAGAGTCTGCTAGAGAACTGTGGTTCCGAGGGGGGAGTGGGAGGAAGTCTGGTGGACTAAGTGAAGAAACATTGGCTCCTCAGACACCAGGAGCTGGAGGTGAAGGGCAGTGGCAGTGATGTCACCAGGGCAAAGCCGACCCCTCCTTATTTTACCTGAAGTTCATCTCCTTCAGTTCACACATCTGTTTCATAACTTTCCAGGACACTCGATGTTCTGACACTTGAGTAATAAGTGATGTTCACAAGATGTTTTCCCCTTCTCCGTGTAAAGGTGCTAATGAGAATATGCCACGGCTCCCCCTCTTCCTAACCTTTGTCAAAGTTAGTGAGGTGACAGTCCTCCTCCTTCTCAGGCTGTAGCCTCCTTGGATCTCAACACCGACAGTATCTTGAATCTGTGTAGGAAGAAGCCAAGTGGAGAGGTCCACAGGCAGAGAAAGGACTGTGGGTTTGTCCTGCTGTGTTAAAGCAGACAGACAAACGGAAATGTCTTTGAGAAGCTCATCTTTATGTTTCTGAGGAAGTTCAATGCCCCAGGTATACAAAAAATACCTAGCGAGAAAAAACTGCCCTGGAAACCCAGGGTCTTTAATTATTTTTTGTTTTGTTTTCTTCTTTTTTAAAAAATTTTTATTTATAAAAAGGAAACACTGACAAAACCATAGGGTAAGAGGGTAAGAGGGGTACAACTTCACACAATTCCCACCGCCAGAACGCCATATCCCCTCCCCTCCCCCACAGCTTTCTTATTCTTTATCCCTCTGGGAGTATGGACCCAGGATCATTACGTGGTGCAGAAGAGTCCCTAATTTTTTTTAATTCTTATTTGTTATTGAATAGAGACAGGGAGAAATTGAGAGAGGACAAGGAGATAAAGAGGTAGAGACAGACACCTGCAGCCCTGCTTCACCGCTCGTGAAGGTTTCCTCCTCAGTTGGGGACCAGAGGCTTGAACCTGGCTCCTCGCGCACTGCAATGTGAGCGTTTAGCCAGGTGTGCCACTGCCTGGTTCCTAGAGACCCTAATTTTGCTCACAGATCTGCTGTTAGAGGCCAAAATGTGTGTACATCAGTCTGTCTATAACTGCTTCACACATATGGTTCTTTGGATTCAACTCTTTTTAGTCTCCTTGGGAAACAAAACCAGAATGGAAAGTCTTTTTTGAGAAGCTGGGTTCCAAGGTTCAGTCTTTATACACAGTGACTAAGGAAACTCACCAATGTCACTTGCACCATAATGTAACATAGCATGTGTCATCTGCATTAAGTTCAGGTGGCAGAAGGATTTTCAGAGAGCTGAATTTTTTTTTTAATTTGGGGGATTAATGGTTTACAGTCAACAACAACAACAACAGTAACATAAACCACAATACATTAGTTTGTAACATTTCCCAGTTTTCCACTTAACAATCCAACCCCCACTAGGTCCTCCTCTGACATCATGTTCCAGGACATGAACCCCCCCCACCCCAGAGTCTTTTACTGTGGTGCAATATACCAAACCCAGTCCACATACCACTTTGTGTTTTCTTATTTTTCAACTTCTTCCTTTATTTATTATTGGTTTATTTTTTAAAACTTACTATTTCTTCAGCTGTTTTAAATTTATTTTCCCTTTTGTTACCCTTGTTTTTTATTGTTGTTGTTATTGATGTCCTCGTTGTTAGTGTTATGCTCAGAGGTTCGAGTCCTGATCTCACGCAAAGAAGACCAGAATCACATGCAATAGCAACAGCCTTTATTAGCAAGCTTAAGCTTGGGCCGTCAACACCCTTCCACACAAGGGGAGAGTCTGCGACCCTGATCATTTTTCATCCCACCTTTTTATAGTTATCACAGGGTGGGTACAGGTGGAAATATTTATGCAGAACAAGGAACAGTTGGTTTCAGGTTAATGGCTGTTCTCAATACTTGGGGCTTTTCTCTAACCTCCACAGTTAGATAGGACAGAGAGAAATGGAGAGAGATGGGGAAGACAGATAGGGGGAAAGAAAGACAGACACCTGAAGACCTGCTTCTCTACCTGTGAAGCGACTCCCCTGCAGGTGGAGAGCCGGGGGCTCGAACCGGGACCCTTACACCAGTCCTTGTGCTTTGGGTCACCTGTGCTTAGCCTGCTGTACTACTGCCCAACTCCCTATTGGTGATTTAATAATGATCTGTAAGATTGTGGGATAAGAGAGTTACAGTTCATTCAGTTCCCACCACCGGCATGCCACATCCCATCCTCTCCACTGGACAGACAGACAGGTGAATTTAACCCAGCAGATGCAGCTAGTGGATGTGGTGGTTACCATAGACTTAGCTCTTGCCAGAAACACTGGCTTGAACAAAGGGAGAGACAAAGGCCAGGTTGTGGCGCACCTGGTTACGTGCACAAAGTACAAAGCACAAGCGCCCACACAAGGATCTGGGTTCGAGTCCCCACCTCTGCTCCTCATCTCCTGAGGGGACGCTTCATGAGCAGTGTGTCTCTCTGTCTCTCCCTCTCAGCCTCCCCTTCCCCCTCTCAAATTTTCTCTTTCTGTCAAATAAAATGAATAAGGTTTAAAAAAGAAAAAAAAAACCTTGAAAAGGTAAAAATTATATATATATACCAGATGGTGACCAGGCAGTGGTGTGCCAAGTTGAATGCATATGTTAACATGTGCAAGGATTAGGGCTGGAGCCCTCAGTCCCCAACTGCAGGGGGGAAGCTTCATGAGCGGTGAAGCAGGTTTACAGGTATCTCTTTCTCTCTCTCTCTCACTCTAACCCCTGCCCTCTCAACATCTCTCTGTCCTATCAAATGAAATTTTTTAAAAAATGGAAAAGGAAGGAAAACATAGGAGCAGTGGATGACTCTGGTGGCTATTTAAAAAAAAAAAAGAAGAAGAAGTGAGCATTCTGAACATGGGCTGTAGATCAAATCGATAGGGTTTATAGTTTTCCTATATTTGGGAGCTACTCTCTTCCCTGATCCAGCATTCTGGCCCTTTTTCCCATCAGGACATCATCTCCCCAGATAATAACTTGGGTCCACCTGCATATCAGAGGTCAGGCTCAGGCAAAAACTAGTAGGGTCATGGGCCCCTTGGAATATACCTGACACAGACCTAGCTTTTTTCCAAATTAGAGACCCCACATCTCCGTCTGTCATACTCTTGCCTTTAGGTTCATGATTAGTCAACAATTTGCTCTGCTTTCTACCTTAACTCTTCTTCAGCCACCAGGTTCCAGATGCTACCATGATGCCAACCTGACTTCCCTGGGCAGACAACCCCACCATGTATCCTGGAGCTCTGCTTCCCCAGAGCCCTTCCCCACTAGGGAAAGAGAGAGGCAGGCTGGGAGTGTGGATAGACTTGTCAATGCCCATGTTCAATGGGGAAGCAATTACAGAAGCCAGACCTTCCACCTTCTGCACCCCATAATGATCCTGGGTCCACACTCCCAGAGGGACAAAGAATAGGAAAGCTATCAGGGGAGGGGATGGGATACAGAGTTCTGGGGTGTGGGTGAGCATTGTGTGGAATTGTACCCCCCTTATCCTATGCTCTTGTCAGTGTTTCCATTTTATAAATAAAAATTATATATATAAAAAAGTCAGCATCCTTGATGTGTCTGTTTCCCCCCAAGTGCCAAATGAACTTACTCCTCTTCCCTCTCCCGGAAAGTTCTCCCGGGCACTGGGAGTTCTGCCTCTCACTTGAATGATGCTGGCTAAACACTGTGGACAATCATACTTACCAGGTGAGTATGAGTACTTCCCTTTGCATCTCATCAGAAGACCCAGGACATCCTTTTGTCCCTTTAATGGTGACACTAAATTTGACTTCAGGATGTCAATAGAGACCAAAAGATCTCTCTACTGTTTTTCCTATGCAATGAGTCAATATGCAGAGTTGTTTATTTGTTTGTGGCCCTCTCCAGGATTTTAACTTCTTGGGATTGACTCTTTCAAATGGAAAGAGAGTTACAGGGACAGAGAGAGAAAGAGGGAGAGAGAGGGAGAGAGAGAGAGAGAGGACAGCTCCGTAGAGGAAGCCCCTGGTGGCTGGCTGCATGCTGTGATCAAGGGCAACCCCCCTGCTTTGCATAAATGCTGACTGTCCCAGCACTGGAACTTGCTAGTGGTGCAGCCGTCCCACCAGGATGACAGCATGCACAGGAGACAGGGTTTCTTTCTTGTCTATTTTTATTTAACTGACTCTTTAACATAGCACTGCTCAGCCCTGGGAAGATGGCTACAGCCAGGAATTGAACCTGTGGCCTCCTACGTGCTAGTCCTCTGTGATACCTCTGCTCAGTCTCCCAGCCCTGTTCTGCTAATTTCCTGATGTGTTATTAGGTCTGTTTGGGGGAGGGGGTTGGGGGTGTGTGGGTTATTAGATCTCCATACTAAAAGCAATTAGTACCCATCTTCTCAAACTTCTGAGGCATCTTGTTTGAGGACTGTATGTGGAACATCAGATCCAAGAGACCCACTGTGAACATTGTCACTGTGTGTCTTGTGTGTCCTGCTTGGAAATAGCATCTGTTTCTTCCATGCTGTGCAAACAGCATATAAGATAAATTCAGGGTTTTGTTTGTTTGTTTGTTTTTTAACCAAAGCACTGCTCAGCTATGGTTTATGGTGGTGCAGGGGATTAAACCTGGGACTTGGGAACCTCAGGCAAGAGAATCTCTTTGCATAACCATTATGCTATCTACTCCCACCCAAATTCAGCTTTTGAACCCAGATTTCAAAACCTTTGCCTTTGATCATGCTAATACATTACTCCTCCTTTTCATGTGTAGTGCTAATGCAGTATTTGCTCTCTTTTCTGTCTCAGGGTGGCTAGAAGATGGGGGGGTCGGGCTGTAGCACAGTGGGTTAAACTCGAGGACTGGCATAAGGATCCCAGTTCTAGTCCCCGGCTTCCCACCTGCAGGGGAGTCACTTTACAAGCAGTGAAGCAGGTCTGCAGTTGTCTTTCTCTCCCCTTCTCTGTCTTCCCTGTTGTCTCCATTTCTCTTTATCCTATCCAGCAACACCAGCATCAATAACAACAATAATAATAACCACAACACTGATAAAAACAAGGGCAACAAAAAGGGAAAATAAAGAAAGAAATAAAATATTAAAAAGAAGAAGAAGAAGAAGAAGAAGAAGACAGAGAAGGCCACTCTTAGAGGCATGGTGAAGGGTCAGCCGTCAAGGATGACAGAGGGAAAGGTGGGCTTCCAATCATCCTGCCCAGAGGTGACATAAGTCCTCACAGAAAGGCCGACGTGGAGTTCAGCACCTCTTCTTCTCCAGGGAACCTGAGGATGAGGTTCTGGTGGCTTCTGAGAAGTCTCTGTAGAATCAGTTGCCAGTGCTATGCAACAAGACTCTTCAGAAGCATCCCTTTCACCCACTTGGACTTTCTGTGCCTGGCTAAGTTGGGGAAAGTTGATGCCTCCTTATTCCAAAAGTCCTGAACCCCTTCTAAGACTTCGGAACAAGGGACAGACAAATGCTAGAGACAGGGGCAATCTTCAGGGAGGTCCTCGTGTCACCCTTTGGTGTGTTAGTTAAGCCACTTTCCAGGAAGACAGCACCTCCTAGGGTCCCTGTGGGGAAGGAATGCTAACTTGGGGAAAGACATCTGCAAAAAAACAGATTAAATTAAGGGAAGCAACATGGGAAGAGGGGACTTGCCTTTGTCTTCAAAGATCTGTTCAAAAACTGAATTTGAGAGCAGCCCAGTCCTCTGTGGGCCTCTGCCTGGGAAGGTTACTGCTGCCAGTTTTAAAAGGAAGAGTGGGAGGTCTGGCTTCTGTAACTGCATCCCACAATGACCTTGGGTCCATACTCCCAGAGGGATAAAGAATAGGAAAGCTATCAGGGGAGGGGATGGGATATGGAGTGCCGGTTGTGGGAATTATGTGAAGTTGTGCCCCTCTTATCCTATGGTTTTGTCAGTGTTTCCTTTTTATAAATAAATTTTAAAAAAAGGGGAAAAAAAAGAGTGAAGCCAAAACACCAAAGAGACCAGAACAGAAGGGAAAAGCAACCTTCAAAGCCGGTGCTCCTGGCTGGCCCCTCACCACTGCCTAGAGAGTTTCACAGCTTTGAAAAGCCACCCTTCAAAGAGAATAGGTTGATGGCCTTCAGACACAGCCTTGGAAGTAGGACATAAGTAGTTTTCGAATTCTCTTCTCATTTCTTGTCTCTCTAGTTTACTTGGCATTCCTTTAAGTGACCCCTGAGTAAGAGCTGCTTCTCTGGTATGGGCCACTGTTCTCTAGCAACTCTTGTGTGCACAGTATTCAGCATCTGTTGGACAATTAACAAGTAGACCATGTTCCTCATTTGAGCATCAAACAAAAATTCAGCAGGAAATCTCTTCTCCTCCACCATGGTTTGAGCAGTCTGTGATGACGCCAGAGGAGTAAATTCAATGCAACAGGCAGACCAGGAATTTCTCTCTCTCTCTCTTTTTTAAAAATTTTTTTTGTATTTATTTATTTTCCCTTTTGTTGCCTTTGTTGCTTTTTTATTGTTGTTGTAGTTATTATTGTTGTAGTTATTATTGTTATTGATGTCATTGTTCTTGGATAGGACAGAGAGAAATGGAGAGAGGAGGGGAAGACAGAGGGGAAGAGAAAGACAGACACCTGCAGACCTGCTTCACCGCTTGTGAAGCAACACCCCTACAGTTGGGGATCCGGGGGCTTGAACCGAGATCCTTACACCGGTCCTTGCGTTTTGCGCCACATGCACTTAACTTGCTACGCTACTGCAGACCCCCAGACCAGGAATTTCTGCTGCAAATTACTGGCATTGGCTGGAATGTACTAGTCTCCATCTGCAGCGTCCAGCTTCATCAGTATGGCCTGTGGCTTCACCTCCTCTGGTAGAAGTTTGTGGTCTGACTCAGTTAAAAGGATGTCAGCCTGCAGGCTGTAAGTGACTCTTCCTGAGGGATACTGTGAGGTTTCCTAAAATGATGGGCAGAGTGGAGAAACTCAGCCTGGGGATAAATTATGTAGAGCTCAGCCAAAGATGTGGGGGGCTTAGCCTTTCGCTCAGTGTGTCTGCTGTTGAGTGTCTCTCAAGCATCCGTGAGATATCAGACTAGTCTGGGTACAGCAAAGCATTAAGAGGATGTTAATTTTTATCATTAAAACCGCCTGCTGGTGGCTGGGGAGGTGTGTCAGCAGACAGCACATTTCTTGCATGTGTGAGACCCCAGCTTTGGCCCCTGGCAATGCGTATGATAAAGCAGTACTTTGATCTCTCTCTCTCTTTCTCCCCCTCTCTCTCTCTTTGTGTGTGTGTTTGTCTCGTTAGTAGTTTTGTTTTTTTTTCCATCCGGAGTTATTGTGCCTACACTACAAGTCCACTGCTCCTGGAGGTCATTTTTCCCTTTTTGCTGCCTTTGTTGTTTATCTTTGTTGTTGTTATTGTTGTTCTTATTGCTATCATTATTGTTGGGTAGGACAGAGAGAAATCAAGAGAGGAGGGAAATACAGAGAGAGGGAGAGAAAGACATCTGCAGACCTGCTTCACCACTTGTGAGGTGACCCCCCTGCAGGTGGAGAGGCCAGGGGCTTGAACCGGGATCCTTGCGCCAATCCTTGGGCTTTGCGCCATGTGCGCTTAACCTGCTGCGTTAACGTGTAGTTGTTTTTAAGCAGGGCACTGCTCAGCTCTGGCGTATAGTGTTGCCAAGGAATTGAACCTGGGAGCATAGAGCTTCCTTCAGGCACTCAGGCATGAAAGTCATTTGCATAACCTTCATGCTGTCTCCCCCACACAACATACATCATCGTGCAATCTTGTAACCCATTATGAATCATAAATAACAAGAATTATAATAAAGAACAGCAAAAGAAGTCAGAGGACAAGCTGTAGGTGGCCTTGGTCAGTAGAGTCCTCTGACTAAATTCTGATGAGTGAGGAAAACACCTGTAGGTCGGTCTGTCTGACTCTCCAATCCTGTCCCGCTACAGGTCCCATTCCCCGTGCCCTGGGCTTCAGCATCCTCACTGACCACACATCCTTACAGATTCTCCTTGGGGTCCCTGAGGGACAGCAGACCATCCCTGTGGAAAAAAGGCAAGTACATAAAACTACTGTAATGCTGGGATTCATCTATCTTCAGTCCACACCTTGTCACCCAGTGTCCAGCCTCAGACCACTGGGCCAACGCTGGCAATGAAGATTCATCTTGAAGGCTGCTTCTCCGCCTTGGCTGGCGGATGCCATGGGCTGGCAATACCCGGCATGGGACAGAGGTTCAGGACAACTCCAGGCTTCCCATTTGTCCTCTCTGATCTTTTACTGCTTCCTGACAACTCTTTCTGGACTCCTGTGAATATTTACTCATTGATTTACTTACAATGACTGACAGATCACTTTCTAGATTTCAGACAATCTTTTAAAAAATATTTATTTATTCCCTTTTTTTTGCCCTTGTTGTTTTATTGTTGTAGTTATTGATGTCGTCGTTGTTAGGACAGAGAGAAATGGAGAGGAGGGGAAGGCAGAGAGGGGGAGAGAAAGATAAGACACCTGCAGACTTGCTTCACCACCTGTGAAGCGACTCCCCTGCAGGTGGGGAGCCGAGGGCTCGAACCGGGACCCTTACCCTGGTCCTTGCGCTTTGCGCCACATGCGCTTAACCCTCTGCGCTACCGCCCGATTCCCTCAGACAATCTTTTAAGTCTCTCATGAAAATGATCTCATTTTATCCTTCAGCCCAGCAATGAAATAGAAGCTTTCTCCTCCTTATACTAAAAGGAAGCTATCTGAAAGGCCTTTTGAATAAATAAATAATGGAGCTTGTCAAATGCCTTCTCAGCATCAATTAGCTTTTTTTAATCTTCTTTTTTGCTGATATGGTGGATTACACTGATTGACTTGCAAATGTTGAACCATTTGTCACTCTAATCAGACAAGAGTTACCAGAACTGAAGATATCTGATGCACAGAAAGGTTGAAAAACTTGTCCACCGCCACACAGTTGGGAAAAGGCAGAGCCCCTTTAAGCCCAAAGTATCCTCACAATACAAGCTGTTTGAATAGGGCCAGTATGATTTGATGTCAAAATAAATACCTGTATGGCAGTGTCTTAAACTGGGGTCACCCTGCCTGCCCTTACTCTCCCTCTGTGGAAAAAGGAGCTTCAGGAGGCTGGGTGGTGGCACACCTGGTTGAGTGCACACATTACAATGTGCAAGGACCCAGGTTCAAGCCCCTAGTCTCCACCTGCAGGGGAAAAGTTTTGTGTGTGGTGAAGCAGTTTATTGATCTGTGACCTCTTGACTGGTCCAAGAAAACAGCAAATATTGCACCTGGCTTAGAAAAAATTGGGCATCATTTTCTTGCCATGTAACAGATTTTGAAGAGCTTATGGAGGGCTCAGTCCCAGTTCTACAACTTACTACCTGTGTCGGTTGAGGGAAGTTGTTTAATGGCTCTAGATCTCAGTGTCCTTATGAAAAGTAAGAATACTGAGCCCTAGCTAGTATACAGTGTGGTTGTCACCTGGATGAGATGTGAGAGTTGGATCTAGAATGCTGATGAATGGTGGAAAGCTTGTTGTTCTGATGGCCTTTCTTCTCCCTTCTTTCTCCTCTCCCTCTCTTCTCCCTCTCCTCTCTAATGAAGTCAGCTGTGAATCACTCACACAGAAGGTTCTAGGACTATCACAAAAGGAGGAAGAGGAAAAGAAGGAGGAGAAGAGCTGGTAAGTGAGGAAGATGAGCTGCTTTGTCAATAGCCAGATCCAAGGTCTCCCTCTGAAAGAACAGAAACCAGTTAGCTAATTTAACATGTTAATGAACAATTCTTTGCATGGACACTATAGCCACAATAGAAAAGTTTAAGATACCTCCCTTCCCCACCAAAAAGCATGAACAAGATAGATCCAGGTCTCAGAAAACACACTGTGATTACCCTTGGTTAGGACACTGTCTCTGTCTCCCCATCCCTCTCTCAGCTACTGGCACATCAGTTGCCTCTCAGTGTCCCTTCACTGGCATGGCATGTCCTTGGTGGGAGCATCAGATTGGCTAAGTCCAGGACACTAAACTTCTGGAAACCCTGACAGAACCCTCCCTGCTCCTAAGATCCACACAATAAAAGGTTTGCCAACATATTTTCCTAGCATTTTTGCATTTATAGGAATGAGTGAAATATATATATATATATATATTTTTTTTTTTTTACCAGAGCACTGATCAGCCATGGCTTATGATGGGGTGTGTGTGTGGGGGGGGTATTGAACCTGGGACTTTGGAGCCTTGGGCATGAGAGTCTCTGTGCATATCCATTATGCTATCTACCCCGGCTCTCCACACAATAAAAGAAGTCCCACCCCTACCCAAATCTATAGCCATAAGAGTTGTTAAGACAACTTTTCCCTGGTTGGGCACATCAGCAGAATAAACGAAGGCCAGCTAGCCCAGATGCCAAAGAATAAGAGACAGAGAGAGACCTGCACCCTATTTTAGTGGCATAGTTTAGCTCTGGAGGCTCTTGCTTCCTGAATTCTTTACCTTGGGGTCAATATCACTAGCACTGCAAATGAACCTTCTCTATTCATTAGGGCTCTACAGCCTTGAGGTTCAGGTTCCAACCCCACCTCGGTGTCAGGGCCCTGATAACCAGGGACGATGTGAGGTAGAGGATGAAGATGACTAAATTCATCGGGAGCCCGAACATCCTGCGGACTTTCTCCTGGTACCCGCTTAGCAGGACTAGGATGAGAAGCTGCAAGAGGGAGGCTGAGGTTCACGCTAACCTGCTAATCTCTGTCGCCAGAGGGAGTCACACTGACCCCCAGATCTTTCTCCATCTCATCACAGGTGAAAGTTGCATGCAGATTCATAGATGCTTGTGTGGTGTGTGAAGTCTGTTGCACGGTGCTACGCTTTTGCCAAGCTTCCCGATCTGCTATTACTGTAGGCTCCTCTCTCTGATTATTTCCAGCTTGAACCTGGAGAGTCAGACAATACATCATTAAGCAGGATTCTCCATGCAAACCAGATATCTGATGACCCTGGCAGCTGAAACCAAGGCAGAGGCGTGCATATGGTGGTCATAGAACATTACCAAGATCCTGAACCCAACAGCTGATGGAGGCTGACAGCAGAGGGAAACTCTTAATAGTCAAATTTAATTTCCAAAGGAGAAAACCTTCGGAAAACTTTCGAGGCAATTATTCGATTTAATCATCTGCATTTGAATAGCTCTGCCTGACCACACACATTTAAACATCTGTGCAATTAATATGCCCCAATTAATGCATTTCTGTTTATTAAAAGTGCTTATAATTGTCCTACAATGATGTGTAATTGAATGGCAATTGTGAACGTAACAGGATCCCGCAGCACTGAAGTCCAAAGAGGACATGAAGATTCATGGAGGAAGTTTCCGAGCTAGGAGCCCTCTTGTGGCCACAAAACACAGTGCACTCAAGTGTTCTGCACACGCCCATCCCCCTCCCCCCAGCCCTGGAGGGGATGGAACAGAACTCTCCTCCCCCCTTGTTTCTAAGGAGACTACTGGGCTCAGTGAGTGAGTTCCCTGCTCCCATTCTGTTGCCATCAAGGTCATTAAGACAGAACCAAGCCTTCCAAGGTCACCATAGCTACCCAGTGAAGCATCATATTTCCAATGGACTGAAAGTTCTGCAGGTCCTGGGACCGCGGCTCCCACACATTCTGGGACCTTCCCAAAGCCCTTTGAAGCCATGGCCCCAAAAGTATTTGGCTGCCTATGGTGGTGAGCCGACAAGGCTCAGAAGGTCCGAGGCAGAAAGACCCACCTTGATTCTTGCCTGTCTTCTTCTCTAAAGCAATTAAACCACTTCAAACTGTAGAGTTTAAGGTGAACAACAACTTACCCGAGGCTCTGCTTGGATATTCTCCTTTATTTGTGATGTGAAATGCTAACATGGATACAAATAGTCCTAAAGGCTTGCTTATTAATTGGGGGCTCTGACTGTCATTCATCGAACACGGTGAGTTCAAAATTCACACAGCTAGTCACAGATACTGTGACAGGAAGAGAAGTTGCATTTGATAGTGAAGTCAGGGGCTGGGTGGTGGTCCACCTGGTTAAGTGCACATGTTACAATGCACAAGGAACCGGTTCGAGACGCCAGTCCCCACCTGCAGGGGGAAAGCTTTGCAAGTCGTGAAGCAGGGCTGCAGGTGTCTGTCTGTATCTCTCCCTTTCTATCTCCCCCTTCCCTCTTGATTTCTGGCTGTCTCTACCCAATAAATAAAAATTGGGAGTCAGGCAGTAGCTCAGTAGGTTAAGTGCACGTGGCGCAAAGCACAAGGATTGGCAGAAGGAACCCGGCTCCCCACCTGCAGGAGAGTCACTGCACAGGCGGTGAAGCAGGTCTGCTGGTGTCTATCTTTCTCTACCCCTCTCTGTCTTCCCCTCCTCTCTCCATTTCTCTCTGTCCTATCCAACAACAATGACATCAGTAACAACAACAACTACAACAATAGAACAAGGGCAACAAAAAGGAATAAATAAATACATAAATATTTAAAAAATAAAGATTTAAAAATTGAAAAAGAGAAGTCATAGGACTTAAGTATTTGTGTTAATAAAAATTAAAATTCTAGCTAAATTAACTGCAGGGGAGAAAGTTAGGAACAATGTGGAAGTACTGTGAACCCACATAGAGGTTAACACAATTATCTTTCTTAACAAAGAATGGGGGAGATGGATTTGAGTCACGCTCCATTTTCCAGTGCACCTTTGATTCGGGATAAAACCGATTTTCCTTCATGGAAGAACTGATGTGGCAAACTTTGGTTTTCTGTGGCACTAGGTGGTGTGCCTTTCATCTGTGTTCTTTTTTCTGATGTGATTTTAAGTATGTTTCCTGGCCACCCATGCCCACATCTGCTGCTATGGATTATCCTGGCCTCTTGGTCTTTGTGTGTGTGTGTGTGTGTGTGTGTGTGTGTGTGTGTGTGTGTGTGTGCTTTCAGGGTTATGGCTGGGGCTTGGTACTGGCACTGTGAACCCACTGCTCCTGATGGCCATTTATTCCACTTTATTGGATAAGACAGAGACATTGAGAGAGGAGGGGAAAAGAGAGATAAAAAGAGAGACCCACAGATGTGCTTCAACTGTTGTGAAGCATCCCCCCACCTCTGCAGGTTGGGAACTGTGTGCTCAAGCCCCCAGGATCCTTACGTGGATCCTTGTGCTTGGTACTACCTGTGCTTAACTGGGTGCGCCACTGCTGGGTCCCCACCTCTATTTCTGTAGATGTTATCTCATCACATCTTGGCCACCTGTTTGCTCTGTGCCTCCAGAAATGATTCCCCATTGGGTCTGCTCCCCGTTGGTCTCTTCAGAGACTGGACAAGTACTCAAGCCTCCAGAAAGCTAAGAGTAAAAGGACAGAGAAATGTATTCCGGCATACATATCTTCTGTGCACAAGGGAGAGACCCTGAGCTTCTGACTAACTTAAAGCTGAACACAGAATAGAGAGAAATTGAGAAAGGACAGGGAGATAGAGTGCCAGTCCCTGTTGGGGCGCCAGATGCCGCGCTAGCTTCGCGTGCAGGAGAGAGACGACCAGGAACTCATGGCTGAGCTGGGACGCAGTTCAATCTTTATTGATGAGCGGGAATGCAGTGCAATCAATCTAATCTCCATTCATTAGAAAATCCTGTCCTTTATATCTCCTGAGGCGGAAGTGTCATGTCGGAAGAGGAAATACGTAGGATAGGGGGTGGGGAGAAGGAAAAAGCGCGCATATCAAGCTTGCATCTCACCAGTGGGGATTAAACCAATGGTGGGGAGCTGGGGTCCTTACTCTAGTCCTTGTGTTTCGAAACCTCTATGCTTAATTCGATGTGAGAAAGTGCAGCACCTGGCACCGGCGCCCACCCTGAGAGTGGTGGTGGTGCGGGGGGACCCATCTCCACTCCAGATGTGGGGCAGCTGGAGCAGGACAGCTTGCCTGGCTGCGTGTGCCCGCCTCTCCCCCAGCGGCAGGGGACCACACCTATGGGAAAGGCTGCACGGGGGGAGGGGGGGAAGCCAGTGGGGGTGGGGGTGGGGGTGGGGGTGGGGTGGGAGAGCAGAGGTGCTGGAGGGCAGAGGTGCTGGCTCCCAGCAAGTTTTCCTTTATAAGCTGTGGCAGCTGCTCTGAGCCTCTGTCTCCTCTTGACTGCTTGCTTCCCCCTTCCTGGGAATTGGCCCGAGAAGCCCTCCCTTCTTCCCAGAGGGCTTTCAGTCCCAAGATGGAGCTGGACTCTGAGAGAAGCCATCTAGCTGTCTAGCACGAGCAGGGCGCCAACCTGTCCCATGGCTATGGCTTCTCTAGACTGTTCTGGGAAGCGGCCAGGTGGTGGCACATACATGATAGTACACAAGGACCTGGGTTCAAGCCCCTAGTCCCCACCTGCAGGAGGGAAGTTTCACGAGTGGTGAAACAGGACTGCAGGTATCTCTCTGTCTCTTTCTCCTTCTCTGTCTCCTCCCCACCCCTCTCTGCTGGGCTAGCTTCACAGGCAGGAGACAGACAACCAGAGACTCATGGCTGAGCTGGGAACGCAATCTTTATTGATGAGCAGGAATGCAGTGCAATCAATCTAATCTCCATTCATTAGAAAATCCTGTCCTTTATATCTCCTGAGGCAGAAGTGTCATGTCGGAAGAGGAAATACGTAGGATAGGGGGTGGGGAGAAGGAAAAAGCGTGCATATCAAGCTTGCATCTCACCAGTGGGGATTAAACCAATGGGGCGGGTCTCAGGTAAAGCAGTGATTATGTAAATAGACCACAGCCTTAAGCAATGCAAGTGAACCTAACGTGATGATCAAAACAGAAGGGGTCTTAGAAGCAGAATTAGAAGCAGACCAACAATAGAGAAGGAGAGAGAGAGAGAGAGAGAGAGAAAAGCTGATTCACTGCTCATGAAGCATCCTCCCACCCCCCCCCACCCCCACAGGTAGGGGCCTGGGTCTCAAACCCTGGGTCCCTGCACATGGTAATGTGTGTGTTCAACCACAAGTACCACTCTACCTCCATATCTTCTTGTGAAATTTGCGCTCTTTCTCTAAATAAATGTTTCACAAAATCCCACAATGAGCTTTGTATGCAAAATATTTATCCTGTAGCCAACAAGGGGCTGCAGAGTTCACTGGAGGGAGCCAAGGGGACCAGATTCCTGGCAGCAAGGCCAGAGTGATGGCCAGTGTGATGCCAATTACTTCCTCCCTCCACCTGCCACACCTCTCAGGGCCAGGACATTTCTCACCTGCTCTAAATGACAGGGTGACACTTGTAGAATCCCCTGCACATCACTACCCCAAAGCTCTTCCTCATGTACCTTGCCAGAGAAACTCAGAACAAGTGTGGCAACGCTGGAAAGAGAGTTGGCACTGGCTGCCACGTGAGGATACATAAAGTGAATTAATTATTTAGCTATTTTCTGTAAAGCGTCCCAGAAATACCTTTGAGACAACTGTGTTAAATTCTGCTAGCGGATTAGCTGCTTGCCCAGTTTCTTCCTTTCATATTTTGCTAACCTTCCCCCCTTCTTGGTTTACTCCATTTAAGGCTACAGCAGCAGGAGAGATGAAAGCATGCACTAGGTTGTTTTTAAATGTGAACTCTACCGACCCTGCAGTGACTGTTCAAGGTGGTTCCTTGTTTAATGAGGAAATGCTTTGGTAGATTTCTGACTCCCAGTGTAAACTGCTCGATGTTCAGTTCACAGCCTCGCTAATTTATGTGTTAATTTGATCAAGAATAGTTTACATTGCAAGCCTACAAACCCTGCATTTCCTTGGCTATTGGCAAAAACAACAACAACAACAAAAGTCATGTGGTTTCTGAGCACCAAGCATTCTCGTGGCCATCATAAGGTGATGGGAACTGGCTGCCGGGAGATAGTCCCTGTGCACAGAGAAATAAGGAAGTAGAAATGATAGGACAGACAGAAATTCATGGTTGTGACAAAAACCAAACACTGGTTGAAAGCATGGTCGCCATGAGGTTTCATACAACTCTAGAAATGGAGACAAGAAATAGCCATTTAGAGTGGGATTGTCACAATATTGCCTGGAGGCTAACATTGGATCCCAGATGGCTTCCTGGTCTACCTGCCTGCATTGCATGTAGGTCTTGCGTGCTAACCACTGAACCACCTCCCTGGCTTTGATGTACTTTTTTTGTTTTAATACTTTTTACTCCAAGTGATTTAACATTTGTTTACAAAATTTTAAGAATACAGGGCTGTGTTTTTTTACATTCATATGTCTGTGAACAACTCATCCAACCATCACCAAACTCCCTGTGCACCCAGCTCTCTCTGATCATCACGTAGTTCTTACACTATCAAAGAGACAGTTTGGTGCCTACTTTTTGCAAGTTCCCTGGTTTTAGTTCTCTATATTTTGCTTATGAGCAAAACCATCTGGTAGTTGCCTTATACCTTCTTACTTATTTCACTTAGTGTAATCATCTCTTGTTCCATCCATTCTGTACTGAATGATGCCATAGCATCTTTGCTGCTATTACTATTACTATTACTATTACTATTACTATTACTATTACTATTACTATTACAGAGTAATATACTGCTGAATATATACCCCATAACTTCCTTACCCAGCTCTGGCCAGCAACAGACCCCAGGCAAGGTCACTGGTCCCATGAGGAGGCAAGCGGCAGAGATAGCTAACTCAAGACAATCACTTTATTACTGGTGGGTGAAGTGGGGAAGAGAAACAGCTCAAAGGCTAGGTCAGCAGGGGGCACGGGGTGGAATGTGCAGCCTGTCTCTTTAACAGACATGATGCTCCAGGTCATGCAGCTGTGAGCCAGGTGTGGCATCAGCAGAGCTCCTGAACTCTGTGCTCAGATGGTCCTAGTTTGGAAAGGAGCTCATAGAAGCCAGTGGAGCACGTTGGACTCCATTCAGATTTGCTCTGTGCTGATGAGGGTTTCAATCCGTGTAGCTCTGATTTGGTGGGAAGTTGTCAAGTTCTGTTTTAAACCTGAGCAGTCATACCATCCCCTGCTTGGTGTCATCTCAGTGATGCATGATTCTGGGCATGTCAGAACATGTCTGAGTCCATAGTGTTTCGAACCTGAACCTCAGAGTCTCCCAACTCTGTTTTATTTTTTTTCCAGTGAAAGTATTCAGTATTCTATGATTTTAAGTATACTTTGGATATTAAAAACTTAAGGACTCATAGGGCTTTCGGTATTATAGACGAAGGTCTATGTGTAAAAGAGTTAGTCTGAGAAAATAAATATCTTAATAAAATAGTTCAATGGATTTCATGAGAGAATAGCTTGGTAAAGAAAGAAAAATCGATATCTGTAGGCTGATGTTTGCATGTGGACAGTGGGAACAGAAGGGGGATAAAGAGACTGGAGCAGAAGTGTACGTGGCCATAACTGGTGGGCACCACATCTTTAATGGCTTCACGTGGGCAGAGAAGTAAGTAGGGCTCAGCTTAATGGATGCAGAAAGAAGAACTTTTCTCATTTGTCTTCTAGGTGGAAAGAGAAAGGGGAGGGGAGCAACCATACACACACGGTTGAGTGCACGTGGACCTAGCTTCAACCCCCCTGGCCCCGACCTACAGAGAGAAAACTCTGCCAGTGGTGAAGCAGTGTTACATGTCTCCCTCTTTCTCCTTCCCCTTTATCTTCCTACAGGCATCTCTATTTCACTTTGCCTCTACTCAAATAAATTTAATTCTTTTTTCTTAAGAAAGAGAGAAAGGAGGTCCACCAGCCAAGAAAGTGGACAGGGAGAGGGAGGGTTATGTCAGTCGGCTTGAGGCGAGGCAGGCATGAACTAGTCATCCAGGAGTGTGAGGAGATGAATCTGAAATTACTGAGAAAGCGGCAGGAGTGGAGAACAGTGTTGAACATTCATTTTCATCAGAGACTGCCTTCCCCCGTCCTTCCAGCCACACTCCAGGAATGACATCAGTCACCCTGAGTTTGTGATCGGGTCTAGGGTGCCCTCAGAGGAGTGTGAACAGGGGATGGGGAGAGGAAGGGTTTATGTTTTGGCTTCAGGAGGGATTCTGGTTTGATGGGACTTGAAATGTGAATACTTGGGGGTGTCCTCCTTAAATAAAAGCTTATCAATACACAAATATAGGATTATATACAATATTTTCTAGAATGAGAAAAGAAATCGTAACAAACAACACACTTAAAATTCCACTCATAGCAAAGACTTCATAAAATCCAGGAATAACATGATTTCTTTTTTGTCAGTTAGAGCTGCTTAATAAATTCCCATGTGCTTTTTTCTTTTTTTTTTTCTTTGCTTGACCAAGAGATACTAATTTTGTTTCATTTTCTATATAGATAACAGAAAGGAAATTGAATATTTCCTCTAATGAGATTGATAGATGTTGCTTCTTTGTAACTTTTTTTATCAGGGATTTAATAGTGATTTACAAAAATGTAAGATAATAGGGGTTAAGTCCACACCATTCCCACCACAAGAGTTCTAGGCACCCATCCCCCTACAGCAGAAACTGCTATAATTCTTCCAAGGTCATAGCTATGGGAAGAATATATATATACATATACATATCTACATACATATACCTATTTTTATTCACGTCTATGGCCCTACTTTCTCTTTCTTTCTAAGCCACACCTATGCTTATTACTACTTTTAAGTGTCCTTCTTCTTCTTCCTCTTCTTCTTCTTCTTCTTCTTCTTCTTCTTCTTCTTCTTCTTCTTCTTCTTCTTCTTCTTTCGTCTCAGGTAAATGAAGCTACCTGGCTTCCTCCTGTATTTTCCTTATCTTCCCTCTCAGTGATGGCATAAAAGCAAAGATTCCTGGTGGCAAATATTCCAGGTTTCAGTGGAATTGGGGTTCAGAGCCCTCTCTTCATCTTCCCCTAGCATTAGCTCTCCTCCCCACCCCGTGAATATGAAAATTATTTTGGGGGTGCAGAAGAAAGTTCTGACTTCTGTGACTGCTTCTCCATTGGATGGATATTGGCCACTTGATTCACATCCCCAACCTGTCTATATCTTTCCCTCATAGATTGGAGCTTTGGAGAAATGGGGTTCTGGGATATGTTGGTGAGACTGTCTGCATAGACAGGTCAGGATGGAATCCTAGTAGCACCTGCAGCTTGGTTAACTGAATGGCACTAGGATATAACTCAGGACAAAATGTTTAACAAACATGAACTAAAGAGTAGGAATAGAGCACATGAGAATAGGGACCCAGGGTGGAAAGAAGCTAGAATGTCTATTTTAGGCAGGCTCCTAGGAACCCAGCGTTTCAGTAATATTCATATTTAGCACAGGAGCCTGTTTGACCTCCAAGTCCGCCTGAGCTCACAGTCCATGCCCACTGCTTGGGAACACTCCAGGCTGCACTCATTAAAGGACCAATCTTCTTTGGGTGGCAGAGTAAGGTTTTAGAAGGGAGTCAGGTGGAGACAGTTGTACATTCAGGGAAGACCCTGCTTTGTCTCCTAAGAAAGTGTTGTGGAAAATCCAAAAGACAGCCCACTCTAGAGAGGGCTTTGGATATACAGAGTAACAACCCCTGGTGGATGGAATGGAGGAAATATCCAAGAAAGAGGTTAATGCTGCCTGGAATTTCACTGCTGGTACTTCCAGTGTTCCAGACAGTGCAGGAGAGACGCTGGGAAGGAGGACCAGGTGGGAACTGGGTCCAGTGACAAAGCCTTGCTAGGAGAGGAGTCCAGAGGCTGTGTCCGCCTGGCAGACCTGCACTTCCGGTGGTGACCGCAGCATTGGGTAAGGAAACTGACTGTCACTCAGCAATTCTCATCTGTTGGACAGCAAGAACTCTAGGGGCTGGAGACCCAGCAAGTTAAAGTCAAAAGTCACAAGAGCCTTTCCTCTTATCCACTTACCTGGCTCTCCATCCCCTGCCCATCTGTTCCCCTATCCATCTACCTCCTCACACGTCCTTCTACTCCCCCACCGGCCCACCTGTCTGTTCATCCGCCCACTGCCCACCCAACCAACCCATCTAGCTGTATTATCATCACCTGATCAATATGAGATAAGAGCTGTTTCAATTAGGGATCCGACGCCTTTTCAAATCTTTCCATTTTCAAGGCATATTTCCTCTTTCTCTATAAAAGGATGAGATTTGCACATGCAAATCCCTTGTCTCATTTGTGACTTTGTCTTCAGAACCACAAGTCAAGTCACTCCTCTCCCCACAGAGGCCCTTCCTCCTCCTCCACATCATTTGCATTGTTGGCACGTGACTAATTAACTTCTCTAATCATAATAAACCTCCTCTGGAAACTGTCAGTGTTAGGCAAGAACAGAGCACAAACACTGGACTGCCATGTCCTCAAACTTGACAAGGAGATAATAACCCTGTATTTATAATTTTGCCAACAGTAGAGACAGTTGCCCAGGGAGAACTGTATAAATACACCCAGTTCAGTAGCTAATAGAAATTTTAACAAAAAGATACATAAATAGAGAAGAAGATTGTTGGGTGTGTTATGGGCTTATACTCACTCCAGAATAGTGTTTGGAGAAATAAGGGAAGTGACAATAATGGCTGACACCCACGAAGCTGGTACAAAGTCTGGCTCTTACCTGTGTCTTCCTATTTCATTATCATCTCCATGAAAGAGAGCTACAACTGTCATCCCATTTTATAGGTAAGGAAATTGAGACATCAATGATGTGACAGTCAGCATACAAAGAAAGACTGGGTAAAGATAGAGGGGATGTGTAAGCCGTGGTGGTGACAGGAGAGGGGGCAGTGGTAAAAAGCTGACTTGCTTGAAAGCCCTCAAGGCCCTGCAAACACTATACAATGGAGGGGTGGATTAAACCTAGAATTTATACAAGTCTTTTAGACCCAGTACAAATATTTGTGATTATTTTTATATCCTATGTCACTCGCTTCAAATCTCCAGCACCGTAAGAAAATGCCGCGCACAAGCTTCATGAGCAGTGAGGCAGTGCTGTGGTATCTGCTTCTCTTTGTCTCTCTCTCTTCTCCTCTCCTTTCTTGTTTCTATTTGTAATTGAAAGGGAAAAGGAAAGGAAAATCTTCTGGAAGAGGTGGAATTGTGAAGGAAACAAAGCCTAGAGAAGCTCTGGGGGGGAATGAATAAATAATTATCTTTAAGTAGATTTAAAATTGATATTTCAGGGGGCTAGGGGTGGTACACCAGGGTGTGTGAACATAGTACAAAACACAAGGACCCTCACATGGGTCCCCTGGCTCCCCACCTGCAGAAGGGGGGGTTGTTTCATGCTTAGTGAAGCAGATCTGCAGGTGTCTATCTCTCTCTCCCCCTCTCTACCTTCCACTCCCCTTTCAGTTTTTCTCTGTCCTATCCAATAAAATGGAAAAAGTGGCCACCAGGAGCAATAGATTCTTAGTGCCAGCACTGAGCCCCAGCAATAATCACAGAAGCAAAAAAATATTTTTTGATGTTTCAGATCAATTAATCTTATATAAGTCAGCCATTTCAATAATGCCTTGTTCTCCTGGTTGTAAAGTGGTATCTGTCTTATACACCTTAGGGCCACTTGACACTGAAATGTTCAACATTCTCTGGGGGACAGCTACTCTCTGACTCTTCTGCATGGTGACAGTTCTGGTATATCTAGGAAAATGTGGGCTTGCTTTCCTGCTGAGACTGTAATAGACTACAACAAATACCTCCTTATCCAAAACAGCTCAGGGATGAGGAATTTGTTTTTCAGTAAGAAAGCAGTTAGAGGACACCAGGACCCTGCTCCATTGTCAGAATGGTCACTGATTAGATGGAATAATGACTGTGCCTTCCAGTGAGACTAATGCAAACAGCTCTGTGGAGTCCCTGAAAAATCCAAAGCACCTCGAAGAGCCTGGGGTGTGTCCGCCAGGAAACTGGACTCTGCTAGCATTCTAGCACCACGGATTCGCAGGCGCTGAATATTCAAGGACATTGAGAGACAGCACTGGCTCTTTCCTTCTTGCAGGCAAAGCCACTGCATGGTATACGGTGCCCTTTCATCTACAACTGAAACAGCTACGGAAAAAGAAGGTGAATGAGTCTATGATTTGGACAATAAAATGAAATGGACTGAGAACTCCATAAACTGGAGCCTTGGGCTCACAGACTCTGTTCATTCCCAGATGTGACACAGTGCTCAAACTTCCCCAGTCATGTGCTGCTGAAAGCGACAGGGGCTGAGCCCATGCCTCAGATGGGATCTGTCCCACCCTGAGTTCAGGACCGCTTCCCAGAAGCTGACTTGCAAATGTGACAGACGGGTCAGGGGGTACAAGGAGACTGCCCCCACTCACTTTATGTTATCTTAATAAAGACACCATATGTCGGGCGAGGGTAGATAGCATAGTATTTATGCAAACAGACTCTCACGCCTGAGGCTCCAAAGTCCTAGGTTCAAACCCCGCCCCCCCACACCACAATAAGCCAGAGCTGTGCAGTGCTCTGGTGTTTCTCTCTGTCTTTCTCTCCTTGCATCTCTCTCAAAAATAAAGTAAATAAAATACTTTAAAGACACCATGAAGTTCTCCAATTATAGTGAGAAAGGTTTAGAATACAAAAGGCTCACAGCCACTGTCTCACGTCTACTTCCAGTCCTCTGCAAAGATAATTACCACCATGGTCATTTCTGGAATGTCCTTCCAATAAAACTCTAAGGCTTGTCGATACATAAATTTGCATCTCTTAAACATATTCAACTAGGCTTATGAAATGTATATGCCTACATGTGCTGCTCTTGAATTTTCTCCTAATGTGTGTTAGAGGTCGTTTCATATCGCTCACATCTCTTTTTTTTTATTTTACTTTTCTGTTGTAGTGAAATAAACATGGGATAGAGTCAGAGTGGTGGTACATTTGCTTGAGTGCACATGTTACTGTGCTCAAGAATCTGGGTTCAAGACCCCAGTCCCCACCTGCAGAGGAGAAGCTTCAAGAGCATTGGAGTATCTCTCCCTCCCTCATCCATCTCAGTTTTTCTCTCCAATAAACAAATGAATGTCTTTTAAAAAGCATGGGGTAAGTCTTCCACTTACAGTTCCATGTCATTAAGTATATTCACAGTGTTGAGCGGATAACCATATGGAACCGTCACCAGATTTCCTTTCTAAAATTTCGCATCATCCCAAACTAAAGTTCCATGGCCATGAAGTCCGCCACCGTCTGCTGCTTCTAGCCCTGGGATTTTTTTTGGTTTCAGGGAGTTTGCTCATTCTTAGTACCTTCTTCTGTGGGTTTATGCAGTGTTTACCTCTTTGTGATTGGCCTATTTCTCTTGGCACAAGGTTTTCAAGGTTTATCCATTTTGTAGCATGTATCAGAATTTGGTTCCTTTCTGTAGTTGAATTTCATGGCTTAATTCGTTGGATGCTGGGTATATATATATCCATTCCCTTGTATGGGTATATCACACTTTGCTTATTCAGTCATCAGTGCAGTGGGTGGGCAATGGGTCACTTTTACCTTTGAGGTACTTTTAAAAAATTTATTTATTTATTTTTAATATTATTTATTCCCTTTTGTTGCCTTTTTTATTGTTGTAGTTATCATTGTTGGATAGGACAGAGAGAAATGGAGAGAGGAGGGGAAGACAGAGAGGGAGAGAGAAAGATAAGACACCTGCACACTTGCTTCACCGCTTGTGAAGCGACTCCCCTGCAGGTGGGGAGCTGGGGGCTCAAACCAGGATCCTTAAGCCGGCCCCTGTGCTTCATGCCACATGCGCTTACCCTACTGCGCTACTGCCCAACTCCCCTTTGGGCTAATTTTGTACCAGTATTTATTGAGTTTCTGCTTCTAAATATTTAAGGTTTACAGCTAAAAGTGGAGGTACTGAGTCATAAGTCAATTATATATATAGCATTTTAGGAAATCACAAATAATTTTCTGCAGCAGTTTCAGGAGTTTATATTTTCAACAGAGATGTACAAGTCTTCCAATATCCCCATATCCTCAACAACAATTGTAGTTTTCTGTTTTTAATAACCATCATAATGGAAGTGGGGTGGTGCCTCATTGGGGGGGTTGATTTACATCTCCTTAATGCTGAGGAGTTTGAGCATCTGTTCATGTATAGATTGCCCATTTGCTCTTGGTTTTAATTATTTATTTATGTATATATTTCCGCCACTATCACTTCAGGCTGCTTTTCACATATAGAGCGAAACAGGGACAGAGGGAAGGGCACACCACAGCTCTGAAACTTCTTCCAGTTAGATGTGTGGAGATGTAGGAAGAGCTCAAACCTGGGCTGAAATCATGACAGCACAGGCTTACTATCCGGGTGGACCAGTTTTATGTCCCTACATAAATTCTTTTTTTGAGAAATGTCTGTTCAAGTCCTTGGCCCACTTTTGAATTGATTTGTATGATTTTTTTTGTCATGGAGGTAGTGACTGAATTGTATCTACTTTTTAGTAATTATTTTTTTTGTCACCAGAGTTATCACTGAGGTTTGGCGACTACACAGCTCCGCTGTTCCCAGCATCCACTGCTTTAATCCCCACCTCTATGAAGAGAGAGAGTGTATTCCTAAACTCTGAAAGGTACCCGCATGTCTCACTCCAACAAAAGTTACTTCTATCTGCTCTTGAATCTCTTTCATTTGGTTTTGTCCAATTTGAGTTCCAGACAGCTGTGGTCATGCAGAGTGTGTTATTACACTCTCTTTCCTGCCTGGCTGTTGTTTTCGCAGGGCTGGCTTCACGGGCGGGTACCAGACGACCAGGGACTCATGGTTGAGCTGTAGGCAGTATCTCTTTATTCACACAGGACGCAGCGCAATCTATACCAAGCTAAGCTAAAACTAAACTCAAGTACCCTAAAACTCACAATGCTGTCTTTATATATACTTGCCAAGTAGGGTGGAAACAGGATGTGACATAGAAAGGGTGGAGAGAAAAGTGACTGGTGAAAATCAGAGTGTGACAAGGAGAGGGGGTGGGGCAAAAACATATCATGAACCAGTGGGGATTGAACCAATGTCCTGCAGTGGTTATGTAAATAGAATACAGTGGTTATGTAAATAGATTACAGTGTTAAGCAGGGGGTATTAAACCAATGAAACAGAAGGGGTCTCATGCATACCAACAATTCCCCCTTCCTTTTTAACTAATGGCCATAGTATTAGGAGTGTGAGGTGAACAGAAACCTGTATCGTACAGGCGTTTTCAAAAGAACTGGAATAAGACATGGAAAACAAAATAGGCGAGCAGCAATAACCAGTGTGATGCCAAGGGGAACGTTTCTTGCCTCAAAGGGTGTTTCGCCTAGCAGGCGAAAGGGCATTTCTTGCCTCTGGGAATGCTTCATGCCTCTGGGGGCATCTCTTGCCTCAAAGGGTGTTTTCTGCCTCTGTGGGCATCTCTTGCCTCTTGGGGCGCTTCATGCCTCTGTGGGCATAACCTAATAAGGGGGGGGCTTCTGACTCTGGGGACAGAGCCTGCAGGCGAGGAGACATGGTCTATAAAGTCTCAAGGCAATTGGCTGAAGTTAGTCTTTGAGAAACACAGCAGCGTGTACCAGTAAGTCCGATGGAGGTGTCAGTCCAAAGTATCTGACCACGGAAGAAAATGCCAAGGGATGAAACGCTGCATGTCTGTCTCGATGGGGAATGTCGGCCACCAGAATTCTTCTTTTCTGTAGAGAGTGATCTTTGGAGTCTGTGAATCTGTTTCTTCAGGTCGTGCCAGGTTGCATCATTGGTTTCCGGGGGTGTGTTGTAGTCATTCCATCTTGTGGGCGATGTCAGAGAACAGGATTCAAATGGATTTCCAGGAATTCCATTTGAGTAGATGCTTTTTCAGGTGAAGACTTGACAGCTGAAATTCACTTACTTGTCAAACAAAACTTGTAGCAGATTAAAAGTTTACTATAATTGATAACTCCATTATAATTGGAAGTCCTTTCTAGTATGATTTCAAAGTTGTTGAAACAGTTTAAACTCAATAAAATGTGGAAAGGTAAACAGAAGAACCATGGTAGAAGCCTCAGGCATGAGAATAATTAACATAATCATTCCACTATCTGCCCCACCCATAACTCATACCTTTCAGGATTAAACGTTTCAGATTTATGCCAAGACATAAAAAATAAATCAAAGGAGGGAAAAAACAATTTTTTGGATTGTTTCTGGATGTCTCTAGAAATCATGGCTGCGTCTAGCTTTTTTTTTTTTTAAGTCAATGTCAAACAAAAATTCAGTCATTCAAATCACTCTCTTATGAAACAGATCTCACCATGTAGCATCAAGAGTCCCCAGAGGGTGTCCTAGTCCAAAAAGCTCCTCGAAATTCCATTTAGGGTGCTTCTGACTGTTCCTGCTGTATTGCTTCAGGCACCCATTTTTAAAAGTGTCTTCCCATCGAAGAAAGAATCCAATCAGGAGAGTAGAACTAACCACGTGTCTCCATTCTTGGGGACTGCCAGGGTACTTGAGAACGCTCCTCAAATTAGAGTAGTCCTTCTCCATGGGAAACATGTGAGAAGAAGTCCAGAAAGTCCCAGTGGAAATCCCTATGCATATCCCAAGGTCTAAGATCATGGTCATAAGGAACCAAACTGTGGCCCGGAGCAAAATGTAGTCCTTTTCCTCAGGAAACATGGGAGAGGGAATCCAGAAAGTCCAAGGAGAAATCTCTGTGCATCTCCCAAGCTCTATGATTAGGGTCACAAGAAACCAAAGTTCCCAGTCAGGGAAACAAAGTGTGGCCCAGAGCAAAATGTTCCAGAGGCAGAGTAACTGTCTCATGATGAAACAGTAGAGGCTTTGGCAAACCTCTTCATAAGTAGAAGAGAAGACCATAGTGCATAGGTAGGCAAAGTCTTCACTTATCTGGGAGTTGCGCAGGTCCGGTCTTACGTTGTAGGCGCCATTATGTTGTTTTCGCTGGGCTGACTTCACGGGCGGGTACCAGACGACCAGGGACTCATGGTTGAGCTGTAAGCAGTATCTCTTTATTCACACAGGACGCAGCGCAATCTATACCAAGCTAAGCTAAAACTAAACTCAAGTACCCTAAAACTCACAATGCTGTCTTTATATATACTTGCCAAGTAGGGTGGAAACAGGATGTGACATAGAGAGGGTGGAGAGAAAAGTGACTGGTGAAAATCAGAGTGTGACAAGGAGAGGGGGTGGGGCAAAAACATATCATGAACCAGTGGGGATTGAACCAATGTCCTGCAGTGGTTATGTAAATAGAATACAGTGGTTATGTAAATAGATTACAGTGTTAAGCAGGGGGTATTAAACCAATGAAACAGAAGGGGTCTCATGCATACCAACACCTGGCTTCTTTCCTGCTGCATTCTGTTTATGAGATTTATCTGTTTTGACATGAATAAAACTAGTGTTTTGTCCATGTTCATTATTGTATCATATTCCATGAGTATCACTGTTTTATAGTATATTTATCTCTCTCTCATCTACATTTTTTTTGGGATTGTTTCCCATCTGGGCTATTAAAAATGGAGTCTTTGGAACATTCTTGTGTCTTCTAGGTGACTGAGTGCTTTAGAGATTTTGGAATGTCTATCAGGATAGATGGATGGATGGATGGATACATAGATGAATGGATGGGTAGATATTCCTTAGAGGACATCTTGATATCCCTGTAAGATAGATACATCAATATGGTCACCCCTATAAGACATGGCTTCCTGTGTGACCTTAGTAAACAGTGGAGGTCATCATCCTTTCTTCAATCCTTTCTCCTGGTCTGATTTCTGAATCATAATTCTGCTAATAGTTTGGTATGTATTCTTTCAGACGCTTAGCTGTGCCGGTGACACACACACACACACACCCACACACACACACACACACACTTTTATATGATTTATTATTTAGCCAACGGGGCAGGTGGTGGCATACATGGTTGAGCGCGCACATTACCATGCTCAAGGACACAGGTTAGAGCCCCTGGTGCCCAAATGCAGGGTAGAAGCTTCACAAGCAGTGAATCAGTGGTGTAGGTCTCTCTCTCTCTCTCACTCTCTCTCTATCTCTCTCTTCCTCGGTCTCTTCTCCTGCACTCTCTCATCTTTCTTTAAAATATTTATTTATTGGGCAGAGACAGCTAGAAATCAAGAGAGAAGGGTGAGATAGGGAGAGGGACAGAGAGATACCTGTAGCATAGATTCACTGCTCACAAAGCTTTCCCCCTGCAGGTGGGAGGTGGGGGCTTGAACCTGGATCCTTGTGCATTGTAACATGTGTGCTTAATGAGGTGTGCCACCATCCAACCCCTCTCTCTTCTTCCTCTCTCTAGTCCTCCCTCCTTCCCAACCTCCCTCTTTCCTCTCGATTTCTCGACCTCTATCCAAAACAAATAAATAAAAATAGTATGTAGCCAAAGACACTTATGACTTCAGGCTGCTTTTTTTTTCCATTCAAAGAGAAAGCAGAGCAGAACATTTCCCCCAAATCCCAGTGTCCCTCCCACACAGTGCCAAGGCTCAAACCTGGGCTACGTGCATGACAAGACACATGCCTTATCCAGTGAACTATCTCACCAGCTCACCTGCAGGGATATTGATCTCTTATCATTTCGTTTTGGTGGGGGGAAATAGTGAGAATGCAAGGCACCCCCCTGGCTCTAAGCAAGGTCCCCTTGGCCCTCAGCAGTGTACCAGAGACACCTGACCCTGTGGCTGGCGTTTTGTAATTGGTGTCTGCCTCACAGTCAGGCTGAATCTACGTGACCATTCCATGTTAACGGCACCTGAGTGGCTTCCACTTGTTTGATCACGCAATGAATATTCAGGAAGTGTTCAGATCTCGCCGGCCTCTTATCAAGACCAAGGCTTTTCCTGCCCTCATGGAACTTTCTGGAATGGACACTGGTATACTCCTTTCTCATCACAGGCAGCTTGTGAATATCATACTCTGATGCAGTCCACCCAAATACCACATACCAAACTCCAGGCTGTGTGTTTTAAAACCCTGTGACTTGTCTTTCTGTGCCTAAGGAGTCCCTTCCAGAATCTTGTCGCCCATGAGCCCCTGTGAAAGTGATTATATTTTAGTCAGCAACACTGGGAGAATAAGTGAAGTCATAATGAGAGAGATCTTTGCAATTTTCTGCCCGCATTTTGCTTCATTCCCTTTCTCAGCAGAGGCAATTAAACTGTTCCAAGAGCCATCCTCTGAGGCTATCTTGGCCTCTGCTGAAGGTCTTCAGTTGCCTGCCTGACCGCTTGCAAAAACTAGGGGAGAGTAAGAGCCCTCAGAAATCTGCTTAACCCCTCAATAAAAGATTTATAAAGAAATAAAAAGAAAGAAAGAATTCTGGAGGCTAGATCCAGCTTCCCTGCATAGCGGTCTCAGCTGACTGCCCCAGGCTGTTCTGGGAGGAACTTGCCCTGAGCACAGTCACAGCCTTTCAGGGAGGGAGCCGGCAAGGATTCAGAGCAATCATTGAAATCAGACTTGTGCTCACAATGCAATGCTTCTGTTTTGTTAAACAATCTCTGACTTAATATTGAAATGTTTTCTGCAAGTTTAGAAACAGAGCAGAGTAATTATTACAACCAATACCTACTAGGAATGTGAAAGAACTGAGTAGGTTAGGGAACACTGCACAAACACAAAGATATTTAGCACAAGGAGTGGGAGGGTCTCAAAGGCAAGGTTTCTCTTTCCTCCACGATTCAGCCATAGATTGCCGCCTGCCCAGCACATCACTGTGTTCAACAACCAGAAAGCTCGCCCAAGGGGGTCAGGTGGTGGTGCACTTGGTTAAGCTTACATATGATCATGTGCAAGAACACAGGTTCAAGCCTCTAACCCCCCCTACTTACAGGGGCGGGGCGCATCACGAACTGTGTAGCAGAGCTGTAGGTGTCTAACTTTCTCTCTCCCTTTCTATCTCACCCTCTGCTCTCAATTTCTCCATCCTATCTAATAAAATAAAAAGGTGTGGGGGGGGAGGGAGGAAGAAAGGAAAAGCAAAGGAAAGGAAACTCACACAAGTGTGTGGATCAGAGATGCTATCAGGAGTTAATCCTGCTGATGTGGTCAGCTGATTCACTGGCTCTGAGATTCAACTTAATCTTCAGCCTCCCACCTCACCAAAGGTCAGATGGCATCACTGGACCTAATGTTTAGCCTTCTAGTCAGATGCCAGGTCTTTTTAGTGTGGCATGTCCCATTTAGGTCATCACTTTTGTGCCTTGTTCTCTAAGAAGGCCTCAAGTTCAATCCCCAGCAACATCGTAAGCCAGAGCTGAGGAGTGCCCTAGTCAGTCACTCTCATTCTCTGTATCTATCTATCATCTATATATCTATCGATCATCCATCTATGTATCTGTAATTAAGATAAATAAGTAGTTTTAAAAAAAGACTGAGGAGAGGATGTCTATCCCCGTCCCTATTTAGATATTCACTAGACCCTGATAAGTTGCATCAACAAAGCAGCAACCTGGAGCCAGGAAATCTAGGCTCAGGTCCCATTCGTTCCCTTGAAAAAAATAAGGTGATTTATGTATTATTAATGGAATAACTGAATATATCCTTAGCACACTGTGAGGGCTGAGATGAACATTACAGAGTCTGTTAGAAGTGGACAGAGAAGCCTGGGGAGGGTGGAATTCTGTGAGAAGTAGTGCAGTTCATTAATATGTCAACACTTTGCTTCAAGGAGTGGACGCCTTCTCCAGTCTCACCATAGCAGACGCCTGAATGTACGGAGAATGTGAAGTTCAGAAATTACTCGAGGTCCTCAACGTCAGAAAGAAAGATGGAGGAAGTTGGGGAGTAGTGCATCGGGTTAAGCACAAGTGGTGAAAAAGGATCTGGGTTCGAGCCCCCGGCTCCCCACCTGCAGGGGAGTCACTGTCATAGATGGTGAAGCAGGTCTGCAGGTGTCTGTCTTTCTCTCCCCCTCTCTGTCTCCCCCTCCTCTCTCCATTTCTCTCTGTCCTATCTAACAACAATGACATCAGTAACAACAACAATAATAACTACAACAACAATAAAAAAAGAACAAGGGCAACAAAAAGGAAAATACATAAATAAACATTTAAAGAAAGCAAGATGGGAACATTTCTGTCAAGGGGATACTTATCAGTCTGAAGATTCTAAGTGAAAAAAAGCCGAGGATGAAAGGAAGACAGTTTGGGTGTGTTGGAGATATTAAACAAATGTGTGCTTTCTTAAAAAAAAAAAGAAGGCACAAGCTCATAGGTATTCTTGTGCTACCTGTATGCACAGAGGCAAATAGGTATCATGCAGGGTTAGATGGCGCCACTGAAGTGCTACTACCTGAAGGCAGAAGACTCTTCATGCCTTTGTCTCCCAGCAGTTGGGGTGGAGTCAAGACGGCAGCCATGATTCATGTATCCTGCAGAAACTGCTATGCTTGGTCTGCTTATAAAGTGAGTGGATAAGGAAGCAACATTTCATTTTGGAAACAAGTAGACAAAGCACACCTGGCTGCTGGAACTCTGGCTACATTGACAATGCACTCTCCCTTTTCCAGCTCATCAAGTCCAGCTGAAAAAGCAAACTTAATGCCTGTAAGTTACCCCAGTACGCCCCTGGCCTTGGCTCTAGGTCAGGTGTGTACATCAGTCTCTGTATTTTCCCCTTCATTCTAATTGTGAGAAATAGAGATTATGCTATTTTTCCCCCTCATACAGGATGTCAGGCTAGCGTGGGGGTGCCTCTAGGACACATACTCTCTGGGTTGGAGAGAATGAGAGAACATGACCAGAGCCAGCCTGGGCTGCTACTCACTCAGCATGTGAGAGAGATGACCCAGGAACAGAGCTGGTGGTGGTGAGGCAATTCAATTCTTTATTGATCAGAGAGCCAAGGCTTTTAAGAGTTGGACCCGGAAGTGGCAAGTCGGAAACGGAAATGGCTTGACATGGTTTGGAAAAAAAAAAGGCAAAAGGGAACTGGAAAAAGTAGGAACTTCCTTAACTGTTTCAAGGGTTTTAACTGGTAGGATTAATAATACCCTGCAGGCAGAGAGGGTCTTGAGGGTAGAAAGAAGATAGATCAAAGGAATGGAATGGGTGGGGATCTTTTAGGCAAAACAATGATTATGTAGATAATAAAAGAGCAGGCCATAGTATCAGGAATGCAGGGTGCTTTGTGAGGCAGGGAGTCTGATAAGATGGGGCAAACCTTGGGGGGTTGTGTCCCTCTTTGCTCAACCTCTCAGTAGAGAGAGAGACTGACAGGATGGATGTCCCCTCAAGTCAAACCCTGCCAAGCTCCACCACGTCCTCACAATTTCCTGACAACAGTTCAGTGGACTGGTCAAATAGAAGGACGGAAGAGTGAACTGAAGAGTAGGTCCAAAGAAGACAAAGACAACCCCAGTTGCAATCTGAGCAGGAGCCAGGTGCTATTTCCAGCTTGGCTCTAGACTGTGTCATGCAGTTAGTGGGCTTTTCTTTAGAAAGACACAGTCTTGTGGCCTGCTCCTTGTGGAAGACAGGCTGGCTCAACACTGTGCTCACAAAGAACTAACTCGCATGTACTGAAAGGGAAAGTGATGGGAGAAGCCTGGATGTTGGTGGGCTCCAGTGTGGTCATCTCCTCAGCAGAGATGTGCCTTGAGCATGAGGCTTTATCAAAAGATAAGTTCATCCCAGTGACTGGTCACCATTTCATGAGCTACATACCTGAAAGGGTGAGGGAGTCATTTCAAAGAACTTGTGAACATGCAGCAACAAGCACCATCATTTTTACCTTCATTTAGAACATTTAAGAAAATAAAATGGGGGAATCAGGTGGTAGCTCAGCAGGTTAAGCGCATGTGGTGCAAAGCTCAAGGACTGGCGTAAGGATCCCCATTCAAGCCCCTGGCTCCCCATATGCAGGGGAGCCACTTCACAAGTGGTGAAGCAGGTCTGTAGGTGTCTATCTTTCTCTCCCCCTCTCTGTCTTCTCCTCCTCTCTCCATTTCTCTCTGTCCTATCCAACAACGATGACAATAAGAATAACTACAACAATAAAGAACAAGGACAACAAAAGGGAATAAATAAATATTAGAAAAGAAAAGAGAAGGAAAGAAAAGAAAAGAAAAGAAAAGAGAAGAAAAGAAAAGGGGAGCACAGTAGATAGCATATACAAAGAAACTCTTGTTCCTGAGGCTCCAAAGCCCCAGCTCACTCTCCAGCTCTGTCTTTTTTTTTCAAATCTTTTTTTTATTTATTTATAAAAAGGAGACATTAACAAAACCATAGGATAAGAGGGGGTACAACTCCACATAGTTGCCACCACCAGCTCTACATATCCCATCCCCTCCCCTGATAGCTTTCCTATTCTTCCTACTTCCTTTTTTTTTTATTTAAGAAAGGATTAATTAACAAAACCATAGGGTAGGAGAGGTACAACTCCACACAATTCCCACCACCCAATCTCCATATCCTACCCACTCCCCTGATAGCTTCCCCATTCTCTAGCCCTCTGGGAGCATGGACCCAGGGTCATTGTGGGTTGCAGAAGGTAGAAGGTCTGGCTTCTGTAATTGCTTCCCCGCTGAACATGGGCATTGACTGGTTGGTCCATACTCCCAGTCTGCCTCTCTCTTTCCCTAGTAGGATGGGTCTCTGGGGAAGCAGAGCTCCAGGACACATTGGTGGGGTCTTCAATCTAGGGAAGCCTGGCTAGCATCCTGATGGTATCTAGAACCTGGTGACTGAAAAGAGAGTTAACATACGAAGCCAAACAAATTGTTGAGCACTCATGGACCCAAAGCTCAGAATAGTGGAGAGGAAGTGTTAGGGAGGTACTCACTGCAAACTCTAGTGTACTTCTGCTTCAGGTATATATTTTGCAGTAGTTTATAGATATGTGTGAAGATATGCTCTCTCTCACAGAAACTGGTGTATATCTAGGTTTTGGGACTTTGTTAGAAAGTGAACCACCTGAGATGAAATTAGAGTGTACTATAAAAGGAAAGGTCTCACCCGAGTAATGAAGCTGAAGGGTTGTCATTCCACACGTGAAGTCTCTGGACACAGTCTGAAGTGAAACATGTTGAGGTGGCAATCATTGTGTTGGTTAGGTTGTGATCGGCGGATGCAATATTATTTAGTATGGATTGGGAGAGGCATACAGGAAAGTGGGCCCTATCCAAGGGTTCCAGGACTGGGGGAAGTAGAGGCTCTATAGTGGAGATGTGAGGTTCCTGCTGTCTTAGGGTTCAAAAAGACAATGGATAGTTAATGTTATCATCATATTATTTGGTAATTGAGTTAACTTTGAAAAGTCCTTTTGTTATGGTTTGCCGTACAGTATCCAGTATCTTGTATATAGCTGTGCTATTGGATGCTTCTAATCTACTTGGTCTAGGCTTTTGAGAGAGTCCGCATATCAAATACACAGCCTATATATTAAAAAGATTCAGTTTGTGTTTTGAAAAACTTTGAGACATACAATTGATTTTCCCCCTCTCAAATTAATTAACTACTGATTTACATTTTGCTAGGAGTGCACATAAAAACCATTCCCACCACCAAAAGACTGTGACCCATCCCTCCCACCCACTCCCACCCCCCACTGGCCCAGGAAGCTTCATGTCTACCCCTCACCACAGGGTTTTTACTTTGGTGCCCTACTTACAATTTGATCAGGTCCTGATTTTAGTTTCCCTTTCAGATCTTCTTAGTCAACTTCTGTTGATGAGTGGGATCATCCCATACTCATCTTTATCTTTCTGACTTAGTTCACTTAACATAATTCCTTCTAGCTCTGTCCAAGATGGGTCAGAGAAGGTGGGTTCATTGTTCTTGATAGCTGCACAGTATTTCATTGTGTATATATACCACAGCTTTCTCAGCCACTCATCTGTTGTTGGGCACCTGGGTTGCTTCCAGGTTTTAGCTATTATGAATATGGAACTCTGTTCCAGTCTCTTGGAAACAGAGTTGGCAGTCAGCTGAGGTAAAGAACAAACACCTCATCACAGACCCCTGCAAGCGTCAACCCGGCTTTGACCTAGCACGTTATCATTGGGCCCTCCTCAATCGCTATTGAACAGGCCATGGCCGGTGCGCCGCTATGTTCCATCGCTGGGGAGCCAGAGATGACCCGAACTGCCCCTGCGGCTCCAGACAGACTATGACCCACATAGTCAACGACTGCCACCTCTCCAGATTCAAAGGAGGTCTCGAAACTTTACATCAGGCTCAACCTGACGCTGTTGACTGGCTACGGAAGAAGGGCAAACGCTAGAAAAAGAAAAGCTATTATGAATTGTGCTGCTATGAACATAGGAGTACACACTTCTTTTTGGTTGGGTGTTATGGAGTCCTTGGGGTATAACCCCAGGAGAGGAATTAATGGATCATATGGAAGGTCCATGTCTAGCCTTCTGAGAGTTTTCCAGACTGCTCTCCACAGAGGCTGTACCAATTTACATTCCCACCAGCAATGTAAAAGGGTTCCTCTGTCCCCACAACCTCTCCAGCATTTGTTGCTGCTGTCCTTTTTGATGTATGCCATTCTTACAGGAGTGAGGTGGTATCTTAGTGTTGTCTTAATTTGCATTTCTCTGACAATCAGTGACCTAGAGCAGTTTTTCATATGTTTGTTAGCCTTTTGGATCTCCTCTGAGGTGAATGTTTTGTTCATATCCTCTGCCCATTTTTGGATGGGGTCATTTGCTTTTTTGGTGCTAAGTTTGCTGAGCTCTTTATATATTTTGGTGATTAGTTTCTTGTCTGATGTCTGGCATGTGAAGATCTTCTCCCATTCTGTGAGGGGTCTCTCTGTTTGTTTAATAGTTTCTTTGGATGTGCAGAAGCTTTTCAATTTGATGTAGTCCCATTGGTTTGTTTCTGCTTTAGTCTTCCTTGCAATTGGGTTTGATTCATCAAAGATGTCCTTGAAGTGTAGGTGGGAAATCCAGCTCTGTCTTATGATTGCAGCAAGTCGACCATCCATATTAGCACTCTACCCCATGCCTCTGTCCCCACAAAGTGTCTATAGATGTGCTCACCAGTTAGCTACCTGAAGACCTCTATCCATCTCTAGTGGGGACCGAAGAAGGCTTCCTTGTCACGCCCAACGAAGGACTTTATGGGCATCAACATTTCATGGATTCCTATTCCTCATCATAATGGAAGAGGGGGTAAAAGCACTATTTTGAAGATTTAACATTCTTTTAATATTTATATTTATTTCTCCCTTTTTGTTGCCCTTGTTGTTTTCTATTGTTGTAGTTATTATTGTTGTTGAAGTCGTCGTTGTTAGATAGGACGGAGAGAAATGGAGAAAGGAGGGGAAGACAGAGAGGGGGAGAGAAAGACAGACACCTGCAGACCTGCTTGACTGCCTGTGAAGCGACTCCCTGCAGGTGGGGAGCCTGGGGCTTGAACCTGGATCTTTATGCCTGTCCTTGCGCTTTGGGCCACCTGCACTTAACCCACTTGCTACCACTGACTCCCAGTTTTTTTAAATATTTATTTATTTATTTATTTTCATTTTTGTTGCCCTTGTTTTTTTATTGTTTTTGTAGTTACTATTGTTGTTGCTGTTGATGTCATCGTTGGATAGGACAGAGAGAAATGGAGAGAGGAGGGAAAGACAGAGAGGGGGAGAGAAAGACAGACACCTGCAGACCTGCTTCACTACTTGTGAAGCAACTCCTCCGCAGGTGGGGAGCCAGGACTCGAACCGGGATCAATACACTGGTCCTTGCGCTGGTCCTTGCGCTTCGCGCCATGTTCGCTTAACCCACTGTGCTACCGCCCAACTCCCAGATTTAACATTTTTAAAGACCTTACATGAAATGTTATTTTAAAATAGCACAGAACAGGGTGTCAGACGGTAGCACAGTGAGTTAAGCACACGTGGTGGAAGGATACCAAGTTCGAGCCCCGGCTCCCCACCTGCAGGGGAGTCGCTTCACAGGCAGTGAAGCAGGTCTGCAGGTGTCTATCTTTCTCTCCCCCTCTCTGTCTTCCCCTCCTTTCTCCATTTCTCTCTGTCCTATCCAACACCAACGACATCAATAACAACGATAATAATAACCACAACAATGGTAAATCAACCAGGATAACAAAAGGGAAAAAATGGCCTCCAGGAGCAGTGGATTCGTGGTATAGGCACTGAGCCCCCAGCAATAGCCCTGGAGGAAAAAATAAAATAAAATAGCACAGAACAAGCATATTTTAATAGTCTTATCTCATCATTCAAAGTTATTTTTAAAATGTGGCAGTGAAGCATTACTTTGTTCTGAGTCGCTCAAAAAGTCATTAGAAGCGGACTTTGTTCTTTTAACCTTCCTATAAGTAGATTTCTATTACTGCTCGGATCTATCTTAATGCCATAATGGCTCTAAACTGCCAGCTAGTGTGATGTATTATATGAAGTATGAAGAACTGAGTAATTTCCAGATTATGGAAATCAAATCTATTCTTAATGGGCACCTAAGTGTGTATTTGTACATTACCTCATAATAAATCACAAAAACGATTCTGAAATCTTTAAGCACATATTTGAAAATTCCTAATGGCTCCAGCAACCTCAATCAATCTCACATGAATGTGTAGTGTTTGATTTGACCAACACAAGAAACAATGCCTACTAAATGCCTGGGAGCAAAAAAATTAATCTGTGCACGTCACCTGTGAGTTCATGTGTCAAAAAGGAGAAAAGAGGAGAAAAATGGTGGGCCATATTTCTGGAAAATATCTACTTTAGATGTAATTCCATTTCTCAAAAATGAAATATTAGTGAAAATTATTCCTTAAAGAGAAAATGTGAACTAATTCTACACATCATTTAAATGAATTACTATCCATTTGAATTCTTAGGTCCAGTCTGAAGTAGGAGGGTTTGAATTATTCAAACAACCTAATCCTTTTTTTTTTTTTTTAGTGTCTTTGTCTCCTCTATTTTAGGAGAGTTTCAAATCTTGGCACAACTGTGACAGTGAGATTTGGGTGTTTCCTTAGCTCTCTATCCAAAATGGTCTAGCTCAATTTATTTTCCATGGAAAAAGCAAAGCTAATCCTACTAACTGAAAGCCAGAAAATGTGCTGGAATGATTGGCTGCGCATCAGCTGAGAATGGGGTTTGGGGTTGGAAAGCTGAATGCAGGCCCACTGCCCAGTGCCACCAAAAGCTAAACTGTCTTTAACTAGTTGATGAAAAAAAAAATTAGGGGGGAAGGTTTATTGCAGTTTGAACCTGCAAGTGGTAGCGAGAGCATATTAACACGACCAACCTCCAGTCCTATCGAGGAACGTGGGCAGGGGTTGGGAAGCCAGAATTTTAATAGGGGATCGACAGGGTGGGGTTCAAGACCTTCAGATTTCCCCACCTCCAGGGCCTTAACTATTCAAACTTCTAAGCAGAACAATACCTACAAGGGTTCTTTTTAAAAAAGTATTTCATTTATTTATTTTATTTACTTACTACTGAGCAGAGGCAGAGAGAAATTGAGAGGGAGGAAGAAATAGAGAGAGACACCTGCAGCCTGCTTCACCACTCATGAAGCTTTCCCCCTGCAGGTGGGGACCAGTGGCTTGAACCTGGGTCCTTGCACATTGTAATGTGAACGCTTAACCAGGTGAGCCACCACCTGCCCCCCCACAATGGTTCTTAACTCTTCTTTGTTATTTTGAAATGATAGGTGAGCAGAAATTGTGTGAAAGAGGGTTTGAATTTCCAAAGGTTATCCTTATTTTTTTTTTTTAAGTTTTGGTTTAAGATACAGACTACTGAAGTTAAGTTTAACTTATCTATCTCCGATCCTCTCTTCCCACCAGGACCATTTTAGACAGAGCTACCTTCAACTTCTTGTATGGACAGTGTCCACTGATCCCTCGAGTTCTGGCCTGTCTACTGCCAATGTCCCAGAGGCTCCTCCATGAGTAGGGACCACTGGATTTCCACTTGGGTCTAACACAAGAGTGCTTCCAGGAATGAGAGCCAGGGAGGAAGCTGAAGGTGGGGTGTCCATGTCTCTGGCTCGTTCCCCATCTCTACTGTTTGTCCAGGTCCAAAGGCCAAGGCCCCTGTTGGGAAGCCCTTTTCCAGTTCTAAGTCCATCTGGGTTGCAGCAATTGGACCTCTTCAAGCCAAGAGATGGTGGGGACCCCTCCAGCCACCTGCAACATTGGAATTGGGCCCCAAAAGACTGGGTCTGAGACACCTGGTGTGGCAGTTGGAGAATAGAATGGTCCTCCAGGGTGGGACTCTTCACAAGCAGGTTTTAAGGTGTCTCTCTTTTTCTCTCTCCCTCTCTACCTTCCCCTTCCTCTCTCAATTTATCTTTCTCTATCCTATCAAAGAAAATAGGAAAAAGAAAAAAAAAAAAAAGAATGGCCACCAGGAATGATGGATTCAAAGTACTGGCACTGAGCCCTAGAAATATCCCTGATGCCAAATAAATAAATAAATTTTTAAAAGTCAAAAGATTGCCCTGAATCACAAAAATACATTTATTTAATAAAAATATTTCTTCAAATTTTGATTTTATTTTACAGGACATAAAGAAATTGTAAGAGGAGGGGGAGGAAGAGAGAGAAAGACAGACACCGGCAGACCTACTTCACAACTCGTGAAGCTTCCCCCAATGCAGGTGGGGTCCACGGGCTTGAGCCCAGGGCCTTGACTGTAGTAACAAGTGTCTTAACCTGGTGTGCCATCACCCAGCCCCAGAAAGACATTTTAAAACATTTTTCAGATAAAGGGCTAACGACAGAGGAATGCAGAGAGATGCTCAGAGAGAGATGGAAACTGGTCCAGGAAAGATGTCATATACCAAAATCCCAGCTTCTCTCCCTAAAGAATGGGATGAGTGGCTGACAGAAAATATTAAGTGCTTTGCCTTAGGACTTCCAGGGTGGAGGGGAAAAAAGCAACAATATTTAAACTACTAGATCTAGGCTGATGTCTGCTATTTGTAGGAAAACATTAGCACTGAAGCAACCCAGGTGCCCAACAACAGATGAGTGGCTGAATAAGTTGTGGTATATATACACAATGGAATACTACTCATCTATTAAAAATGGTGAATTCACCTTCTTCATCCTATCTTGGATGGAGCTTGAAGGAATCATGTTAAGTGAGATAAGTCGGAAACAAAAGGATGAACATGGGATGATCTCACTCATAGACAGAAGCTGAAAAACAAGATCAGAAGGGAAAACTCTATGCAGAACTTGGACTGGAGTTGGTGTATTGCACCAAAGTAAAAGACTCTGGGGTTGGATTGGAGTTCAGGTCCTGGAACATGATGGCAGAGGAGGACTTAGTAGGGGTTAAGTTGTTATGGAGAAAACTGGGAAATGTTATGCATGTACAAACTATTTTATTTTACTGTTGACTGTAAACTATTAATCCACAAATAAATTAAAAAACATTTAAGAACTTAGTACTGGTCATCCCTAAACAAGCTTCCATCTCCCCCTCCTTGTCAGGCGACCACTGTGAACAAAGGCACGAAGAGCTGAGAATTTCCCAGTGAGGAGAGCTGGGCAAAGGCTCAGCCTCACCCCAGTGCCTGAAGGAGGGACAAGCCTTTGCTTTGGTTTGGGCCTGAGAGTGGATTGGTCCTTTATCTAACTGATGGTGTTTCTTGGGCAAGGAAAGAGGTGTCACTCATTAGTCACAGTCATTTAATGTTAGTTATAAATTGCCACACAATATAGTCACAAGCCACCATGTCCCTGGAATTCTGGAATGATTGTGCAACTGTGCTGCCCAGGACCATTCCATTCTGGTGAGTGGGGCCTGTCCTGTGCCCAGCACCCCCCCATAGTCTACTGGGGCATCCTATGTTACCCTGTACACAAACTATACTATTTTATGCATTTTTGAAAATTTTTTATTAGTGATTTAATATTGATTTGCAAAACTAAGATGATAGGAGTAAAATTCCACATAGTTCTCACCACAAGAGTTCTGTGACCCCATTCCCTCCATTGGAAACTGCAGTGGGTCTCCCATGGTCAACACAGGCTGACTCCATAACTATCTATCCATATCTATGTTTATATTTTCTCTGCATTTCTTCAAGGATCCTGCCTTCACTTTCTTTCTAGTTCACCTCCATTCCTGTTACTACTTCCAAGTGTCTTTCCTGCTTTCTTCTTTTCTCTCAGGTGAAATCCTGTCCTCGTATGTTCTGCAGATTCACTTCCCTTTCATTGATGGTATAAAAACAAGATTTTTGGTGACCAATGCTTCAGGTCCTGGTGGAATGGGAGCACTGCGGTCATCTTGCCCTATCATATACCCCTCTCGGGAGAATGGGCCAGAATTCTTTTTGGAGTGCAGAAGGTGGGACTTCTGGTTTTTGTAATTGCTTCTCTGCTGGTCATGGGCATTGTTGGCAAGATCCATACTCCCAGCCTGTTCCTGTCTTACCCTAACAGGGCAGGGCTCTGGAGACATGGAGGTGAACTATATTATTTTCAGAACTCTCAACCAAAACCCTTACCAAACATGTGCTTTTGATGGTCAGGGAAATGTTACTGGAGCTGGGGAGAGAGAGAGATGAATGACTAATAGCCTGTGTCAATATACGCACAAAAGAGTATATATATGATGTGACCCTCATTAATTCTCTAGCATTTTCCCACTTGATTTATTATCCTCCTTACATGAATGCATGTTCATAATCTGCATTACCAGTCCTCTAATGATGCCATGTCACATCCAAATGTCACCTCATTATTTCTGACACTCACGGAAGCCACAACAGTAAAAGCCAATTATAGACTCAAGAAACCCCGGTCGACCTCACCGACTACAACAGTTAATAAGCTTCAGCATCATTACACTGCGGATGCCAGCCTGGCACAGCAGAAGTCTGCACAGTGGTCCTGGGCTGTGGTGACTCCTCCTTGCACAGCAGTGGTGTAGGAACTACTGGAAGTCACTCAGGTTGTGGTGGCAACAGGCCTGGGGACTCATGAGTGGCTTGGGGACTGGAGGGCTGTGTTTTCTTCCTCAAAGATGCCTGGGGTTGGTTTCCGATAGTTATTCACTGATAAAAGGAGGGAAGACCCTCAACTTGGATCAACAATGGGAGAGAATGTTCCATCCTCCAAAGGGAGGCTGGACAATATACTCTATGCTACACCTGAGGAAGATGGGTCCTGATATTGGGGCAGCTTAGAACATTCCTACTTGTGACCACAAAAATGTGAGCTCAGATCTACAGGGATGCAGAAGTCACATAGACTCCTAAGCTAAATATGGGCCCCAGATCACATCAAATTGATGGTGTTTACAATCAACAATATTTATACAACTTTCCCATATTTGGGAGCTACTCTCTTTCCTGATCCAGCTTTCTGGTCCTTCTACAAGCCATGACATCATCTCCCCAGACAATAATTAGGATCCACTTGCATATCAGATTTCAGGCTCAGGCAAAAAAAAAAAGAAACACTAGTATAGCCACAGGCCCTTTGGAATATAACTAAAATATGCCCACTAGCTATCTAAGAAACAGAGATCCCCCACCCCCAACTCTTCATCTGCATTATTACAGCCTTTAGGTCCATGATTGGTCAACAATTTGTTTGGCTTTGTATGTTAATTCTCTTTTCAACCACCAGGTTCCCTGCTAGCAGGTTTGCCAACCAAACTTCCCTGGACAAACAACCCCACCAATATGTCCTGGAACTCTGCTTCCCCAGAGCCCTTCCCCACTAGGGAAAGAGAGAGGCAGGCTGGGAGTATAGATCGACCTGTCAGCGCCCATGTTCAGCTGGGAAGCAATTACAGAAGCCAGACCTTCCACCTTCTGCATCCCACAATGACCTTGGGTCCATATTCCCAGAGGGATAGAGAATAGGAAAGCTATCAGGGGAGGGGATGGGATACAGAGTTCTGGTGGTAGGAACTGAGCGAAGTTGTACTCCTCTTATCCTATGGTTTAGTCAATGTTTCCTTTTTATAAATAAAAATATTTTTTAAAGGAGGGCATAGAAGCTAATGGGGGGGGGGCAGGTTTCCTCAGTTCCCTCCCGTGGGGCTCTGGACTGGCTTCTACATGGAAGAATCAAAGAGAGCCTGTCATGATTCAGGGAGAAGATGAGCATTTATTGCTTGAAAGTAGGGACAAAAAGAAGAAAGAATATGCCAAGTAGACATGTAGACCCCAGAGAAAGAGAGAGATACAAAGGCCTGGGGCAGGGGCGGGGTGGGGCGGGGAAGGGGAAGGGGAAGGGTTTCTGGTCTTCCCAGCTGTCTAGTCCCTTCTGGGGAAAGGAGTTTGCCTTTGCCTTCAGGTGCCACATCTGCCTCCATCTGCATTTTAAGGTCAGTGCAGTCAGGTAGAGAGGGAGTGCTGGGGCAGGATAAGCAGACACACTGTGTGTCTTCTAGTCTGTTCCAGATACTAAGTGCAATCATCTCTGAAATAGTAGAAATAAAAAATGATGGCGGAGAATTCTCACTGTGAGTGGTAGTCAGTCGGTTACTACATAGATTTCTGCAGTGAGCTCACAAACTTTCGCAACCAGAAAATAAACTAATGAAATTGCCAATAAGGTCAGGTGTTTTATGTTGTAATATTGATTCAATTAGAAAACATCATTCCAACAAACACCATCCCACAAATGTGCCCGCCAGCCCAGACCAGACCTTCCCTACTCCCTGCCCCTCCTCTGGTCCCCATCTCCAGTCAGAGAACATCATGAATTCACTAAGGGCTCCATGGTAATGAAGTCCAAGCTCACTTATAATTGCTCTTGCCTTCGACCTCTTTACCAATTCAAATCAAGGCCAAGTCGTTAATCATTCTGGCAGAGCCCCAGAAAAATAGCACACACCAATCTTTTGAATGTTATCACCTGCTACTCACGGAATATTGAACCAACACAACTTGACAGTGATTTCATTACACTTTTAAAATATTGCTTATAATGGTTTTTGTGGTCCTGTCACCAAACAATCAGTAAATACACATTATTCAAACTGATGTGCTAATGAAAATGACAGGACCGAGCTGGCCAATATTCTTGGATTAATTTCTTCGCTTGTCTATGGCAAAGGAAATAAATGCCAAGGACCAGACAGAAACTTTACAGAGACAAGTTTTCCTTGACGCCATCAATAATAGTCAAGAATGTAGCCATAGAGTTTATGAGAACTAGACTTTTTGCAGTTAATAAGAAACTCCAAATCCAAGATGAGGTGAAGAAGGTGACTTCCTCATTCTTGATAGCTGAGTGCCATCCCATTGTGGAGACAGACCACAACTTTCTTTATCACTCTTCTGTTGTTGGACATCCTGATTGCTTCCAAGTTTGAGCTACTACAAATTGTGATGCTAAGTACATAGGTAGACATAGCTGTCTTTGGATGGGTGGGCACAGAACTTAAACAAGAAAAGGAAAGGGGAGCCCAAAGTACAACTTGGACTGGCTTGGTGTATTGCACCAAAGCAATGGACTCTGGAGAAAGAAGACTGAAAAAGGACTGAGGTGGGGGGATGTGTTGAGTTCCTAGTGCGTGATGGTGGAAAAAAGGTCAAAGTTGAGGCTGAAAGTGTTTTTCAGACCTTATTATGACAAGAGGAACTGTACTCATGTGTCCACAACTGTACTGTAAACCATCCGTCCTCAACAAATTAAAATTTTGATTTATTTATCTATTGCCTCCGGGATTATTGCTGGGGCTCAGTGCCAAACTCTGATCCCACTTCTCCTGGTGGTGATTTTTTTCTAGGATAGAACAGAGAGAAATTGAGAGAGGAGGGAAAGGTGGAGAGGGAGAAAGGAAGATAGACACCTACAGACCTGCTTTGCCTCTTGTGAAGTGACCCCCCTGCAGGTGGGGAGCTGGGGGTTTGAACCTGGTTCCTTGTGCCAGTCCTTGCACTAAGTACTATGTGCAATTAACTGGGTATGCCACCGCTTGTGTTGGTATGCATGAGACCCCTTCTGTTTCATTTGGTTTAAATCTCCCCTGCTTAACACTATTTTATTTACATAACCACTGCATTTTATTTACATAACCACTGTTAACAAGCACCACCCTCCCTCCAGGGCATTGGTGGTTCAGTGACAGGATTCTCGCCTGCTCCGCCCCCTCCTTGTCACACTCTGATTTTCACCAGTCACTTTTCTCTCCACCCTCTCTATGTCACATCCTGTTTCCACCCTACTTGGCAAGTATATATAAAGACAGCATTGTGAGTTTTAGGGTACTTGAGTTTAGCTTAGCTCGGCTTAGATTGTGCTACGTCCTGCATGAATAAAGAGGTACTGCCTATAGCTCAACCATGAGTCCCTGGTCGTCTGTTACCTGCCCGTGAAGCCAGCCCAGCGAAAAGAACATAGCCCGGTGAAAACAACACGCTTGGCCCCCAAAATTAAAATTTTAAGAAAAGATTCCAAAGCTATGAAATTTCCATTTCCACTTGGATAGTTTAAAGGGCTGAGAGAATCAATGCACATTTCAAGATGGTTGCACCTTCTAGGGAACAGAATCATTTAAAAGACACAAGACTGGGTTTAGCCATGCTGGGAATTTGAATCTCCAACTTCTAGACCTTTGCATTTCCCTTCCTTCAGTCTCCTACCCCATCATCCTGACTCACCAGCAACTACAGGTCACTCTCAAAAGCAATGTATGACCTTCGATCGCCTAGCACAGAACCAATCTATAAATCACTCCCAACCCCACAGATTCTCATGGTTTGCTCTTGAGAAGTTCTTATAACCAAGGACTATTTCTATTGTTTTTGAGCCAGGTGTCCAGTCTTGCACTCAATACTCAACACTAACAATCAAAGGTGGTGATGACCTACATTCCAAATCAGCCTTAGGGGTTGGGGAGATAGCATAATGGTCATGCAAAAAGACTTTCATGCCTGAGGCTCTGAGGTCCTATATTCAATCCCCGGCACTATCATAAATCAGAGCTGAGAAATGCTCTGGGGAAAAAGAAATAGTCTCGGTACTTTAGCTGTTTCATGCTGAATGAACAGTCATCAAGTTTTCTGGAGTGCTGTCTCCTCATCTGTAACAGAAGGAGGGAAAATAATCTCTACATGAACTATATTTGTAGAGCTACCCAAGACAATAATACATTGAAAAACAATTTTATAAACATAAGTTAATATGCAAATTATGGAACTAGTCAGTGTTCAATTTTGAGTTAAGTTTAAATCTGATATAAAGAGAATAAGGAAATCCCGGCCTTCCCATCTTGATTCTAAATTTTTCTGACATGTTTAGACCTAAATAAACACACACTTAGTTACGTGGCACGTAAGCACGTGTGTGTGTGTGTGTGTGTGTGTGTGTGTGTGTGTGTGTGTATGTGTGTGTGTTACGTGTTAACTTGAGTATTAGCAAACTATAAGATTTTTAATGTCTCTGTCGCTGGATTTTTCCCCAGTTGTTTTCTTAGTAATTCTTTCCCTGGAATTTAAGAATTATGAATAAAGCAAAACAAAGTCTGAAATTATGTTTTTTTGTTTGTTTGTTTTTGCAACAAGAAGATTCTTTTCTTTAGTTGCTGTAATCTGTGCGATTTTTCCTTATGCAGAAGTTGCCTTGGGTAACTCTCTTAATACCCCTATAGAATTTTTACAGATCTACTTTGAGTTAATTTTCTGAAACATTTCCACCCCATTTTTTCCACATTCTCCTCTTCTTACTACTTTCAACCAAACAGCAGCAGACATGCATTTTATAAACCTAATTACCCCTGAAGTCAAAATGAATCTGAGTGCTAATCCCAGGCAAAAGCTAAAATTCTAAATGTGATGATAAGTAAGCAGACAGACTACTTGTGGGTAAACACAATTAAAAAAGATGGCGGCTTACTTTATATACCTTCTCCGGGAAAAACAACTCCAGGTCCTTTACCACATCATTAAAGTTATAAATTAATCCAGCTTGAGGGATTATTTTGGTTTATTCATAGTTCTTAAATTCATTATTTACTTTATTTTGGTTTATTCATAGTTCTTAAATCCCAGGGAAATAATTACTAAGGAAACAACTGGAGAAAATCCAGAGACAGAGACATTAAAAAGTCTTATAGTTTTTTTTTGTTTTGCCTGAGCCTGAAGTCTGATATGCAGGTGGATCCTAATTGTTGTAAATTACTATTCTTTAATTTAATCCTGGTGCTTGGTGTCTACATAGTGAGCACACCACTCTTAGTGGCTTTTCTATACTATCCTTTCTTTTTCTTTTGTGACTTTTTTTTAAGAGAGAGAGACAGAGAAATTGAAGAGAGGGGTAGAGGGAGAGAAAAAGAGAAACACCTGCAGCACTGCTCCTCTACTTGTGAACTTTTCTTTCTTTCACAATGGCAGTGGGGGGTTGCACTCAGGTCCTTGACGTGCTGAAGTATGTGCTCTACTGGATGCACTACGACCCAGCCCTTATTATTGATTCATATTGTTTGGCTTCTGGTAAATTTTTTTTTACACTAGTATAGCTACAGGTCCCTTGAAATATAACTAAAATATGCCTATTAGCTATCTACAAAATGGAGGATCCCCCCACACTTCATCTGCACTATTCCAGCCTTTAGGTCCATGATTTGTCAACAATTTGTTTGGCTTTGTATGTTAACTCTCTTTTCAGCCACCAGGTTCCAGATGCTAGCAGGATGTGACCAGTCTTCCCTGGACAGACGACCTCACCAATGTGCTTTGGAGCTCTGCTTCCCCAGAGCCCTTCCCCACTAGAAAGAGAGAGACAGGCTGGGAGTATGGATCAACCTGTCAACGCCCGTGTTCAGGCAGGAAGCAATTACAGAAGCCAGAGCTTCCACCTTCGGCATCACACAATGACCTTGGGTCCATACTCCCAGAGGGTTAAAGAATAGGAAAGCTATCAGGGGAGGGGATGGTAAATGGAGGTCTAGTGGTGGGAATTGCGCGAAGCTGTACCCCTCTTATCCTGTGGTTTTGTCAATGTTTCCTTTTTATAAATAAAATGTTAAAAAAAGAGAAAAAATCTTATAGTTTGCTAATACTCAAATTAACATGTAAAAAAAAAAAGCAGCTACAAGGAGAGAATGAGACTGGAGAAAGGACTAGATGATAATGACCGGTCCTGTGAGAGGAGCTGATGTCTAGCCTGTGGTCGATTCTTCACTACAGCTCTCTGCCGTTTCCACCGGAGTAATCTCCACTGGCCTGACTAAAGTCTCCCTTCCAATATCTAGTAATGATCTAAAGTAGACAGAGCAAAATTCAGTATTACCACTGAAAAACCCAGGGTGTGACTGAGCAAGAGAGACTGCATTTTAATTTTCAATGTAGCCAGTTTGCACTCGCCACCGTCTTTGTTTTGGGCCTTCTGGCTACCTCCACTCTGCCACACTAAGCCTCTCCGTGGCCTCTGCTTCTGGTTTTATCATGTTATTTCTGCATAGTCACAACCATTGTGAATGAAATGTTTTTTCTAACAGTGTATGTATGTCTGATGAGCCAGAGGCCAACTGTAGATGAGAAGCAGAAACAGATAAGTCACGTTCTGGATGCCTCGCACAAAGACCTGCAGAAGTCATCCTTGCACAACAATGGTATCTTGACGTCGTTTTGAGCAACTTAACAGTTCAGATGGAACATACTGGTCACAAGTGCCAGAGAGGCAATGTGATGAGTGGGCCCTGTTGCCTTAACAGGCTACCTCTTTCCCAAGGTCCCCCTCTTTATTTTTTGCCTTAAGTTCAATCTAGACAAAAAAAAAAATGAGGTTTTTGGAGACATTCAAGTTTCCCAGTTTCTAAAACTTCTAGCACATGAACAAGACTTTCTTCTACTCATCAACACAATGAGCACAAGCCTTAATATTCAGTGAAATTGAGACTGCCTTAAGAATGAGGGGCCTATGTACCTCGTTTTTTTATTATTATTTCTATTTTTTATTTTTTGTCAGTGATTTAATATTGATGTACAAAATTACATGTCAACAGGGGCATACTTCCACACCATTCCTCCCTACCAGAGTTCTGAATCCCCAATCTTCCCACTGCAAACCACCACAGTCCTCCAAAGGTTACAGACATGGGCCAATCACCATCTCTACAACTATCTGTCTACATTTGTACATAATTGTCCTCTTTTTCTTCCAGATCCAGTCCTCTCTTCCCCTCCAAGCCCCTCATGACACCATTACTACATCCAAAAGTCCCTCCTCTTTTCATCCTCTCTTCCCGGGTCCTGATGGAGGTCTAGTTCAGAGCCCTCTTATCCTCTTCCTCCTATTACTTCTCCCCCACTGGGAGTATGAATCAAGATTGTTTTGGGGGTGCAGAAAGTAGGAGTTCTGGCTTCTGTACTTGCCTCTCCACTGGACATGGGCATTGGCCAGCCAACCCATATCCCCAGGCAACTTCTATCTTTCCTTAGTGGGCTAGAGCTCTGGAAAGGAGAGGTTTCAGGATACACTTAACAGTACCTCTGACCTCTATGTTGAACTTGACCATTCCACTGTTGTGGACATGGCCCTGCACCCTTTGGGTTAATTGTTATAACAAATTTAATGCCCCTATGTGAGAACTGTTGCTGAAGAGATTAATAGCCAGGTTAATGAGATTACGCGTTAGGGGCTGCTATGGAATATTAGAATGGTGTAGAAGATGAGTGTTTAACAAAATGACACATACTCTGTTCTTTGCAAATGACAGGTACTTGAGTATTTCCAAATTAAGTTATCTCGTCCTTTCATTGATCTTGACATAAATGAAACACTGGTAAGAATCCATGTTTAGATATAGTGTCGAATCTGCTAATTATTTTTAGAACTTGAGAGGTTGCCATTACTTATAATGTCTCCGGGGGGGGGGGAATTATCATTGGGACCTCATCATTCTGGGCTTTCTTTTCAGAGAGAGAGAGAGAGAGAGAGAGAGAGAGAGAGCGTTTACGTAACACAAAAGTTGTCTTCAATGCAGCAAAGGCTAGGCTCGAATTTGGGTCTCACATACAGCAAAGCCACACACTATCCAAGTGAACTATTTTGCCATCCAACAATGTCAGTTTTTCACTCAGTCCTGTATAATTTCCATAACACTTAAGACATTTCCATTCACACAGGAAAAATAATACATTTCATACCATGTACCTACTGGCGGTGACATTTTGTGTTATAATTTCAAGAAATCTGGGCAGATATAATTTAAAACTGACAATAATCTCAGTGTAAAGCTAGAGTTCTGAAAGTCCTACACCTAGTTCCTTCCTGAAGCAAGTTACCACTCCTTCCCAGGACGCTTTAAAAGTGATCAAAGCTTTGTTGTTTTGGTATCTTATCTAAAAGGATGATGAGCAGCTGGGGAGGTGTGACAGCAGTAGTGCCCAGGACTTGCATGTGTGACGTCTTGAATGTGATCTCTGGCACTATATGAGTCCTAGCTCATAAAATAAATGAGTGAATATTTAAATAATAATAATAAAAGTATAGGGGCACTGAGTGTGGCACTGACATGTACAAGAACCCCAGGTGCAAGCCCCCAGTCTCAACCTCATGAGTGGTGAAGCTATGCTGTAAGTGCCTCTCTTTCTACCTCTCTCTCCCTCTCTCCCTCCGCAATTTCTATCTGTCTTATAAAATAAAAGAAATGAAGAAAATGCCTTTTGGAAGAGGACCTGGTGGAAAAGAGAGGAGAGGAGAGGAGAAGAGGAGGGGAGAGGAGGGTTGGGAGGGGAGGGGATAGGAGGAGAGGGGAGGAACGGAGAATGGGAGGGGAGGGGAGGAGGAGGGAGGGAAAGGGAAGGGAAGGGAAGGGAAGGGAAGGGAAGGGAAGGGAAGGGAAGGGAAGGGAAGGGAAGGGAAGGGAAGGGAAGGGAAGGATCACGAGGCACCAAGCCTCATAGATCAATTTTAAATCAATTTTTAAAATTTAAATCAATTTTAAAATTTTTAAATCAATTTTAAAAAAGGAGAGTACAGGTCTAAAAAGGATGACAGAGGACCTAGTGCCCATTGAGGCAGAGAACAGGGGAGTTGTGGATCTTTAAAAATGACACCAGATTCTCTCTCTCTCTCTCTCTCTCTAAAGAGGAAAACCAAAGAAAGAACAAGTGAGCATTAAATCATTCCAGTTTGAGACAAGAATTCATTTTAGCTGAAGACAACTGGGAAATGGCAAATGGACCTCCCATTTTCTTAAAAGTGGCTTCATATATGTTAACTCTTTTTTCAGCCACCAGGTTCTAGATGCTACCATGATGCCAACCTGACTTCCCTGGGCTGAGGACCCCAACAATTTGTCCTGGAACTCCACTTTCCGAGAGCCCCACTCCACTAGGGAAAGACAGGGACAGGCTGGGAGTATGGATCAACCTGTCAATACCCATGTTCAGCAGGGAAGCAATTATAGAAGCCAGACCTCCCACCTTTTGCACCCCATAATGACCTTGGGTCCATACTCCTTGAGGGATAAAGAATAGGAAAACTGTCAGGGGAGGGGATGGGATACGGAGTTCTGGTGGTGGGAATTGTGTGGAGTTGTACCCCTTTTATCCTATGGTTTTTCTCAGTGTTTCCTTTTTATAAATATTTTTTAAAAAAGTGACTTCAGACTCAGTCACAGAGACCACTCGAGACTCTTCTCAGCCCATGGAGGAGTCTACATCTCAAGCCATGCTGAACAAACTCCGTCTTCTATTAGTCACTCACCTTTCCACAGTTTGTGACATTTTGCAACCCCAAATCTTTTTCTTTTTTCTTGCCCCGTCTCTACCTGTTCAGTGTACTTTTACTAAAGTGCTATGTAAGCCTGACTCCCAAGCACCCTCTGAGTCATTCAGAGATGTTTCTTGCACATGGGTGCACATTTCATCTGTTGTAAATTCTGTTTTTCTCTGATTCATGTGGGTTTTGTCCATTTTATTTCCAGGGCTCTAAGCATTGAATCTAGAAGGTGAAGTCTAGAAGGTGAATTGTCAAGATTTCTATTCCCCTTATCATAAGTTCATTACCAACATTCACACCTATATCCACCTGTATATCTTTATGTTTTGGTCTGTACTCAGATGCCCAGATGCTCAGATGCTCAGATGGTCTGTACTCAGATGCCCAGATGCTCAGATGCTTAGATGGTCTGTACTGCATGGGGGGTCTTTGGAAGTATCTGAAGAAACAAGGCCCAAGGCCTGGAATGCCCCCACTGCTATAATGAACTCCAGCTTGCTAACTCCTCCTTTTGATTCCCACTTGGAGAGAGTCAAAAGGAACACACCAAAGGCCAAACCTTTGGTCTCCCATCAGCTACAAAATTATCACTGAGTGGGGTTGTCCTGGTTCTTTTCTGTTGGCAGGTTTGCTAGTACATATTTGCTCTCTGTCCTTCCTCATTCTTTGGCTTTAAATTAGCCTGACTGTGAGCCCAGCAAAGTATGTGTCTTGGCTGGTCACATATACCTTTCAGTGAACAGAAAGTCTCCTCTTGCATTTTGTCTCTCCATGAAATAGTCACAGAACAGCAGAGGGAAACTCTATGGCAGGGTCCTCAAATTTCACCTGGGGAACTTGATAAAAATAGAGTCCTGGGTCACAGCTACAAAGAGACCAGTTCTGTTTATCTTGAGGATTCCTGGGAATCTACTTTTTTTTTTTTTTTTTTTTGCCTCCTTGGTTATCACTGGGATTCGGTGCCTGTGTTGTGACTCCACTGCTCCTGGAAGCCATTTTTTCCCATTTTGTTGCCCTTGTTGTTGTTGTTAGTGGATAGGACAGAGCGAAATTGAGAGAGGAGGGGAAAACGGGGGGAAGAAAGATAGACACCTGCAGACCTGCTTTACCACCTGTGAAGTGATCCCCATGCAGGTGGGTAGCTGAGGGTTCAAACCATGATCTTTGCACCAGTCCTTGCACTTTGCACCATGTGCGCTTTACCTGCTGTGCTACCACCCACCCTCCAGGAATCTACATTTTAAGCCAATTCTTCAGGTTCCTGGGGAGCAGGTGGTAGTGGGAACCTCACTTGGAGAACTTTGTCACTTAGTAATCCATCATGCAGAAATGCTAGGAGCACTGTGACCTCCACCATGGAATGAGAGGAAACCCCGTCCTGATTTGTATCAACTGACATCCATCAAATATGTGAATACCAAATGAAAGTGAATGACTTTTAATCCATTTGGGTAGGCAGCTGTCCATGTAATCAATCTTAATTCACAAACACTGCTGAGCGCCCACACAAGGATAATGTGCCCAGCCTCCCGCATACATATCTCACATGGAAATTAAACAGGCAGATGTGTGATCCTGCTGAATGTGATTCAAAGTCCTGAGTGGTAGCCTTAGGTGAACAGAATTGAGGCTGCAAAGTCAACTGGAACATGCAGAGAGCTCTTGTTCTGCTTTGACAAGAACCAAGCTGATTTAAAAGACAGGGAGAGGACCTCTGAAATTCCAAAGCGTCCCTGGATAGATGAATTGCCTGATGGCAAGACCTGTCCTGAGAATAAGCAACCCAGAGCAAGTCTACTTTTATCAAGATTACTGAGGAAGGCATGTGGAAAACCAAGTTAGGTCTTCTGTGTCTTTTGGCCAAGTTGAGAATACAAAGAGAAAGTTCTTGAAGAGCTATTAGTTGAACATGCAAATGACATGAAAGAAAAACAAATGCATTATACAAATATAGACAGAGGGTTGTAGAAATAATAGTTAACCCATATCTACAACCTTGGGAGAACTGCTTTAGCTTACTATGGAGGGACTGGGGATCCAGAACTCTGGTGGTGGGAACTAGGTGGTATTGTATCCCATAATCTTGGAATTTTGAATACAAAGTGTATTTATATCATTGACGTGAAGATAGTTCTAGTGGTCTGGGTAAGAGTTCACACCAGCCAACAGCACTCTAAGTCAATGTCTATCCCAAAGTGAGCCCCCAACTCTCTTAGTTTCCAAGCTAGCAGAGGTTAGTTCCCAAGATTTAAGGGAAGAAGTCATCTTCATAATATGAAAGTTCAAAGTTAAGTGACAAGTAGAAGCTACAGAAAGCTACCCAGAAGATCTAGCTAGGGTCATGGAAGTAGTGACTGTATCTAAGATTTTATTATAGCTAAAGAGAAGGCACTACCTGATTTCAACGCTTCAAAAGACAGATGAAGTCTTTTGCAGCTGGTGGCCTTTAGTTGATGTCAACATTCATTTACAAGTCTGAAAAAGCTTTAGCCTTTAAGAAGTTTACAAAGAAAGGGTGGCATAGCTCACATGAACAGTGTGCTGCTTAGCCATGCCGTGACACAGGTTCAAACCCTGCTCCCACTGCATCTGGAAGAAGCTTTGTTGCTATGGTCTCTTTCACTCTTTATCTCTGCTTCTCTGCCTCTATCTAAAAATTAAGGAGGCTAAATACTTTCTGCCTGTGCTCTCCAAGTGGAAGAACCAAGCCTGGATCACCACACATATGCTTACAACATGGTTTACAAAATATATTAAGCCTACTGAGATTCTTCTCAAAATATGACCACTCACTCACAGTGCATCCAAGAGCTCTCTGACAGAGACATGCACGGGTGTTTTCAAGCCTTCCTACACAGCACGGATCAGTGACTAATTTGACTTTCATGTCTTAGTAGTTAAGAAATAAATTTCTCTAAATCAATGCAACAGTGCCACCACACCACATTTCACTTCTGACTGTATCCAGAGACACCAAGCCTGAAATGTCAACCCTCCAACTTCAATAATCTGCCACAAAGGTACAGACACTACCATGGCACCGTCTTGACTTCCCTGAGAAGATGACCTCACAAGTGTGTTCCAGAACCTGACCTTTCCAGAGCATTCTCCCACTAGAGAACATAGAAACAAGCTGGGGGTGTGGATCCACCTGCCAACACCCATGTCCAGTGGAAAAGCAATTACAGAAGTCAGACCTTCTACTTTCTGCACCCCATAAAGAATTTTGATCCATACTTTCAGAATGACAAAGAATAGCGAAGTTTCCAATGGAGAGGATGGGATATGGAACTTTGGTGATGGGAACTGTGTGGAATTGTACCCCTGTTATCTTACAGTCTTGTTAATAATTATTTAACAACTAATTAAAATTAAAAACTTAATATATTTCAGATGACTCTTGCTGGCATGCACCAGGATTCCTCTGATGGCTCTGGGAAAAATCAACTGAAAAGCTTCTGGAAAGGATCAGCATCAAAGACAACTAGGTTTCATAGAAGGGAGTCAAAACACCAACAAGTAGCAAGGGTATGGGATAAGTTGAGCCAGCCATCTTTGATGACTTTGAGAGGTTTAAGGTTTCTGTGGAGGACGTGAAGTCAGATGTGATAGAAGCAGGAAGACAACTAAGAGCAAAATCCGGAAGGTGTGACTGAATCACTTCCTTCTCCCCAAAACACGAATGGATGAGCAATTGCTTCTCTTAGATGCACAAAGGAAGTGACTTACTGAGAAGGAATCCATTCCTGATGAATCTGCTGGGTGCATTGTTGAAGTGACAACAGGAGATTCAGAGAAAGGCATCAATTTAACTGACACATTAACAGAAGGGCTTGAGAAGAACAACTTGAATTTTTCAACGACTTGAATTACTGTGGGCAAAATGTTTTCAAGCAGCATCATGTGCTACAGAGAATGCTTCCATTTCCTAAGGTCAGTGAATGTGACGCTGTCCATGTCGTTAGGACATTGCTAGGGTCACCCTGATCAGTCAGTAGCCTGGAGGCAAGACCCCCCCACACACAAAGAGGAGTAGGACCCACTGAAGTTTCAGATGAAGTTTAGTTTGCTGCTTTTCTGTTTTGTCTTTCCACCAAGGTTATCACTTGCTAGCCATTTTTCTCTTTTTTCTTTCTTTTTCATACAGACAGAAATTGAGAGGGAATGAAAGAGAGAGAGAGAGAGAGAGAGAAACACTTGCAGCTCTGCTTCACCACTTGTGAAGCTCCCCTTTCCCCCACAGGTAGGAACAAGGAGCTTGAACCCTGGTCCTTCAGTAATGTATTATGTGCACTCTCCTGTATCACATCAAAGACAACTAGGTTTCATTGAAGGGAGTCAAAGCACCCACAATAGCAAGGGTATGGGGTAAGTTGAGCCAGCCATCTTTGATGAGAGAGGTTTGCTGATGAGAATTTTCCTGACTTTTGAGTGGGATAAGTTGAGCCAGCCATCTTTGATGAGAGAGGTTTGCTGATGAGAATTTTCCTGACTTTTGAGTGGGATAAGTTGAGCCAGCCATCTTTGATGAGAGAGGTTTGCTGATGAGAATTTTCCTGACTTTTGAGTGGGATAAGTTGAGCCAGCCATCTTTGATGAGAGAGGTTTGCTGGATGAGAGTTTTCCTGACTTTTGAGTGGGAAAGTTGAGCCAGCCATCTTTGATGAGAGAGGTTTGCTGATGAGAGTTTTCCTGACTTTTGAGTGGGATAAGTTGAGCCAGCCATCTTTGATGAGAGAGGTTTGCTGGATGAGAGTTTTCCTGACTTTTGAGTGGGAATGATTCTGCGACCATCCTGTGTATCCCAAGCACCTTTGGAGCTTATGCAAAGGCCAGGATTCTGATTCAGTTCTGGGACTGGCCCAGGAATCTGTATTTTAACAAGTGTGCAGTGATTCTGACTGTGCAGTAGCAGATAATTGATTTCTCACATCCTCCCCCCACCCCCACCCCCCGTTCCTGTTCTTGGCCTCCTGGAATCTAGGTGATTTCCTGGGCAAAGGAAGATCTCTTATTTTTAAAAGAAAAAAGACCATTCTGGGTGAGCTCATGACTAGCTGGTCACAGGAAAGAACAAGTCTGGATGAGAAGCTTGTAACGTCCATTTCTACACTCATTCTTTTGAGAAGGGAGAAGAGCTGAAAATGGAGTTAGGGGTGGATCCAATTTGGGGATAGAAATTCATGAACAATTGAAAGTGTGAGGCTCAGAGACCTTCCAGAGTAGATTCCTGGAATGAGTGTGGAAGATTTGTACTCATGCCCACCAAGCTTGCCTCATGTGTCTCTCGCATCTAGATGTTGATCTATGTCCTGGATTTTTTTTTATTGATTTAATTATGAATGGCAAGTTCATAGGATAAGATGGGTACAATTCCACACAATTCCCACCATTAGAGTTCTGCATCCCATTTCCTCCATTGGCAGCTTTCCTGTTCTTTATCCGTCTGGGAGTATAGACCCAGGATCATTATGGGGTGCAGAAGGTGGGAGGTCTGGCTTCTGTAGTTGCTTCTCTGCTTATATAGCCTTGATTTTATCCTCTAAAGGTAAGCTGGTAAACATAGATAGGGAGGGGATTCCCTAAGTTCTGGGAGTAACTTCAGCAAATCAACGAAACCTAATAGAAGTGCTGTCAGAAAACTTTGATCTGAGCAGAAAACTCTTATTTAATTTGACTCCTCCTGTCCTCTCTCTCTTTGATATGTGATATTTATAAATCCATATTTGTAATCACACCCACATGAGTATGTACATATAGATATGAGTCAACGTTGCAGACTTTAGAGAGACTGAGTTTCATTTCAAGAGGCTAGCTTACATGGTTATGAAGACTAGCAGCTCTGCAATTCAAAAGGCAGTTTTGACCCACAGCCTGGTGACAAGCTGGGTTGTAGCTGACCTCTGACATAGGTGTGATGGTGAGGAGACACAGGACAGTCTTGTGGGGCTGAGCCCTTAACCAGCAGAACCAGGCCTCTGTCTCTGCATGGAGCAAAGATGGAAAGATAAGATGCCACCGCAGTGCTCCATCATCCTTGGACCTACCCTAATGCTTTCCATGGTGTTCCCAGTTGGTGCCAGGGCCCAGATCCAGAACCCTATGCACAGTAAGCCCTGTGCTCCGCTGTGCTGAGTGATCTATTACTCAGCTCCTTCCTCTCTCTCTCTCAAGTTAGAGAAAAGACAAAAAAAAATACTGAGAATGCCACTCAGTTTAATCCTCCTCATATTAGTCCTTCTCCTGACTCCTCAGTGCCACATATACAAAATTAATATGGGGGCCCAGGTGGTGACACACCTGGTTGAGTGCACATGCTACCATGTATGTGCAATGATCTAGGTTAGAGCACCCGATCCCCACCTGCAAGGGGAAAGCTTTGCAAGTGATGAAGCAGGGCTGCAGGTATCTCTCTGTCTCTCTCCTTATCTTCCCCTTCTCCATTTCTGTCTCTATCCAATAACTAAATATAAATGATAAATTAAAAAAAAACATAACATGGTATTTAAATCCACCTTTTTAAAATCCACTGTCTCTAAAATGCACAATCAAAGAGTATAACTTTTCAAGAGTTCGGTGTTCTAAAGTACACATGCAAAACATGTAGTGAAAATAGCTAGAAAGGAGAAATGGATTAGCACAGCTCTGCTCTGTCCTAATCTGTAAAATCAATACAGCCGCTCTGATGATTCAATGCAATAACACAGTCATGGTGACAAGTGTTTACCCAGTACCTTCTGTTCAACTTGTCAAGGTGTCTCTATTTAGTAATAGCTAAAGAGCATCGAGCACCAACACACACATACTGTGCCCACAACTGAACCCAAGCCTTGGCTCTACAAAGCATGATCTCTGCCCACTGAGCAGCCTCCCAGTCACACTCTTGGTCAGCTACTTTGCTGCTTCCCTCAGAGGATTGGTAGGCTACAAGGAATAGTTCCACAGAAGACAAGTCGCAAGGATGCCTCACTAGTTCCTGCTGTCTGGAGACAGTTGAAGTGACTGGGGCTCAGCCACTCACCTGCCCAAGTCTAGGGCTGAACTGTATCACTTTAGGGTGATTCAAGAGGGAAGAGAGCTGACAGGAAGGGAGGCAGGCAGAGCAGAGCCCACTCTGTCGGCGGTGGTCACAATGGCATCCCACATCCAGGGACAGCAAGACCAGTGACCACGAGGGGGCTCTAACCAGGCTGGAGTGGTGGCTGACCACTGGTTCTTACTGCCTAATTCCCCTTGCTCCAGGCCATAACCTTAGTGTAAGCTTCCAGCCTGCCTCCTCATGCTGTTTCCCAATTTCCTTCCCATAGTTGCTTTTCAGTTAAAATTGATCCGAGTTGGTTTCTGTTTTGTCAAGAGCCCATTCAGTACATTTCTCAGGACCTATGGTGTGGGTCTGACACTGTAGAGGCTTCAGAGAATTAACAAATGACACTCCTTCCTCCTCCTCCTCCTCCTCTGGACTTGCACAGTGACTGAGAATAAGACACAAATAAACGGCAGACAGAGGTCAAAATGTGAGCTGTCAACTCCGGCTGGCTTCAATACCATGCCTTTCATATGTTGATATAGTGAGGCACCTGGTGTTTGCTTTAGAAAGAAGTTACTGCCTGGCACAAGCAGGGCTGAGCAGTGTTGCACAATGGGTATGGCTTGCTGCCAAAGGGTATATGAGGCACGAAAGGTGTGTGTACATAGAGCGCACGCACTTCCAAGTGTGTCTGCTCCCCAACCTTTGCCCTGCTCACTCCTCTCCCAAACTGGCTGCATTTTAAGTGAACATTTTAAATCACTTTTTCTACGGATGCTCCCTTAGTGCATTACATCTCCATTTTGTTGTCGTTGTTATAATTATATCTAAGTTGCATTCTCATTTCAAACTATTATGTAGTTATTGTTTAAAGCCTGGAAAAGTAATCTGTTCTCTGCCAGTGCCCCAGACGCAAATGATTTTTCCAGATTGAGATGCATAAAGAAAAAGACTCCTCAGTCTGTCTGTGATGCCACATACATTGGCTGTCCACTAGCTTCTTGCTTAGTCACTTGGGCACAAGGATTTCAGAAGTCAGAGAGAAAATCAGTCTCATAACCTTCAGTCTAAACAAGGATCAGACAGCAATTATTCAGTGCTGATGAGATCCACAGTGAGAGACTTCCTGTTTCCTGGTATTGTAGAGGACTTAGTCTCTAAAGTAGAAAAAAAAGTGGGTCTTACTTAACCAATCCTCATCTTCTTGATTTCTTGATTTCTGCAGTCTTTATGATGATCATTCTGTTCAATAATTGTAGAGTATTAACAATAATAATAATAACAGAACATATATATATCCCCTAAGAAAGGTCCATTTCAATTTCAATTCTATTCTTAAATCCTCTCCTAGACAATTTCTTAAAACCACAGATAAGCATCATATACACTGATAAATCTTTCTGAAGTCTTGCTATCCAGTTTAGGTGGAAATAATACAATTTAAAAAATGAGTGAAAATTATTAAACAAAAACCTCAAATCTCCAATTCTCTGGAACGTTCCTTGACCGAATACCGAATCACTCTTGGAAGCAGAGGCAGGCAAACAATGAAACTTTCTGCCCAGTTCACATTCCACTTTGTTTTTCCCCTCCCTGCTCCTAATTATTAGGTCTGATTTCTAAGTGAGATCACTTTGTAGTTGTTCTTCTCTTCTTGGCCTATCTCACTTAACATGGTGTCTCCCAGTTCAATCCAAGATGACACAAAAGAGATGACTTCATCACTTTTATCAGCTGAGTAGCATTCTATCCCATACAGTCACCACAGTTTTTTTAGCCACTCATATGTTGTAGGACATCTGGGTTGCTTCTAAGTTTTGGCAATTATAAATTGTGCTGCTATGAATATAGGTATACATAGATCTCTTCTGATAAGTATTTTTTTTTAAATTTTTTATTTATTAAATGGAAACACTGACAAAACCATAGGGGTACAATTTCCACCACCAGAACTCTGTATCCCATCTCCTCCCCTGATAGCTTTCCTATTCTTTATCCCTCTGGGAGTATGGACCCTGGGTCATTATGGGGTGCAGAAAGTGGAAGGTCTGGCTTTTATAATTGCTTCCCCGCTGAACATGGGCATTGACAGGTTGATCCATATGCCCAGCCTGTCTCTCTCTTCCCCTAGTGGTGTGGGACTCTGAGGAAACAGGGCTCCAGGACACATTGGTGGGGTCATCTGCCCAGGAAGTCCAGTTGGCATCATGGTAGCATCTGGAACCTGGTGGCTGAAAGAGTTAAGACAGAAAGCAGAGCAAATTGTTGACTAACCATGAACCTAAAGGCAAGAATATTACAGATGGAGATTTTAGGTCTCTGTTTTGGAAACAGCTAGTAGGTCTATTTTAGGTATATTCCAAAGGGCCCATGAATTTACTTTACTAGGCCTCAGATCAAGTTGATGGGGTTTAAAGTTAACAATATTTAGACACTTTCCCCATATTTAGGAGCTACTTTCTTCCATGACCCAGTTTTCTAGCCCTCTTTCCAGCCATGATATCATCTCCCCAGACAATAACTTGGTTGCACCTGCATATCATATGTCAGACTGAGGCTAAAACTGATAGGTGTTTTTACTTCCTTTGGATAAATCTCCAGGAGAGAAATTGCTGGGTTATAGGATAGGTCCATTTCTAATTGTCTAAGAAATCTTCAGACTGTCTACCACAAGGGTTAGACCAGTCTCCACTCCCACCAGCCTTGGAGAAGTGACCCCTTTTCTCTCCACATCCTCTCCAGCATTTGTTGTTACTATCTTTTCTAACACATGGCATTCTCACAGGTATAAAGTGGTATCTCATTGTTGTCTTCATTTGTATTTCTCTGATAGTCAGTGATGGAATACGTTCTCATGTTTCTGTTGGACCCTCTGGATCTCTTTTTCTGTAAGGTTTCTGCTCATTTCCTCACCACATTTTCTTATGGAATTATTTACTTTCTTGGTGTTTATTGAGCTTTGAGTGAATTTTGGTTATTTTACCATATCTGAAGTTGTTCTCCCATACTGTAGGGTGTCTTTATGTTAGTTTTGTGACATCCTTTGCTGTGCAGAAGCTTTTCAGTCTGATGTAGTCCCATTGATTTCTTTTTCATTTTTGTTTGCTGTTGAATTTGAATCTCTAAAGACCTTTCTGAAATGTAGATATAGAATTTTTCTACCAATGTTTTCTTCCAAGTATTTGATGGTTCCTGGTCTAATATCCATGTTTATGACCCACTTGGAATTGAATTTTGTGTGTGGTGATATGTCTAATATAATTAATTTGCCTGTTTCAGCCCAGTTTTCCTAGAAATCCCCATCAAGATATCACCAAAGTCCTTCAAAGAGATAGAACAAAAGCTACAAAGGTTATTGGTAACCAAAACATCTCAAGACTTCCAAATCAATCTTGAGAAAAAAATAACAAGACCAGAGATATCATACTTCCTGACTCAAACTATACTTCAGAGATACTATAATCAAAGTGGCCTAGCACAGGAACCAAAACAGACCAGTGGAACAGAAGTTAAAGTCCAGAAATAAGTCCCCACATCTATGGGCAACTCATCTTTGACAAAGGGGCTCAGAACATTAAATGGAGGAAGGAAGTCTCTTCAATATGCAGTAAGTGTTTTTAACAGCTAGGAAGCCCAGGGCTGAAAAGGTAGCTTACCAAGTGGGGTGCCTGCATTGTTGTGTAGTGAATTAGATTCAAGCTATGGCACTGAGTGAGGAGAGGTAAAAGGGAGCTTTGATGCTATGGCATCTACCCCAGCTTCCTCTCTGTTTCTTTCTGCATGAGAACAGTGGCCCAGAGCAGTGAAATCAATTATGAAAGAGGTCTCAGTTCCACCATAAGACAAAAAGAAAAACTGGGTAATGCATCTCCTGTCCAGGGAATAATGGACTACCAAAGGGAAGGCATCCCTCGATCAGGAGAAATGGGTGAAGGAAGATGCACAGGAGGGATAGAGTTAGGGAGGGGGAGAGCAGAGACGCACACAGAATCATCTTTCAGACACTCACTGGAGGAAATCCAATTTATTTTTTGCAATTTTGTATATAAAACCCAGGATTGCATTAGGAAAGAGGAACATTTTTTTAATAAAAAGAAATAAAAAAAGTAAAGTTCCTGCATGTGCTTCAAGGCAAACAGCTGCTTCCCCAAGTCAGAAGCTCTGGTAGCAGAATTGGCCTGGGGCCTTGCTTCCTGCCCAGAGTTAAGAGAAAATAAAAAGAAGATTAAAAAACTAGAGGTAAACAAGAGGACGACCATGCCAGAATGAAATCAAAGGAATTATAAAAGTTTCCAAAACACCAGTTCAAAGTGTTTGTTTGAAATATAAGGTCAAATAACAAACTGATGAAATAAATAAACTAAATATAAAGTCAGAGAAATAGTTTGACCTTAGAGCACAGGGCTTGCATAACTGAGGCTCCACAGATCCAGGTTCGATCCCTGGCAACACCATAAACCAGAGTTGAACAGTGCTTTGGTCTATCTCTATCTTTCTCTGTTTCATAAAAGAAAAATAAGTCTAAGGATTAAATAGGCCAAGATAAGAACTAAGCATAGATTTCCAGAGAACTATCTAAAGAAGTAGGAAAGATTAGTATGGCTTGTTGTTCAGCAACGGTCAGCAGGGAGGAAGAAGAAAGAATTGCTTCACTGAATTAACTGTAGATTTTTTTAAATTCTGTAAAATGATCCAGGTAGGTGGCTCAGTGGTAGAGGAAGAGCTGTGCATGTGCGAGGCCCAGGCTTCAATCTCTAGCAGTGCATTAAAACAAGTTGCCTCAGGCAGGGGTAGATAGCATAATGGTTATGCAAAGAGACTCTCATGCCTGAGGTTCCAAAGAAGTCCCAGGTTCAATCCCCCACACCACCATAAACCAGAGTTGAGCAGTGCTCTGGTAAAAAAAAAAAATTCACACAACAAAATATCACCCCATGGGGCCAGTCGGTGGGTCAACCCCTCAGGAACACAATTTACCATGTGTGAGAGCCTGGGTTCGATCCCTCAGACCCCACCTGCAGGGAGAAGCTTCAAGAGCAGCGAAGCAAGTGCTGCAAGTGTATCTCATCCTCTCTCCCTCTCTCCCCACCTCCCCTCTGGGACTGCTTCATTGTTCTTTCTCCAGTAGAGCTGATACATAGCTCGATTGGATTGCGTCACCAGAATGTTTGTACACATAGAAGCTTCTAGATAAATCCCAGAAGCAGGTCAGGGACACACTGGGAGGGTGGGAGGTGAGAGCAAGTTGATTCACACAATACTCATATACTGTAAACAAAGAACAGGGGGTCGGGCAGTGATGCATCTGGTTAAGCGCAAGTATTACCAAGCACAAAGACCTGGCTGGAGTCCCTGTCCCCCATCTGCAGGGGGATCAGTGAAGCTGGTCTGTAGGTATCCAGACCTTTCTCTCCCCCCTTTTCTCTCACCGTTGTTTCTCAATTCTTCTCTGTCCTATTAAATAAACTAAAAAAAAAAAAAAAAAAAGGAAAAGAAAAACGACTATAGAGAACAGTGGATACACAGTCCCGGCACCAAGCCCCAGCAATAACTCTGGTGGCAATAAACAAATAAACAAACAAAAAAGAACAAGCATTATTAGAGTATTCAAGCTAAACCTTAGCGCTTAAATCAGTGTTCCCATAGAATAGCAACAAAGTACATGGAAATACTTATTAAATACTCAAATTCCTTGATCCTATTCCTGGTCCAGACACTGACTCTCTGTGTTGATGTTATTATATGTTGATATATATGTTGATGTTATTAAGAATCCTCTAGAGAGCCCAGAAGTAAGCCTCCATATCTATGGACACCTTTGATAAAGGTGCCCAGACTATTAAATGGGGAAAGCAGAGTCTCTTCATGTTGGAAAAATTGGGTTGAAACATGCAGAAGAATGAAACTAAACCACTATATTTCACCAAACATAAAAGTAAATTCCAAGTGGACCAAGGACTTGGGTGTTAGACCAGAAACTATCAGATACTTAAAGAAAAAATATTGGCAGAACACTTTTCTATATAAATTTTAAAGACATCTTCAATGAAATGAATCCAATTACAAAGAAGACTAAAACAAAAATAAACCAATGGGACTACATCAAATTAAAAAGCTTCTGCACAGCAAAAGAAACCACTACTCAAACAGAGAGACCCCTCACAGAATGGGAGAAGATCTTTACATACCATACACCAAATTTCCCTCCTCCAAGTTGATGATGGTTGCTATTCTCTCTTCCCTCAATTTGCAATCCCTTAATAGCACTCACAAATAAACTTGGAGGTGGGGTGTTCAACAAGACAGCTAACTTGGATAGAGTCCTTGCCTTATCACATGCACGGGCCAGGCTCCAGCCTGGATTCCATCTTTGGTGCTGTGGTATCTTTCTCTCTGTCTGTATTTTTGTCTTAAAAAGTCAGCCTGGAATTGTGATCACCCAGTGACAGCAGAACGAATAGATGGAGAGGGCATGGACTGGTGAAATAACACACTTGGATAGTGCATTGCCTTTCCATGTACACAAGCCAGATTTGAGCCCAGCCCCTACTGCACTGAAGGAAGCATTATTGCTGTGGTCCCTCTCACTCTCTGTGTCTCTATTAAGAAATAAATAGAAGAATAAAATAAAAAGAGCTGGTTGATGTCTCACCCAGTATGGTGTACATGTTACCACATTCAAGGATCAAGGTTCAAGCCCCTGGTCCCCACCTGCAGGGGAGAAGCTTTGTGAGTGGTGGGGCAGTGCTTGGTATCTCTGTCCATTTCTTTTCCCTCCACTCTCTTTGTTCTCTCTCTCTCTCTCTCTCTCTCTCTCTCTCCCTCTCTCTCCCACTATCAAAAAATTAGTGCCAGGAATGGTGAAGTAGTACAAAAACTGAGCCTGTGCAAGAAGAAAAAGCTGTAGGCAGATACTGCCCGTTTAGTCTCCATTTAGTCCCAGGGTGATAATAAATTTAAAAGTGCCAACAGTTTTTAGGTAGGTACTGTACTATTTACAAAGTAACTTTGTGGCCAAGTGCCAGGGTTTGGCTTTCACCACTGGAAAGAAACAATAGCTGGTGGAAAGGAAACATTCATCCAGGTGCTAGCAGTGGACATGTCTTCAAAAACCATGTCCCCCATGTCAGGCAGGAAGCAGGGAGGTGTAAGGATAAGGACAGGGAAATGGGAAGCTGGGGCTGGAGACAGATGCAGGTGAGCAGAACTGACATGCGAGCTTTGGCTTCTGGTCTTGGGGTGGTCTGACCGGTGCCACATATGCCAACTGGAACATCTCTGACTTTCTCAGGGAATCCTCTATAAATTATTTCTTTTGTGGCATGCCAGGGAATGAATCCAGGCCTTCACACATGTGTAACACCACCAAGTCACCTTTCCAGCCCAAATTTTCACTTTTCACTTAGAGAGAGATGGGCACAAAGAGAAGAAAGACACGACAGTTCCCCCAGTGTCACCCAGAGTGCTCTCTTGTGATGACAGGTCTCAAACACAGGGCCTCACACATGGGAGGGCATGCATTCTGCACTTCCTGGCCCCTCTTTAAGTGCTTAAAATAAGGTTCTTCTAGGCAAGGAAGCTTGAGGGGAAATTGTAACTTAGTGCATAAGAGCTCCATCAATGCTCTGGTCTGCATAATCTCAGGACCAGTGTCCCCCACAATATTTCTGTCAGCTTCCTCAGAGCCAGCTCCTAGCTTTCTTAAACAGGCAAGATTCTTCTCCTGAAAGTTAAATATTCAGGTTACAGCAAAATCCGAATGAACTGTTAACTGCAAGCTGCAAAGCTTAAGACTCCGTTACATAAAAAGGGGGTTTGTCCTGTTTGGTTACACTTTCATTCACACTCTCTGGGCTACTGTTTGCTCAGATTATCACAATCACAGCCAATCAAAAGCTAAGGTGCTTTGTGCTCTGAATCCAAATACTACATCCCATTTCCATAATATGAGTGCTTGACCCATCTCAGTGGAAGTCAAAAAATACGTCCCCACTTCCTGTGTGTCTTAAACTGGTCTAAAACTTATATTCTGAGGAAGGAGATAAAGCCGGACTCTATTCTCTCATTGAGGACTTCAAGATGGAGGATGTGACTGGATCTGCCTTTTCCAGTACGTTCTGTCTCCTCCCAAATCACAGAAGATGGAAGATGCCTCTAAGAGGGGAAGGAGAGTGGTCCAGTGAGTTGAAGATGAGGTAAAGTCCAGCAAGGAGATTATAAACAGCAGGTCTGGAGAGAGCCCAAGGTTAAGCATAACTTTACTCCCCTCACTGAGTGTCTGCAGATGGGTTGGGGATAAAAGGTAGAGCCACGTCTCCTAATTAGTCAAACATTCCTACCAATGAAAGCTTGCTCGTGAACCATTTATTTTTCTACCTCTTTGTGGCTTCATGTCCCTTATGTTGGCACTGTGTCAGCCTAATGATTTTTCCTTTAACAGTAATGAATTATGACTCTGCTCCCACAGCAAGGCACACGGCGTCGCTTTTCCATCCCAAGTGAACCGCAGTTGTGGTAATGAATGCCAGCTTCATCAATAACATGAGGAAATGTAAAATGATGTTCTGTAGTCACTATCCTCTCTTTCTGTAATCTGTGCACTCCATCATTGTGACTAATAGCTGCCAGAGAGTGTTCCTTTTTATTTACAAAGTGTTCGTGTGTGTCTGCCTGAATGATCGCCTCTAGATTCTGATTTCACTGATCATTTTTCTGAGAGTCTGTGCTGGGCTTGTTTCATGCAGCAAACCTATTGTTCATCACTGAGGCAATCTGGGTTGGGAAAAGGGAAGTCATTTTGGTCAAGTGACTAAGCATGGAGCCAGCATATTAGCTCTGGCCTTTAGCCTCAAAATCTAGTGTTTATACCTTGGAAGATGCTCCTTTCTTAGAATACAAGGTTTATACTGTGTGAGGCCCTGGTTTTGAGCCTTGGTATCCCTTATAAGTACCAGAAACTTCACCAGAAGAGCTCCTAGTAGAACACTTCTAAGGCATCTCCACCCCCCTTAGTCTCTCCTTCCCTCCAAAATATAGTATTTTTTTTTTCCTATGATGCTACCCTACAGTTTTGCAGAGTTTTTCTGTTGGTTAAAGTTTCACCTGTAGAATTCCTGAATTTTTATTTGCATATACTACTGGGATATAGGAGCCACCACAAAGTGAAAGGCCAGGCCAGCATTAAACTAATATCATATCACTTTCCAGATAATGACTGTAAGTTGTCAGATTCCACCAGCTTCTGTTCCCTAAGACACTAACTTGAGGGTGGAGAGAGCCCTCCAACAGCAAGTAATTGCCTTAAACAATACCTCCATTGGAGGATTATGTGAAAGCGTGGTAGAGCATAAGGGAACTCCCCCATCCTTGAGATGGAGGTCTGAAAAGAAACCCCACCTGTCAGTCTCCCCCTTTCAGGGATAGAGCTCGGCAGGAAATGCTTTCCTGACTTGAATTCCCTTTTGTCAGTCTCCCAGGCTTCTCAGAGACCTGCAGCTTCTAACACTTAGCTCTTTCCCCTGCTACAAACCAAATGGTTGCCTGCTTGAGTACTCCATCACACTGCCTTGCCAGTAACATAACAATGAGACCCACACATACTCTTCCTGGTTCTTTGTTCATCATGACTTACATCAATACTCTGCTATTCTCTGCTTTATCTCACCCTGCTGGTTTAACAACCATGTTTCTCTTAACACCTTTAGATAATTAGCATTTCTTGCCTCACAGAAACTAATTGTTTTGACCTTTTGTATCTCATCAATTCCGGTCATTCTTTAGCCCTTCCCACCATAGGGGTACTGACCTTTTGAAAACCTGTGATTACTGACATATGTGAAAATTTTCTTTGTTCCACTTTGCTATATAAGCCTTGTCCCTTCTCTGAATAAATTGGAAGTTCATACCTGAGTTTCCCCTGGTGTTTCTTTCTGCATCACGCAATCACTAGAATGGGTGACGGGAAAGCCAATGGCTTACCTCTGTTGCGAGGCCACTCATGTGAGCACCAGCACTCCGTTCCTTTCCTCTGTGAGAACTGACATCCATAAGTCTGAGTCTTGGTATTTCTAACACCACAGCTTTAGGTGAGCAATTTTACACTTTTAACTGTCTGAAGGATCTCTCTAGAATGAGTGAGAAAACCCTGCATCCAGGCTTCACATTTTCATCCTCTGCATTCAGCTTGGTTTTTAGAGTGGCATTGAAAACCAGAGGAATTTTGGTAAAGATTTAACTAAGCTTACAAGATACCAGAGTCTTCAATAATATAATGAATCCTTTAAAAGAGAGAGTCTGGGGAGAGACTGACATGCTTAAATGTTATAAAATTGTCACTGTAACGAAATGTGCTCTCATATATTCTCTTCTGGGGTCCTATGCCTTTCTAATTACTGTTCTGAAATTGCTCCTTTTCTGCCTGCTGCCACAGAAAGCCAGTCTGCCACATCAGATTTTGCATTAAAGAAAATCTTCCCTATTTGTGCGAATGTGAGGATAAACGGTCTTATTCCAGCCAGACTTCCTCTCCCTGGAATTGTCGAGTTTGTTATATCCATGGAAATGTGGTGAAAGGGGCTAGAGGGATGATAACTACATCTCTCACTTCTAGAGACATTCTCTCTGCCTTCTTATCCCAAGTGAAAACTAGATCCTCCTAAGAAACTCAGCCCTCTGGTGTTCAGTTTCTTCCCCGTTGCTCAAGAAGCCATCCAGTTTCTCTCTCCATCATCTGCTATAAAGTTCCTGGTTCAGACATTGCATCCTTGTGACTGAAGCCTTTCCAGTGGCCACATCCATCTCCTGGACCTGTCATTCTATTTCCACAGCAACAAGTGTACTCATGTGATTGTTCACGTACGCACTCGTTCACCCAGCTGAATTCCCTGAAGGACCAATGTGCCAGGAACCTCTCTGGACCTCAAAAGGCACTCGGAACCTAAAAACAGAAATCCCGTCATGTGGAGATGACATTTTCAAATAGGGACAAGAGACAAGAAGCACGGCACATAAATAGTATACTGGACAGCAACAGATGCTCTAGGGAGAAACAGCAGGGGGAAAAGGGTCCTAGATCATGGGGGTGAGGAGAAGACACCATAGTAATTCAGGAGCAGAGAATAAAGCTTAGACAGGGAGTCTGCTTTGCATGTATAAAGTCCTGGGTTGGATACTCTGCATAATAAAATCAAATCAAAGGTCATGGTAGATCCACGACACCTGAGCATGATGTTGAGGGGCTGAGGTTACCTGTATGGGGGAGGAATGGTCTAGACTGAGAACAACAGACAGTGATTAAGATTAGAGCAGGAAGCTAGATTGGCTGACGGAAAGAGACATTTACAGGGATCCCAAGGGTCAAGTAGTGGCTGCCTGCTTGGCCATTCTAAGGGCACTGGACTTTTATTATAAATTAAATAGGGATACATCAGTGGTTTGACACAGGGATGATCAGATCCAGAATATTCCAAGAGGGATTTCTCTTAGAAAGAATATCAGGTAGGCTGGAAAATAAAGGAAAGTTCCCACTGACCTTCCACCATGACAGTCCTCATCATAGGGGGCCATAAGTGTCAGTTCAGAATCAAGGCAGTGGTGTAGCCTATAGCACACACACATAACCATGTAGAGGGATCTAGGTTCAAGCCCCAAGTCCCCACCTGCACAAGGGAAGCTTCGTGAGCAGTGAAGCAGTGCTGCAGGTGTTACTCCTCCATCTCCCGCTTTCTTCACAATTTCTCTCTGTCTAAGAGAAAAACAAAAATCTCCCAGGAGTGGTAGATTCATTGTGTAGGCACAGATTCATAGTAGTACCCAGTGGCAATATAAATAAGTAAATACATAAGTAAATATATTTAAAAGTATATTTTTAAATATTTATTCCCTTTTGCTGCCCTTGTTTTATTGTTGTTATTGATGTTGTTGTTGGATAGGACAGAGATAAATAGAGAGAGAAGGGGAAGACAGAGAGGAGGAAAGAAAGATAGACACCTGCAGACCTGCTTCACCACCTGTGAAGCGACTCCCCTGCAGGTGGGGAGCGCCATGTGCGCTTAACCTGCCGCACTACCGCCCAGCCCCACCAAATAAAAAAATTGTAGAAAGATATGGGAAAGTTGACCCTAAGTCAGAACTGCATGTGCACTGAGTCCTAGCAGCATCAGAAAATAAAAATGTTCCCAAAGACCAAAGAGGGCTTAAAACCAAGCAGCCCCAGGAAGCAACCCAGGTAACCCCAAAGCCACGCCCCCTTACAGGCTGGAGGCTCTGCAGAAAACAGTGCACTCTCACTCTTGTGCAGCAAGGTGAAGTCAGCCTCCCTTCCTTAATTCATGCAGGAATTTTGCTCCCCTCTTCTGCCATGCTCACCCTGGTAACACTGGCCTGGAGGGGAGAGAGGGCATCCCCGGGCCCCTTGCTGGCATAACACAACCTATATTGTTTTATATGTGTCCTGTGCCTCCTGGAGCATTCTAGATTGCATTGTGCTTACTTACGCTTGCTGAATCAGGGCTTGGAAAATACGTAGCTCTGTGCCCTCTTCCGCCCCACTAGTCTGTGACAAACATTCCATTAGATCATATTTTTCCCACCGATTCCAGACTGGATTTGGTCTTTTCTCCTCACAGTGCTCCAGGCAGCTGCTACAGACCAGCCCACCAAGTGGCAGTGGTCCGTGGCATGCGTTCATCTCCCAGCCTGCTTCTGAGGCTCAGCTTCCAGAAGGGCAGGACGGCCAGGGAGATAGCTCAGCGCTAGAGCACAGGACTTGAATTCATGTGATTCCCAGAAGCCCCAGAACCATATGCCAGAGTTGGACAGTGGGCTGGGTCTAGACTCTTTCATTTTCTTCCATAAAAATACATGAATGAATCTTTAAGAAAGACGGTAGGAACCATATCATCTTTGTGGCTGTCACCCCTGTCTTGAACAGAAATAGCAATCTAGACTCATTTTATTTTTATCATTCTAAGATAATAGAGCTATAGTTCCACATCATCTCCACCACCAAAGTTATAGCTCCCCCACCCCCCTCCAGTAGTAAGTGCCATTCTTTTTTCAAAGTCACAGATCTGAGAAATATATATATATATATATATATACATTATCCATTTCTGTATATATATATATATATATATATACATTATCCATTCCCTGCCTTCACTTCCTTTCTAAGTCCCAACTACTTCTATTAATACTTCTAAATATCCTTTCTTTTTCTTCTTCCCTCTCAGATAAGAGAAGCAGTCTCTGATTTCCTCTGGTGTTTTTCAGATACTATTTCCTCTCGGTGATGGTATACAAAGATTTCTAGAGACAAATGTTCTGGGTCCTGGAAGAACTGGGGTTCGGAGCCCTCTGGTTATTTTCCCCCCTCTGGGAGTATGGACCAAAGTTCTCTATGGGGTGCAGAAGGAAGGAGTTCTGATTTCTGAGAACTTCGACCTTCTGCACCCCCAAAATAATTTTGATCCATATTCCCAGAGAGGGAGAGATGATAGGAGGAAGTTGACCAACGGGCTCTGAACTCCAACTCCATCAGGACTCAGAGAGAGAAAAGGAAAAAGGGAGAGACATTTGGATGGAGTAATAGGTGTAGCTGTGACTTGGGAAGGAAGAGAAGAGGAGGTCATAGAAAAAAGATGAGCAAATATATACAAACATAGAGAGATAATTATAGAAATAATAGTTAACCCATATCTATAACCATAAGAGAACTACTGTAGCTTTCAATGGAGGGATTGGGGATTCAGAACTCTGGTGGTGGAAACGGTGCAGAGTTGTACCCCTGTGATCTTGTAAATTTATAAATCAATATTAAATCACTAATAATTTTTAAAGGAATTCTGGCTTCTGTAATTGCTTCTCCACTGGACATGGACACTGGACATGGACACGGCTAGTTAGTCCATACCCCTGACCTGTCTACACTCTTTCCATTCCAGAGCCTCAGTATCCATCCAGCACACTTCAAGCATGTTTGTAGGAAATGCAGAACCAGATCAAAGTCTATAACCTTCAGAATCACTGAGTCATTCAACAAACATGTATAGGACCATCGGTACCAGCATGCATTCTAGTGCTGGTTCCAAAGAAGTGCCGTATGGGTGACTCTGCTCGGGGGCCCAGAGGTTAGGCTGATTCAGTGTAGGGTGCTCTTTTAAACAAATGTTCATTCAAGTGCCGTCCCCTTGAAGAATTGCCTTCAAGAAGCAATACCGCCGAGTCATGGACATCTTGAGCTTTGTGACAAAGTGGCTTTGAGGTGCCTAAAATTGCAGATGCAGCCATTCCCGTCACGTTTTCCTTGCTCATTACCACTGTTAAACTCAAGAGGAAAAGGCTTCGGAACTCTGAAGGAACGAGGCTTTCTGAACTCTTCCCACCAGTTGTCCAGAGCTACCCAATCTGGTGGTTGGGAATGTCATCACTTCCCCTTTCAGCAACCTGAATCCGGGTGAGATAAAGTGCCCTGAAATGTCTGTGGCCCTCATTAAGACAGGGCTGACCTCTACAGTGGAGTGGGCATCTGATATTCCCAGCAGCACAGGAGCTGCGGCGCTTTAGAACACCAGATCACACCGGCTAATGAGGCCCATTAATCAGCCCTTCTAATCCGGGGGCCATAGAGGGAAGTTCTGTACACCTATCAAGCACGGTGCACAGCCTTGGTCAGGTTTGATGTGTCAGCTGCCTAACAAGTTGGCTGTGGTGGTGGTCTTTACTTATGTTTTACTAACATTAAAACATAATAGTTTTCCCCTCCCCTCCACCTAGCTCCATACTTTTGTTTTTAGAGAGAGATAGAGAAATATCAAAAGGAAGGTAGGAACCAGAGGGAGAGCAAGGACACCTGCAGCACTGTTTCACTGCTCATGAAACTTCCTCCTTACAGTTGGAAACTGAAGGTTTGAATTCAGGTCCTTGCTCTACTGCCTGGCCCCTCCTCATACTTCTTGACTATGTCAATGACAGCTTGAGATAAAGAACCTCAACTTTGCTTTGGATCTTTCTGGATAATCTGACTTGTCTACGTTTCTTTAGCGCTAATGCCCAGACACGAGAGCTAGTGTACTCTGCATGCCAAATGGGATCACTATACAAGGTCACTCAGTTCATAGGCCCTGGGGTGTCCTGACCACCACAAAAACAGGTCCCATGTCACCATATTGGCTGTTCAGAGATGCTTGGAGTTCCTAGTTTCCTCTTCTCCAGACCTGCGGGCATTTTCATCAGCTACTTGAGCTAGTCTCTGGTTTGACCACTTCAAAGGAATAAATCAAAGAATTAAATAAGTGTATGCTTCTGTGACTTTAGGTAAGTACTTTCATCTCTCTAAGTGTCTAAGTGTGGGTTCCCTATTGATAAAAATTGGTTAGGAAAACACTAGACTCAGGGATGGAATGGTACATGTGATTACCTCAGTCAGACTTGGTCCACTGAATGGGAAAAGTTCTTTGTCACCTTGGGGTTAGTTGAATTTATTTGCTGGAGTGTGGAATTAAGTGGGACCAAAATGACCTTGGAGGTTCTTTCTTCACTGGGGAAGGGACCAGTTAAGGTATGGAGAGTAACAAAACCTAAGAATTTTTTTCAGGACTTAGAGCATCATTGGTCTACCTGGTGCTGGGGATCAAACTTAGGCTCCTATACTCGCTAATACTGTGTTTTCCTCCTACCCCATATTCCAGTGGCCTGGAGTTTTTTGGTTTTTTTTTTTTTAATAGAAAAGAATCTCTCTGGAACTTTCCATAATATTCAGACTGAACCTGTGCAGTAGAGATAAAACTTTCCAATAGGTGGAGGGTTGATAGCATAATGGTTATCCAAACAGACTCTCATGCCTGAGGCTCCAAAGTCCAGGGTTCAGTCCTCTGCATCAACATAAGCCAGAGATGAACAGTTCTCTGGTTAAAAAAAATAATAAAAATAAAAATAAATAAAAAAATAAAAACTTTCTAATAATCACTAAGAAAGAGATATATGTTTTGACCAGAAGGAACCAAACAATACGCAGCTATACCAGATCTTCTGGCTCATGGTCCTTGTTTTGTTAGTCTCTTGTTTGAACCACTCTGCAAGCTTCATAATAATGGGGCGGGGGGGGGGGGTTCAAGTAAATTGCTTAAAAGCACAAGTTATATTTTTCTGAGTATTAAGCTCCAGCCTGGCTACCAGCTTCACTGTACATCCTTTGATGTCAGTGGGCTATCAATTAAAATCCAGTCAAATTAACCTCATCTCATTTACAAAAACCTTGGAAATAAATTCAAGCAAAATGCTTGTTTTGCTTTAATACTTCCCTTGCTATTTGCAACATGCAGTCACATTCAGGCTGCTTACAAGCTCTTAGGATGGTGGTCCCACATAAATGGCAAAGAGCATCATCAATAATAAAATTCTAGCAAAGGCAGGGATATAAAATCTATCAAGCTGTGAGGTATCTTATTAACTAAAATACTGAAGGAAACAAAATCAAAATCAATATGAAGGTCTTAAGACATATTACTTGGCAAGGGAAATGTAAATTAGAAGCATTTATTTAAGATGTTTATATATTTCTTTCTTCTTTAAAGACACAGATTATTTATATTTTGTCATTAGGACACTGAAAGGCTGAACCCAAGATCTTTTCTCTTTAAAGATGAGAAGTTAGAGAAGAAGGAGAAAGATCAAAGATCTGGGTTCTCAGACAGAAATAAACAGTAGATGTAAGGCATCTCTGACACTCTCTCATAATTTTAACTAAAGAGGGAGGAGAGTTGAACAAATTTAATTAATATTTTTAAGGACTTCTTTCATTAAAGCATGCCAGAAATGACAAGGACGTATTTTATTTTGTTGTGTCCACACACCTTCAATTCTATTTCACAAATGTTTCCTAAGGAACTACTTATAAGAGAGGCTTTCTGTTAGATTCCTTAAAAGTAAATAATCTCTTTGGTTTGCTAATAATAAAAACCACTGCTATCATTGCTATTCTGTTGGGTGTCTCAACATGTGCCAGAACACTTGAATAATCAGGAAGAAAATGAAATGTGTGCCTATGTGTAGAGACAGAAACTGAAGCATATAAAGGTTAAGGAGCTTGCAGAAAAATTAAAAAAAAGAGAAGAAAAAAAGAAAAAAGAAGCAAAAATGGAGCAAAGTATTTAGAGGAAATCCTAAAGTATAAAAATATTAAAAGTATATCTGAAAGACTTGTAGAGACTATGAATTCTGTCTTATTACTATAACAAGCTTAGTGGCTTGAAGACACCTGAGTGTGTTTTCTTATGGTTTTGCAACATGCATAAGTTACTCTATTTTTGAAAACATGTCTTTATGAATATTTGGAAGTGAAGTTATAATTAAGTGTAAATGCCCAAATATTCAAGCCAACTATGGCTACCTGTTTCAGAGATCTAATGTGACTATCTTGAACTTATAAGCACCTATAAAGATATTGGACTTCTACCAAGAGGAGGAAACAGTAAAAATATTGAACTTCTTAGACATCACTTTTCACACTGTCACCCATTTGAGTTGACAGTGGTCACACTGAGTAGCTAATGCATTTTGGAATGGAGATGGCAGTATGTTGGATAGAGTGGGAAGCAATGTACATGATGGCTGATGACAGAGCATCAGAATGCATTCAGAATGCAGACCATTTGGATTCCAGTTCAGTTTCCCACTTCCTAGTGTTGTGATTTAAGTTCAGTTCTACCGATACATTCACTCTGTGCTTCCAGTCATGAGCTGAAAGATGGGGATGCTGGGAGTCCAGCAGTAGCGCAGCGGGTTAAGCACACATGCCAGGGGAGTCACTTCACAGGCGGTGAAGCAGGTCTGCAGGTGTCTATCTTTCTCACCCTCTCTCTGTCTTCCCCTCCTCTCTCCATTTATCTCTGTCCTATCCAACAACAATGACATCAATAACAACAGCAATAAAAACTACAACAACAATAAAAACAACAACAAGGGCAACAAAAGGGAAACAAATAAATATATTTTTTTAAGTTTTTTAAAAAAGAAAGATGGAGATGTAACCTATGGTGTGTCATTCCTAGAGTTATCAATTTGATAAGTGAAACAAAATACTTCATAATGCACCTGATAGTAATGATAATGAAAGCTCACCAGCACTTGTTTTTCCCTTCTGTGGAAATCTTTGTTTTTGTCTTATTGGGGAATAATGAATTACATCATATTTGTTTATAGTGTGTGGTTTTCAGTTTTGCATAGCAGGAGGTGGCCACATACTCTTATGCCACCCCCGTCACACACTTCAAAACCCTCTCTCCTCATCCCCTTTTCCACTATCTCCCCCAGAGTCCCTTGCTTTGGTACAGTATACTATCCCCAGTTCAGGTTTTGTCCTGTGTAATCTCTTTCTAGCTCTTTCTCGCAGATTCTACCTACATGTGGAGTTACCCAGTATTCATCCTTCTCTTCCTGACTCTTCTCACCCAAGACTGTAATGCCTGGGGATGAAGAGAAAGAAAGAGGAGCAGAGAGCATATTCAAAGAAATTATTGCAGAAAACTTCCCACATCTGGCTAATCATCAAACTATAGGTATAGAGGAAACTGAATGGAAACCAAAATTACATAACCCCAAATAGCCAACTCCAAGATATATAATAATCACACTTATTTACCAAAAGTAAGGGCAAGGAAGAAATATTGCAGGTTGTGAGGGAAAAGAAGAAGTTGACTACAGAGGCAGAACCATCAGGCTCTCACCAAATCTCTCAACATAAGCCTGAGAAGGAGGGAATGTAATGATATTTTTATAGAATTAAAGACAGAATAATTACCAGCCACATGTACACTATCCTTCCAACCTATCTTTCAGGCATGAAGGAGAAACCAAAAGTTTCCCAAACATACAAAATCTGAAGGAATTCACCACTGCTAACCCTGTCTTTCAAGAAGTACAGAGAAGAGTTCTACAGGAAAATAAATAAAGGGATTCTAACTCCATCTCACTTATTAAAATCCCATGCTCCTAATAAAGATACAACCAAAGGAGAAATTCCTTTTATCCCTTTACTGACAAGGACAGGAAACTCAGTGGGGTTTGGTAAACCTTATGTTGGATACTGAGGTCCCTTGAAGTCTGAAAATTTAGAAAACTGTTTAGTTCATGCGTTTGTCCAGAGCCCTAGATATAGCTCGTCCCACAAAGGAGGCTCAAAACAAATCCTTAATAACTAGAAAGAGTGTTATTACTGCAGCCTCTGTAAGATACCTAGCTGAGCTCAGCCATTTAGACTAGCACATTTCCCTGAGATGCTGATGACATTGGTGTCAACCTCCAGATGGAAATTTCCTAGAAGTTACCAACCAGATATTCAGTACAATGGTTACCAGAGGTTCATTTATCTCCAAAAAGCAAAATTCTTTTCCAAATACTTAAACAGCAGCTAGTATATTTTCTTGGCTTTCATAAAAAATAATCAAATGTCAGCCTTGTAAATATTTATGATCTTAAGCAGGCACTCCATATTTGAACATCAATTGTCTCATGTTCTGAAGTGCTTTTGGACAAAAAATTTATATCCTACACAATCCCTGTACGCAATCCTTAAAAAAATAAAACACAGCTTTGTATGTTTTCCAGGATAAGGTCAGAGAAGTAATTAAATGTGATTGTTTAGGCTCATATAAAGCATCATTTATTCTGGTCAGTGTGTTTGCAAAGGTTAGAAGCAAAGGGGTTTCACTAGAAAGGAGGCCATGGTGATTCATATTCACAATTAAGCATTACATTGGTAATAGTCATTCTGCCTCTTGGGTAAAATCTTGGTGAAACACAGCGAAGCACTGAGAGAAAAAGCAAAGCTGCCAACACTACAACGCTCACTAAAAATTTTCCAAGAAAGAGAGGGGTAGACACTGGTCGCTTCCATAAGGAGCAGGACCTTGGCTCTACCATAAAGCAGTGATGGTAGGGAGAGCCCCAGTCTCCGAAGGGAGGCTAGGGATATCCTGCCTTGCCACTCAAAAAAACTCTGGTCCTGAAATGAGTGCAACCTGCAATCTTCCTCAGATGTGACCATGAGCTATAAGCTCAGACCAATAGGGACTTGGAAGTTACACAGGTTCAGGGGCTAAATATATATGTATGTATGTATATGGGCCCTGGAGCAGGTGGATAGAGGTAAATAGTTAATTTGAGCCACAGAACTTATATATATATATATATATATATATATATATATATATATATATATATATATAGTACTTCCTGCCCTAACACAGCTTTTTACCCCTTTTCTCTACTCTGACACCATTCTCTCAGACAATATTCTCATCCAACCTCAGGCTACCTACCAAACTCAGGCAAAACTGCTATAATTGTATGCCTAAAATGGTTCTCCTAGCTTTCTTCTACCCTAAACTCCCTAATCTCATCTGTTCTGATCCTACTTTGTGTTTCCTGTTCATTAACCATCTTGTCTCAACTTAGGTCATGCCACCTTCCAGACAACAAGTTACAAAGGCAACCATGACTCCATGCCAACTTCTCTGGGCAGACGACCTCACTAATGTGTCCTGGACCCTCGCATCTCCAGAGCTCTGCTCCACTAGGGAAAGATAGAAACAGGCTGGGGGTGTGGATCGGCCTGTCAATGCCCATGCTCAGTGAAGAAGCAGCTACAAAAGCCACAACTCCTACCTTCTGCTCCCCATAAACAACCTTGATCCATACTCCCAGGGGGGAGAAGTGACAGGATGAAGATAAGGGGGCTCTGAACTCCAGCTCCATCAGTACCCAGAGAGAGAAGGAAAAGGAGAGAGGGATATTGGAGGTAGCTACGATGTTATGAATGGCTTCAAGGGGGAGAGGTTATTGAATCAGAAAAAGATGGGGAAACTATGTATAAATGTGGACAGATAGTTGTAGAGAAGATGGTTGGCCCATGTCTACAACTGTGGTGGATTGCATTGGAAAGAGTGAAGCTTCAGAACCCTAGTGGTGGGAATGATGTGGATTCAAACCCCTGTTGACATGTAATTCTGTAATATAAAAATATTTTTAAAATAAAAGAAAAAGAAAAAAAAACAACAAGAGAGGGGTAGAAAAGAGGTTTCATTTCAGTTTAGGTTTTCTCAATAATAAGAAAATAGGTTAAAGATTGTATTCATTATAAGCTTTGTTGTGTACTTAGGCATTGTTGTGTACTAAAAAAAAGTAAACTTATGTGTTGAAATCATTCATTTAAAAAGTAAAAACATCTGAGACTTCTGCTGTGCCTTCCTACTATAAAACATAATGGTTTTTTTGCCTTGATAATGGACATCTAACAATGGAAAAATAGACCTATTTCACTCAAGGGCTCAAGAACAGACTCTGAACTCTGAATGCACGAGTCTCGAGTGTCTCATCTCACCAGTGCTGTGCTCAGAGTGAAAATGACTGAGTGGTACTTAAATCTTAGCCTTTATTCATTTGTCCTGCTAGGAAAAGTAAGAAGAGAGTGTGGTGGGGGTGGGGAATGAAAGGTCTTAAAAATAATCCATTAGATCTGGAGAGAGAGAGAGAGAGAGAGAGAGAGAGGTTGATTGTGTAAATGTGTCAGAGCTTGGAATTCTGCAAATCACCTCTTGGGATTTGTTTGGTTTGATAACCAGACAAGTGGAAGAAAGAGTCCCTCATTTCTAATAATGCCACTTAATTCGACTTGTCAGAGAACAAGGGTCCTGTGTAATAAATGGTCTTGAAAACTGACACATAAAGATGAAAGCTTTTGTTGTTAAGCCTAGAGGATAGAACACTTGCTAAAATCTACAGCCTACTAAATGCTGCTTGCTTGTCCTGAGAACAATGAAACCCATGAAACCTGCCGGGGACTCAGCTTCAGCATCAGTGACCACTCAGGATCGTACAAGCTATGCTGAGCACAGCAGGGGCAGTGGGCACTGCCAGAGCGCCCCCACCGTGGCTGGCTCCTCTGCTGATGCAAGTCTGTGATGGTAGCTAGCCTTCACTTACTGCAGGAGGTTAAAACCAGTCCTCTGCAGAGCTGAGTGGACATCGTGAAGAATGAGAATTCTACTCCTGGCAACAGCAGCACATCAGCTCTGCTTCAAACATCCCCTCTCTTGTCACCTCTCAGTTTATCTCAGCCTGGAAGTCAGTCCAGTGTGCACTGACCTAACGCTTCTTTAATTATATTATTTCTTTGTATTGCCACCAGGGTTATCACTGGGGGTTGGTGTCTATACAATGAGTCTACTGTTCTTGGTGGCCCTGTTTTCCCTTTGTTTGTTTTTTTGTCTTTTATTTGATAGGATAGAGAGAAATTGAAAGGGTAGGAGAGATAGGTAATACCTGCCACCCCGCTTCACAGCTAGGATAGAAGTTTCTTTATGGAGACAGGTAATAAAAGCTTTAGGCTTTATAAGCCAGGTGATACGGCACAACTATAATTATCCAACTTGACTACCTTCACAAGAAAGTAATTCTAGGCAATGTCTAAAAAAATTTATTTACTAGGGCATGGTGGTCCCCCAAGAAAACTTTACTGACAAGACAGGCTGCTATTGAATTCAGCCTGAGGGTCATGGTTCGTCTCACCCCTGCTTTAGTCATCTGTTTGGCTCCAGATTTAGAAAGCCAGAAAAGAAATGGCTTGTTTGGCCCTGGGAATCAGAAGGGAAACCTGCCCACAAGGAACACAGCACAGCTGGCTGGCTTGCCACAATAATCACTGGAAAAGAAGACCCCCCCGTTTGCTTATAGTTCTTTTTTTAGACCTTTAAAAAAATTGAGACGATCACCAAGTTAGTCCCTTTTTTAAAATTTCTTTATTTTTTTCTCATCTATGTGGTGTTAGGGACGGAACCCAAGGCCTCACACCTGTAATTCCTATACTCTGCCTGCTCGAGTCATTGACCTGATCCAGTGGGCCTTAGTGTACTGCGTTGATTTCAATGCACTCTTCCCAATTCTGGTTCCAGGGGAATGTTAAACAGACAGCAGAAGCTCTTTGTCAAATGCTTCTCTAACACAGAACCCTGACAAATAAAACCAAGAGAAGTGATGCAGGAGTTCTCCAGGTAGTTACATCTTTACAGGGTAGAATAAATTCTGGAGTGTTTAGAGATGACACGTGGAGCCCTGGGACTTCCCAGAGCCCTGTGTGATGAACACTAAACTGGGCCCTGGATGTGCTCACAGGATGTGCTCAGAGCTGGAACCCTGAGCTCCAGCTTACCCTGTTTCTTTAGAACCTGCACAGATATAGACAGAGAAATGCAGTCGGCTGTCTTGGCCCCAATATGCCACACTCTGATTTGGGTCCTTGCAGACACACAGCTAGTCTCCTGTGATCTGTGCCCAGTTTTCCTCTAAAAGATTTCATTTTCATCTCTGGTTGCATTAGCATGGCTCTCTGTTCTCCGCAACTAAACAAATTAGCAGCAGAATTAGACTCGATGCCATTTAGATCCTGCTTAGTTTACCAGCAGGAAAGGAATCCTGGGATGTAACGTCATCCGCAAATTCAAAATTAAAAATGTTTTAAATTGTCACAAGACAAAACTCCAAAGAGCAAAAAAGAAGATGATTCATGCTTTTATGAACTTTCCGACCACTGTCAAAGGTTCTGCTTCTGGAATAAAAGTGAAGGGGGTGTAGCATTCAGTAGAGCACTCAGGTTGCCATGCACAAAAGACCGGGGTTCAAGCCTTCGTGTCCCCCACCTGCAGGGGAGAAGCTTTATGAATGATGGATGCGTCTCTTCCTCTCACCTGGAATAGTAGAGTCATCATGCAGGCCTGGTGGCCCATCAGTAACTCTGGTGGCAAAAAAGAAGGAGGAAGAGGAAGAGGAAGAGGAGGGAAACAAAAGAGAACCAAGGAATGTTCAGTGTAAGGTCAGTGATTCAAAATCAAGGGAGTGTGATTCCAGAGACAACATTAAAATAGTTCATTCACCACCAAGCTGAGCTCAGAGGAAAAGGTGCAGAGCTAAACTGTGTAAATCAGGGGCAAGCGACTGCAGAGGAGACTTGGGAGGGCGAGAAAGTGCAGCAGGTAAGAAGAGAGTGAGACTCGGATAAATGCCGTGTGGATACCTCAAATTTCTTCCTTTCCTTTTTATTTTTTATTTTCTTTTTTTTGCCTCCAGGGTTCTTGTTGGGGCTTGGTACCTGCACTATGAATCCACTACTCCTAGAGGCTATTTTTTTCCCTTTTGTTGCCCTTGTTGTTCACATTGTTGTTGTTATTATTTTTGTTGTTATTGCTGTTGTTGTTAGATAGGAGAGAATTCAAGAGAGGAGAGGAGACAGAGAGGGGGAGAGAAAGACACCTGCTTCACTGTCTGTGAAGCGACTCCCCCCCCCCCCAGGTGGAAAGCCAGGGGCTTGAACTGGGATCCTTAGGCCGGTCCTCGTGCTTTGTGCCATGTACATTTAACCCGTTGGCACTACCGCCCCACCCCATCAAATTTCTATAGTAGGTGGAATTTCCTCTCTGTGGGAATTTGCAGATAAATCTTTGAAATTAACTGTGGTTTCTGGAGTTGCCCAGAGACAGAAACAGGTGTATGCCTAGAATATTCATTCCTATTCACCAACAAGGGGTAACGTCACAGCTGCCCTCCTGCACTTAGTTTCCCCTGAAGTCTCTGCCTCACGCAAAGTGACCCTGTCTCTGACATACGCAGCACACATGGAACGGAGCCACAACTCCCAGGGCAGCTTTGCAGAACCTATGCTGTTAGATGTGAGGGCGATCTGGCTGCGACATCTGTCACCCTCATCTGGCTGGCTAGACCGGTGTCCCTTTTCTCCCTCACTGCTCCATGGGCGTCCCTCCAGGAGCTGCCCTCTCGGTCAAACAGGACAGCCTTCCCCAGTAGAGATGGACTGGTCTTCGGCTGAGAGTGTACAAGTAGCTGTTCTCCCCTGCTAGAACCTCTGGACAAGCTCTCGAGGTCAAGAAGCTACGTTGGTTGCAGACAATCTATGTCGGGCCTGCACATAGCATTCCTCGGATTCAAGAGCAAAAGGCTCCATGTCAGTCAGTGGGAAGGAGGCTGCCTGGGTCTTGGGCATCTGAAATCTGACGTCATCAGCTTCTCTGTGGGGCCTAAGGGATCCTTTTGACTTGCAGTTTTCTCCAGGGCATACAGCTGGGAAACCCAGGACAGCACTGCATAAATAAACTGATTCTCTTCATTCTTAGAGATATTTAGGGAGATACCCCATCCATGATCCATGGAGCCCCCCACCCCCCCGCCGCCTACATGGAACTAGGGTTCAAACCAGAACAGCCTGCATGGTGACACCTACATGGTGAGCTGTACTGGGTGAGCTGGGCCTTATTTCTGTAAATAAGATTTTATTGGCACACAGTCATACTACGTCCGCACACAGTGCTTGTAGCTGCCTTTTTTAAATTTTTCTTATTTTTTTCTTTATTGGGAGATTAATAGTTTATAGTCGACAGTAAAATACAATAGTTTCTACATTTCCCAGTTTTCCACATAACAACTCACCCCCTACTAGGTCTTCCTCTGCCATCGTGTTCCAGGACCTGAACTCTCCCCCCAACCCCACCCCCACCCTCACCCCAGAGTCTTTTACTTTGGTGCAATACACCAACTCCAGTCCAAGTCGCTGCTTTTCTAGTACAAGGGCAAAGCTGAGTAACTACAACACAATGTGTCCTGTTACCCTGAGGGAATTAGATCTAGAAAAAATACAAAAGCAAGTCCTATGCTGAACTCTTTTTATGACATCTTTTAGATTCTCTGATTTGTCCCCATGTTGCCAGGCACTAAGGAAAATTAGCTTCTTAGTTCATGGGTGCATATGGGAGTCACCTAGTTCACTCATCACACTTATTTACAGATTCCTAATAGCTTAGGGACGTATCCCAAGAGACCTTCTTGGGCAGGAATGCTCAGACAACAAAGAAAGGAAACATTACTCAGAGACAGAGATTGTGGTTTCAGATGGGCCTGAGAAAAATAGAGAGCTACATCTTCCATCCAGTGACACAGTTTTCCCGGTGACAGCTACTGGGGATCTTTTGTCCTCAGATGACAAAGACCGCACCAAAGGTCTCTGCATCCTTACACAAGCTCAAAACTGAAACCCAACTGTATGCTCTCCCTCACACACATTGCCTCTGTAATAGATTTGGCCAATCCTGCATTCATAGAATGTTTTCAATTCCAGCTACTCAGATTTCTATTTTCTTCCCAGATAATACAATTCATAAAAAAAAATAAAATAAAATAAAAACAGCAGTCAACCTGTAGGAGGGTAGCCAATTCCTATCAAACTTTAGCAATTATGTGAGAGGATTGCTTCTGGTTCCAATTATCCACGTACATTGGATGTTAGGGGATGAATTTCTGTGGAGAGATCCAACTCCTGGAGGGAGAAAGACACAGTAGCAGCTGAGCCACTGCCACCCAGTCCCCTCCTGGTAGTGGTGAAATTACAAGCTGACAAGTCTCTGCCAGCTGGTACTTTTCTGCTATGGGTCGTTTGTCATCTCAACAGGAGGACAGGAAAGGAACTGAGTGATAGCTTTAATCCAAGTGATGAAGAGCAAACTCACATGGAAAATAAGTGTCTACAATTAAGAAGCTGTTGGAAAATGGTCATTAATCCTGAAACTCCCCCATCTGTTATGAGGCAGGACTCATCTGGGGATTTAATGAAATTGTAAAAACAGCTTCTTACTGTACCATTCACAGTTCCCTGGTGGCGTCCACCTTCCCTTCTGCTCAACTGGATTTTTTCTGACCCGTGGGAAACCTCCTTGGGAAGGAGACACCCTCTGTCTCCCCATATGTCTCTGAAATCCATCCATCATGACACTGAGTAGACCTGCAGGGATAACAGTACCCTTCACCCATTGCTCTTTCCGGAAAGAGTTTGATCGCATACTCGTGTCTATGGCAGTGATGGAGACAAGGAATCCTGACAGGTATCCTACTAAGACCAGAAGCAGTAGAGTAGGGGGCCCAAGTCATGAGAAATGATCTTGAAGTCACTAAATCTGTAACTCCTCAAGCTAAACAAGGGCTCCAACGGCCTGGTGCCACAAAAAGCCAGGCTCCACCACACCAGCTTCTGCTCAAAGGGAGTCTATCTGCTTTACTGCCATTTGAAGGTGAACTGAAGAAGAAGCAACTTGACCCCCTTTCCGAGGTGGCCTGGGGGAAAGCTGAGAGCTGGACTTGGGGCAACGAGGGAGGGCTGAAGGCCCACAGATCTTCCTACTTCCCACAGTTCTTCCTCCTAGTCCATCAAAATAGCGGAGTGAGCAGGAAAATGGGGTAGGAACGCCAGCAACTCAAGTCAGCCCTCCCTTGCCTCAGGCCCATACCCCTCAGTTCAAACCGAAATCTGCATTAGCTCCTGCGCCCTCAGCCACGTCAGCCACTTCAAGCTCAGTCTGTCTTTTTTTGGGTAATTTCACTGCCATGATCAGGCAGGCCGGTCCCAGACATGGTGGTTTCAAGTGCATTGCCAAAAATGGGAGGAGAAGATAGAAATACGTGAAAGATATGAAGTGAACTGGACAGAGAGCAGGAGGCAGGGAGTGGATATGGTTTTCCAGCAGCACTTGAGAGCTACAGGCCCAGGTGAGCTTATCCAGGGTGGAAGGTTGTTGTGCTGTCTCTCTCTTTCTGTCCCCTCCCTCTCTCCTTTCTAGCTATAAAAATATAAAATTAGGGACTGACAGGTAGCTCACTTGGCTAGTGTACCTGGTTTTTCACACTCACAACCCAGATTTTGAGCCCAGACCCCACCGCCCTATAGAAAGCTTCAGTGCTGGGAATCGGGCGGTAGCACAGTGGGTTAAACACACGTGGCACGAAGCATAAGGACCGGCGTAAGAATCCCAGTTAGAGTCCCTGGCTCCCCACCTGCAGGGGAGTCGCTTCACAGGCGGTGAAGCAGGTCTGCAGGTGTCTGTCTTTCTCTCCCCATCTCTGTTTTCCCCTCCTCTCTCCATTTCTCTCTGTCCTATCCAACAATGATAACATCAATAACAACAACAATAACTACAACAACAAAACAAGGGCAACAAAAGGGAAAAATAAATAAAATTAAATTTAAAAGGTTAAAGAAAGCTTCAGTGCTGTGCTATCTTCCTCTCTGTGTCTTATCTCTATCTGGAAAAAAAAAGAAGAAAGAAAAGAGCAAAGAAGCCTCAGTGGTGACGAATGATGATGATGATGATGAAAACAATAATGGAAAAATTGAGCTGGGGACAGGTGGTGGTACACCCAGTTGAGCACACATGATACGATGCACAAGGACCCAGGTTCGAGCCCCTGAACTCCACCTACAGAAAGAGAGATTCACAAGCTGTGAAGCAGGTCTGCAGGTATCTCTCTTTCTCTGTCCCTTTCTATCTCCTCATCCCCTCTCAATTTCTTTCATTCAACAAAATAGAAAGGAAAAAGAGAGAGAAAAAATGACGTCCAGAAGCAGTGAATTCGTCATACCAGCACAGAGGCCCAGAGACAACCCTATTGGGAAAGAAAGAAAGAAAGAAAGAAAGAGAAAGAGGAAGGAAAAAAGAAGGAGAGGAAGGAAGGAAGGAAGGAAGGAAGGAAGGAAGGAAGGAAGGAAGGGAAAAGAAAGGAAAGGAAAGGAAAGGAAAGGAAAGGAAAGGAAAGGAAAGGAAAGGAAAGGAAAGGAAAGGAAAGGAAAGGAAAGGAAAGGAAAGGAAAGGAAAGGAAAGGAAAGGAAAGGAAAGGAAAGGAAAGGAAAGGAAGAAGGAATGAAGGGAGGAAGGAAGGAAGTTGAGCTAGGGAGGCTGATCACTGTGTCTTTCAGGGAGACCTCTAGGTGCAACACTACAGTAAAGGGGTGGGAGACGGCTTACCACATGCAATAAGCACCCCACCAGCGGTGACAGCAGTTTAACTGCAATGTTATAGAGCGGCTAACCAAATGCTCACGGTCTGGTGGTAGTCAGACTTGTCCAGCTATCAGCAACCACACTCGGCAAAGGTTGGGGTTTTCCTTCTGTCCTCTCCTGCCAACTTGTTCACCTGAGTCCCTCTTTATAGTAAATTTGCCCAGTGCTCTGGGGAGATAGCTCAGCATTAGAACACAGGGCTTGCGTGCCTGGGGCTCCAACGATCCCAAGTTCAATCCTCAGCACCTCATATGTCATCATTGAACAATGTGTTCTCTCTGTTTCTCATACAGATAAATAAGTATTTTAACTGCCTAAAAGGATTGGGGGAAATAGCTCCACCTACTAAACACATCAGCTGGCATGTCTGTGGTCTCAGATGCTGTGGATTCAATTCCCAAGCTCTACTTTATGCCAGAGCTAATCAGTGCTCTGGAATCTCTCGCCTCGCCTCGCCTCGCCTCGCCTCGCCTCGCCTCGCCTCGCCTCTCCTCTCCTCTCCCGTTCCCTCTCTTCTCTCTCTCTCCATATATATATCCTCTCTCTCCTCTCTCATTCACTCATTATCATTAAAAAATTATTTTAAAATAGGGGGACCAGGTGGTGGTGCACCAGGTTAAGCGCACATAGTACAAAGTGCAAGGACTTGCAGAAGGATCCTGGTTCGAGCCCCTGGCTCCCCATCTGAAGGGAGCACGCCTCACAAGCGGTGAAGCAGGTTTGCAAGTGTCTAGCTTTCTCTCTCCCTCTCTATCTCCCCATCCTCTCTCAATTTCTCTCTGTCCTATCTAATAAAATGGAAAAAAAAATCACTGCCAGGAGCAGTGGATTCTTAATGTTGGCACTGAGACCCAGAGATAACCCTGGAAGCAGTATGTATTAAATTAATACACTTACCCAGTAGTTATGCTGTATTCAAATATTTAATAAATAGCAGGCACCCCTCCTAAATAAAAGTTTCTGGAAAGCTAACATTTTTGCCACTGGTGTCGATTCTACAAAGGATTTGTGTCTAAGGATGTTTACATTGCCCTAGATGTTTGAAATATGCTCCCTAAGTCACTCTGGAACCTGAGGGAACTCTAGGTGAAGGCCTGGCTTTTGACCACCAGGCTCCTACTTACGGGTGAGGCCATAGGGGCTGACACCCACATTTCTCCATCCTCACCCCTCACCACTGGAGAACCAGCCCTGTTCCCCCAGAACCAGCTGAGACTCCTACCAGCTTGCTCCTTGACAAGCTTTCGTTTCTCCACACCAGATTTAAGGAGATTCTATTTAAGCCCAGCTCCTTCAAAAGTGGCAATGCCACGTATTCACAAGTCTGATTTGACTCCACTGCCTTGTAGTTTTTTTTTTATTCCCTGCTTTATTTCTTGTGCTAAATATATTATTTCTAGCATTAAGCACCCTCATCACCTGGAAGGAACATGATGTTCAAATGTGAAAATTCCGGCTGGATTTAGAGTTTATGGTTCAGAAGGAAAACAGTCTGATTCCAAAGTGACTTGCAGACTCAAAGACTGTGATAAGCACATGCGGAGATTTGCTTTCTAAAGTCCTAAAATATTCTCTGCTGTTCTCAGAGTTTCCAAATGCACATGAATAAAACATCGAGGCTTCTCCTGGGAAATGTCCTCAAATGTTGTCCAAACAAACAGCAGATATTTGAAAAGGCCTCAGAGGTGACTTGAGTGCATGAGCTCTCCAGTCATCAGATTGTAGGGAGTTTGGGAATGTTCTGGTGAGTCCCCCAGTCACCAGTTTGGAGGGTGCTGGTCTCCTGGTGTTGAGGAGATATGCAGAGAAACACAAATTGTGCTCAATGCTTGCCTTCGGTTTGTGTCATCAGAGGTGCAGATGTTTCTGCAAATTCTTTTTTTTTTTTTTTTTATTTATTTTATTTATTTATTCCCTTTTGTTGCCCTTGTTGTTTTATTGTTGTAGTTATTATTGTTGTCGTCATTGTTGGATAGGACAGAGAGAAATGGAGAGAGGAGGGGAAGACAGAGAGGAGGAGAGAAAGATAGACACCTGCAGACCTGCTTCACCGCCTGTGAAGCGACTCCCCTGCAGGTGGGGAGCCGGGGTTCGAACCGGGATCCTTATGCCGGTCCTTGTGCTTTGCGCCACCTGCGCTTAACCCACTGCACTACAGCCCGACTCCCGCGTTTCTGCAAATTCTTTGACTTTCCCTGTGCCTGATGCTTCTATTCAGTATTACACAACCATGGTCCTTGGTTTTAGGGTATTTCCCATACAAGGATTTTAAGTTTCTCAAACCTACAGCTTCCCTCACCTCTTGTGAGAACTCTGCAAAGAACTTCCCCATCCTGACTTTCTTCCCCAGCCTCTTCTCCAGATACTGCCCAGAGTGACCCTCTCCTCACCAGGACTGGTCACTTTCCCCAACTCTGATGCTTCAACACTGACAACAAAGTGATAATCAACTTTTTTCAGGAACGTATACTTCTGGCCAAGAGAGAGTAGCAAGAGGATTTACCTTTCCACCAGAACCAACTGTTAAGTGGGCAGAATGTGAGAAATGGTTGCTTAACAAACAGTTGGCAGTCAGGACATCCATCTTTCTTTCTCTCTCTTTTCTTTTTTGTGTTTATTAGGGGGGGTTAATGGTTTATAATAAGTACAGTCAGTTATTGATACATTGGTCAAATTTCTCAGTTTTCTGCAAAACAAACACTTTTACCCTCAGCCCAGGTCCTCCTCCACCATGATTATATGAGGACCTGAAAGTCACCCCACCCCCAGCCCTGCCCCAAGTCCTTTGTGTTGGTGCAATACACCAAACCCAGTCAAATTCTACTTTGTTTTTCCTTTTTCTGTTCCCATTCCTCAACTTCTGTCCATGAGTGAGTGAATCAGCCCATATTCATCCTTCTCTTTCTGGTTGATTTCACTTCACAGGATTCCTTCAAGCTCCATCCAAGATGAGGTGAAGAAAGTGAATTCATTATTCTTCATAGCCGAATAGTATTCCATTGTGTATATAGACCACAGCATTCTTAGCCACTCATCTGTTGTTGGACACTTGGGTTGCTTCCAGGGTGTGGCTATTACAAACTGTGCTGATGTGAACATATGTGTACACAGATCTTTTTGGGTGGGTATGTTTGCTTCCTTAGGATATGTCCCCAGGAGAGGAATTGCAGGATCATAGGGTAGGTCCATTTCTAGCCTTCTGAGAGTCTCCAGTCTGCTCTCCGTAGAGTTTGGACCAATTGACATTCTCACCAGCAGTGCAGAAGAGCTCCTTTGCCCCCACAACCTCTCCAGCCTTGTTATTATTATATTGTCTGATATGTGACATTCTTACAGGAGTGAAGTGGTAGTTCATTGTTGTTTTTATTTACATTTCTCTGATAATCAATAACTTGGAGCATTTTGTCATATATCTGTTGGGCTTTCGAATCTTCTCTTTGGCAAATATTCTGTTCATCTCCTCTCCCCATTTCTGGATGAGTTCATTTGTTGTTGTTGAGTTTGGTGAACTTTTTATATATTTTGGTTAATAGCATTTTGTCTGATTTATAGCATGTAAAAAGACCTTCTCCCGTGAGACAGGAAACAAGCAGGCTGAGCCCCACATGTTCCAGTATGCTGAGAGAACTCCAAGCCACCTGCATCTCGCTCGGCAATCTTATTCTGATCCCCAGAGGCATAGTACACATCTGCTTCCGAACTTCTGGAAGCACTCTGTAACAATAACAGTGTTTTTGTTTTTGTTTTTTCTCTATTTTTATGGTGAAATGTCAATAGCCTAGATTCCATCAGAAATGCAGAGAAGGGTGTGAATGAAACCAAATACCGCTCTCTTTTGAATGTCCTTCTCCACCAGGTAAAGCACGTACAACTACTCCGTAGGCAGGTGTTGCCATGTGACTCACACTGGCCTGACAGCTGCCATAGAAATCATTCCCAGCCTTCTCCTTCCCAGGGCTTCCCTTCCTAGCCCTGCCCAGATGGACATTTCCCTCTTAACATTCTCCCAGATGATGAAGACTAAACCACAATCTTGACTTTCAGGACCTGACTCTACTAAATGAAACACAGACAGACAGGCTTCTCCTATTTAACCCCCACTTCTGAATCCTTCCTTCTGGTGAATCCCTGCTTGTCCTTTAGATTCCCGCCAAGTCCTCTCTTCCTCAAGCATGTCACTCCAAACCTTGCCAGGAAGTCTTCCCTTCATTATAACTTCTGAGAGCATTATACATCAGCCCTTTCATAACTTTCATCACAGTGCTATCAGATTAGATGATGTTTGGATTGACGTACACATTTTACTAGATGATAAACTCCTGGAGGGCAGAACCCCTGTCCACTTTTTATGCCTGGTACCCCACTTATAATTGACCCTCAGCACACATTCACTCCATGAGTGGTTGGGTCTGGTAACCTGAAGCCAAGTGAATGACACAGGCGATAAAATGAACATCCGTTTTCTTATCTTTCACGGGGCCTCCTCCGTGAAGCCTTTGCCTGGGTCTAGGCGGTGGAACAGCTCAGGGAGCATCTTTCTGTCCGAGTTCTTATAGATGCTGGGTCTTGCATGTCATATTTCGGTTATGACATCTTGTAAAACTTGTTCTCTGCCTCCACAATGAATTTATCGAGCACTGGAGTACGATGTTTACCAATGCTCCTTGAAGGTTGTTCACAGTGATGGTCCCCTGTCTGTCTTGGCAACTAAATGGATTCACAGAGCACATCCTCCCCAGAGCTGGAGGTTCAGCTATGTGAAATGGAGCTGATGGGATTACTGATGAGTGGCAGAGAACAATTGAATCAAAGTGGCCATTCCAAATGAATGTAAACACATTTAAGATTTGGGACAAGCTCATGTGGGCTTCGTTTATGCTTCTCTTGCCTTCGAGACAAGCATTAAGGACTGCTGTTTATTTAATTGTATCACTGGCGGTCAATAATAGAAACTCACTGTGGGTTGTGAGCCAAATAGATTTCAGGTGAACATTCTCCATTTTCTACTAACTCCAAAATCAGACTGTAGACATCATCACCTTTTCCAACCCTACAACTTCTCCAGCCCTTTCTTCTGGCTCTTATGTGTTCATCTCATTTCTATAAACTTTCAGGGTGGGGCTTTGGGCTCTGGTTAAATGAGTTTCTTAGCAGCCTGTCTGAGATCACTCCTCACCATGTGCAAGGACCCAGGCTCAAGGGCCCAGCCTTCATCTGTAGGGGGCGGGGGGAGCTTCACAAGCAGTGAAGCAGAACTACAACTAACTCTTCCTCTCACTCTCTAGCTCCCCCTCCCTTCTTAATTTCTCTCTGTCCCATCAAATAAAAGAAAGAATTGCAGATAAAAAGATTAATAAAGAAACTTCCTATTACCATTTATGAGGGTTTTTTTCTTCTTTTTAAAAACCCTGTGGAATTAAATAGTACATTTCTCTAATGCTATTGGACTATTGTACTCCTCAGGAGAGAAGGAGGAGAACTGGATGGGCTAGTGGTTTTCCAAATAGGAAGAACACCAGAATTGCTTTGCAGGGTCTGACCTCCCTCCAGCCTGTATCTGTGATTTGATGGGTTGTCCCAAGAAGCCTCACCAACTCCATGCAAATAAAACTTGTGGCTGCAATTAGCCACTGGGATGAGAGCACTCTGCAGGTCCCAGAATTCCTTCCAGTTTTATGGCAGCATCCTAGTGACTACAAATCCTCTGGTCACATCCATCTCTGATCTCCCTCCAGGTTGCTTTTTAGTCTGAATGACTTTTTTTTTTTAATTTATAAAATGGAAGGCAAGACCATAGGACAATAGGGGTACAATTCCACACAATTCCCACCACCAGGACTCTGTATCCCATCCCCTCCCCTGATAGCTTTCCTATTCTTTATCCCTCTGGGAGTATGAACCCAGGATCATTATGAGGTGTAAAAGGTGGAAGGTCTGGCTTTTGTAATTGCTTCCCTGCTGAACATGGACATTGATAGGTTGATCCATACTCCCAGCCAGTGTCTCTCTTTTCCTAGTGGGGCAGGAATCTGGGGAAGCCGGGATCCAGGACATATTGGTGGGGTCCTCTGCCCAGAGAAGTCCGGTTGGCATCATGAGACTTTTCTGTAGCTTACCTGAGTTTCAGAATGCCAGGTAAGATTGTCCATGCCTGACCTCAGAGATGAAGAAGAAGCCCCTGTGGAGACATCTGCTCTTTCTGCTCACCCAGCCTGCTACCCTCTTCTGATATGACACTTCCCTTCCCCTTAGGAGACCACTCCTCCTACAGTCCACTGGGTTTTATTGGGGGTGTCAATACCATATAAGACATTGAAGCCTCTGCACCCTTATATGCACACCCAGCCCATACTGAAGGAGAAGACCCACACTAAGAAAAGTCCATCAGGCTCTGTCTCCTAGAAATATGGGTCAGAACCCAAGGCAGAGGCAGTTGGTATTAAGAGACAGCCCAGATAGCTGCTTCTGATCTCTCTAGCGTGGCCCCCATTGTTAAACTTCGCTTCCTTCTGTAATGCTCCCATGCTTTCTGAAACTTCTTGGTAGATCAGTGCTTGATTCCTTCCCTTAAAACCAAAGGCATCAGTCAGAGTTTGTCATTTGCCCCCTACTCTGTCTTTTTAAAAGATTTTCACTTTCTTTCTTTCTTTCTTTCCTTTTTCTTTCCTTTTTTTTCCCCTGCCAGGGTTATCATCTCTGAGGCTCAGTGCCTGCACAGCAAATCCAACACTGATAATGGCAAATTTTTCCTTTTCTTGCTCTCTATCTCTCTTTTCACTTGATAGGACAGAGGGAAATTGAGAGGCAAGAGGAAGATAGAAAGGAAGAGGGTGGGGTTATGGAGCAGCAGCAGCTGTGTTTCTCTCCTCTCCTCTCCTAGTCAACTAGGAACACCAAAGGAGACCACCTGGGATCGCAACAAGACAGGACTAGAACAACATCAGGAACCCATCAAATCACCGGTGAGTACAAACACATGTGACTTGTGGACAGAGAGGAGCCTAAGGAGAGATGAAGTGGCTGGTATCAGTCCGGCAGTTTACTAGTTGAGACACCACCTCCAGTCTGTTTCACCAACAAAAAGATGGTTGAAGGGAAGAGAGGACTCCCCTAAGACTCACCAAATGCAACTGTGAGTCTCCATTGCTACTGCCCTCAGAAGCTGGAGAAGCAGGGAGAAGGCCTTGTGTTGACACCAGGGGACAGAGAACTAACCAGGAAAGTAGGAAGATCTATACCTCAGTCACCTAGCAGTGGAGCTGTGAGAGTCTCTTTACATAACCATTGGATTATCTTTGCCCCACCCTGCTTATCTCTTGGACGAAAGTGAGAGATTAAGCCAAAAAGCTTAAAATCCCTCAGGCTCCCATAGCCTACAGGAAAGAGAAAGAACAAAAGAGGCTTTTAAGCCACTGTGTTCCAACTCAGGGATTAAAATAATATTGAAACAATTGTGAATTTCCACAACTGTGAACCCTTTAATTACCTTACTTAGACACAAGTCAATCCAGGCAAGAGTGATCAGTAATTTGAAAATTACTGAGAGAGAAACCTCATAACATGCTACATAGAACGACTAACCCAACAAGAAGAAATATTGGAGAAATGAACCAGGACAAGAGTCCAGCTAAAAGCCCCCCCAAAGGTTGAAGCACAAAATAATGAGGTCAACATCCAAACACTAGTTAAGTAAATAATCACAGGAGTGAATAAAGAGTTGGAAAGAATTGTCATCAGAAATGCAGAAACAACAAATGAGAATCTGGAAGAAAACACTAATTATCTCAAGGTTATTAGAGAGCTGAAAGCTGATATAGCTGAGCTAAGAACACAACTAGCTGAACAAACTAAAACAGTATCAGAACAGGGTAACAAAATAGATGAACTCCCACCCCAGCAAGGAGTAAGTAGCAATGTCTGCAGGCATTTTGTTTGTCCCAACACTTCTGAGTGCAGGTGCTCTTCTCAACCAGTGGGTGGGAAGCAGGGACCATGGGATAGTTCTCCCCTCCCTCAGCAAACACTTTATCTGGTCCCAGATGTCAACAGTAACTAAGTTTCTGAAACTTGATGTCCAGAAAGCAGACTTATCTATTATTCGCTATTATCTTATCTTATTATTGGCTTAGCTATTCAAAAAAAAGTTTGTAAATTGTGGAGTCCTAAAATTACTCATCCAGTAGGCGCACACTTGGCCTGCAGCTGAGTCTCTGGAGGCACATGAGAGAACCATGAACAGTACCCAGGAAAGTTCCCTGAAAGGTGGAGCAGGACTATGGTGTCTCCACTTATCTCTCCTCTCTCTCTCATTCTCTCTCTCATTCTCTCTCTTTCTTTCTCTCTCTCTCTCTCCCAGATAAATAGGAAAAAATATCAGCCAGGAGCATTGGAATCATATGCATGTAAGGCAGAGATCTATAGCACACACATACATGAAAATTTATTGTTGTACTTTCTACTGTGAACTGATGCCTCTCCTTTCTGTACTAACTTGGACATCTAATCTGATCTACTGAGTTCTCAGAAATGTTATGACTTATTTTTCTATGTAAAAAAGTATATCATAACGTTTCCAAGAGCCCAATATTATGTGGCACTACCGTTTTAGACCCTGTTTTCCAGGCCGATAAGATCGGGAATGCAAGAGCTGGGGGGTTGTGTGCAGGCTTTTAAGCCCTCTCTTGTAGAAGTGGTACTTGTTCCTTCAAAGAACAGACTGGCCAGAACAAGAAACATAGCTGCTGCTGGGGCTGGAGGCAACAGGGGGTGCTGGGAAACTTGGGATAGAACTGGAGACAGAGCCCTGAAGAGTAAGGAGATGATAATTTAGCCAAAGCCCTGCAGATTCCAGTGACGCTGTACTTCCTCAGTTACAGAAATCTGCACAGTGTGTGTGTAAGGAAAGTAAGTAGTCACCTCAGCTCACTGTGCAGGTGACTGCTGTTAGTTCTGGGGCCCTAGGTTCCTTCAGTTTTGTCTGGAGGCTGTTTTTTTTAAGTTTTTACTTGTGATTAATAGTGGGTGACAAGATTGGAAGATGACAGGGTCTAGCTCCATACCCACCACCAGAGTTCTGTGTCCCACCCTCCCACCACCCAAAGAAACCACCACAGTGCTCATAAATCTTAAAAACAGTTTTCTTGTTTCGGGTTTTTTGTTTGTTTGTTTTAGTTTCTGTGGATCAGATTGCTAGATTCCACATCTGAGTGAAACCATTTGGTAGTTGTCTTTATTATTATTATTTTTTATTTAAGAAAGGAGACATTAACAAAACCATAGGATAAGAGGGATACAGTTCCACATAATTCCCACTACCTGATCTCCATATCCTATCCCCTCCCCTGATAGCTTTCCCATTCTCTATCCCTCTGGGAGTATGGACCCAGGGTCATTGTGGGATGCAGAAGGTGGGAGGTCTGGCTTCTGTAATTGCTTCCCCACTGAACATGGATGTTGACTGGTTGATCCATACTCCCCGTCTGCCTCTCTCTTTCCCTAGTAAGGTGGGTCTCTGGGGAAGCGGAGCTCCAGGACACATTGGTGGGGTGGTAGTTGTCTTTTATCTCTTTACTTATTTCGCTAAGCATCATCACCTCCAGCTCCATCTTTTTTTGTCCTAAAAGACACAATATCTTAATTTTTTTTTGTATTGCAGAGCAGTATTATCTGGATTACCACAAATTCTTTAGCCAGTCATCTGTGGATGGACATTTAGGCTGCTTCCACTCTTTGGCTACTGTGAATAATGCAGCTGTGAACATAGGGGTGACTTTGCTCCTTCTAACTAGTGCTTGAGTGTCCATTGGATAAATGCTTAAGAGTAATATTGCTGGATCCTCCAGTACCTCCGTTTCTGTTTGGTTAAGGACTCTACATACTGCTTTCCCAAGGGGCTGCCCCAGTCTGCATTCCCACCAGCAGTGGAGCAGAGTTCGCTTTTCTCCATAACCTTTCCCACACCTGTCACTTCCTGGTTTGTTGATGTAAGCCATTCTCTCAGATTTGAGGTGGTATTTTAGTGTAGTTTTAATTTGCGTTTCTCTAATGATTAAATTAAATGGAGCATTTATTTCGTCAGGTATCTGTCAGCCATGTGTATCTCTTCTTTAGAAACCGGTCGATTTGGTTCTAAAGATTTTATTTTATTTTATTCTATAAGGGAGCAGTCAGAGCATCATTCCACATGGCCATGTGCAGAGCAAGGGATCAAAACTGGCACCTCATGCATATAAATCTGTATTGTTTTATCCAGGCTGGCTTCATGGGTGGGTAACAGAGACTCGGGGACACACAGCTGGGCTGAGAAGCTGTATATCTTTATTCATGAACGGGCAAATCACCACACCATGTGCTTTTCTCCATCATCCTCTCTCCACTGCTGCTGCTGGGACTCTGCCCGTCCTTAGCATAGGGGGCGGGGAGAAAGTGGGGTGCGAAACTAGCAAGGGGCAAACCAATTCTTCTCAGAGGTCGGGGGGAAGGGAACATACCAACAATTCCCCCTTCTGTTTTTAACTAAATGACCACAGTATCAGGGGTGTGGGGTGAACAGAAACCTATATCGTACAGGCATTTTCAAAAGAGAAACTGGCACAAACATGGAGAAACATGTAAGCAAGTAACAAGAACTAGTGTGCTGCCAAGGGAAGGCCTGAGGGGGCCTTTTTTTGACTCTGTGGACAAAACTTTATCAGCTTAAAAAAATTTCCTGCCTCTGGGGGGCATACTTGCCTCGACAGGCATTTTTTTAGCATGGGGGCGGGGAACAGCCTAGAGTCCCAAAGGCAGCTGGCTGCAGTCAGTGTTTGAGACCAGTGAGTCCAATAAGAGTGCCAGTCAAAAGCAGATGTCCATGGAAGAATGCCAGGGGGTGGAACGTTGTATGAGGAAGGTCCGCTGCCTGAATTCAGCTTTTCTGTAGAGAACTTGACAGCTGCAATTTACTTACTATGAAACAAAACTTGTTATTAGCATAACCATAGCACAATCTAACGTTTCTAATTGAGAAGGAATTTGAGACTTTTACATATCAACAACTTCTTTTTAACCTTTGGTTACACCCATTCAAGATGGAGACACACCCTAGGTGTGCGCAGGTTTTGTTTAGACCAACTTGGTTAAAATATATTGATTTTTAACTAATTTTTACCTCAGATTTTAAATGTAAGTTAATTTTATCTTTATGAGAATTAGGTTGAAAACCTTTTTCATTTAACTTTGTCTGGTAAGAATATAGCCTTAAAGTTACATTGTTAACCTTAAAGTTAATGTTACCAAACTTTAAACACACACGTAAACATGGTCATTAATACACAAGGAGAGAAACCTTTGTTATGAAGACATGTCATTTTAAACACGAATTTAGATCTGTACTGTCTTAGTTGTTGTTGGGGGGGGGTCACCATCCAGAGGTGGCTTCCCGCGCAGCTCCACTTCTAGGAATTGCAGGTTGCGATCTCTGCACAAATCTCTGCGTGTTATAGCTCGTCTGCCTTCAGACCCAAGCTGGAGATCTCGGCCAGGGGGCCCAGTTTTGGCAGGGAGCCCTCAGTCTCCGGGTGGTCCAGGATCTGTCCAGACTTCATAGCACTAGGGCGGGCGGGCCAGCCGGGCCAGCCGTGCAGAAGGCGCGGGCCGAGGTGCCCCGGGGTGGCGGCCAGTGGTCCTGCCCCATGGCCCTGCCATGTCTGCTGCCCTGCTCCCAGCAGCCGAGCAGCGTGGAGGGAGCCCATGCCTAGTGCCCCGCACCACGCGGCAGCAAGTCAGCTCCTGAGGGCTGGCGTTGGGCTCCTGCAGGCTGGCGTTGGGCAGAAACCACAGAGTGGTCCAGAGATAAATGTTCCAGAAACAGCAAAACAGTCTCATGAAGAAAGGGCAGACGCCTTTGGAGATCTCTTCACAAGCAGAAGAGAAGGCCATAGTGCATAGGTAGCCAAATTGTCTTCACTTATCTGAGAGATGCGCAGGTCCGGGCCCACGTTGTAGGCACCATTTGTTGTTTTATCCGGGCTGGCTTCACGGGTGGGTAACAAAGACTCGAGGACAAACGGCTGGGCTGAGAAGCTGTATATCTTTATTCATGAACGGGCAAATCACCACACCATGTGCTTTTCTCCATCATCCTCTCTCCACTGCTGCTGCTGGGACTCTGCCCGTCCTTAGCATAGGGGGCAGGGAGAAAGGGGGGCGGGGAGAAAGAGGGGCAAGAAAGTAGCAAGGGGCAAACCAATTCTTCTCAGAGGTTGGGGGGAAGGGAACATACCAACAAATCTGATGCATTACCCTGTTCTTCTCGGCATCTCCACCTCAAGGAATCTTTGCTGGAGCAGCCCCTGCTATAGCAATCACTTTGATCTACAAATAAGTGTCACTCTGCTTTGTGATGATCAGACTATGACCTGGGGGTGGACAGGACACAGCCAACTAAACTCCATCGATTCACAATGGCATTTCCTTCCGAGAAGGACAAAGTCACATAGATTAAATTAGGCCCATCCCTGATGCAGAGCATTTATCAGCGAGACCAATATATTTTCATTGCAAACAGTTTGCTGGACTCAATTTATGCAAAGATGTCATGCAGTCCCGAATCTTTAAATATACATGAGGTAGAGCTTCTCAGTCATGGGGGCAGTTTCTTAATCATGGTCAGAGTCACTCCAGTAGTCTTTTAAAATATGAATGTCCAGACTGATCTTCCAAATTTCTAGCTCAACGGAGGTATGCTAATTAGGTGACTGTGGCTGCAATAGAGAAGGAAGGAGAAGGGTTTTCTAGAAGGATCTGGGGAACATACAACACTGAAAATGTAGTCGAGTACTGAGGGGAAAGCAGTAGCCAGGTCTGGGTCTCACCAAGGTCTTCAAGATGCCTCACCTCCTGGTGGATTCTCTCCTTGTAGATTTGTGTCTCCTGGAGAGAAGTTGCTTGGCTAGTCTGACTGTGAGAGAGATTCTCACTTCAGGATAAATCACCTATAGCTGTGGGCAAGTGGCATGGCCTCACTCAGTTTGCTCTCCTCTGTCTGACATGGAAGTGATCACAGAGCCTGCTCCCAGAGGAGCTGATGCGAGAGCATGCTGAAGTTCTGATATTGGAAAGGGGTCCAGCTGACACACCACAAGGGATGATATAGGACTAGGTCCAAGGTGGTGAGAGAATGTATATCTTGCCCTTAGGAACAGGTTCTTGTCAGAATCCAAAGAGAATTCAAGGACAGGGGCAACAGTAATTGGCCGTTCAGATTTCTTGGAACGAAGGGGCAAAGCCAATGCACTCACTCAGAGGAAGTGTGAGCCTGTTCCACAGTGCCAGTGCCAGCCACTTGTGGTGACTTGCTTGGCCCTCAACTCTGGGAGCAGTGTTCCATTGTACCTCCAGAACCTATACATAGCCAGCACCTGGTGGGCTGGAGAGAGACCCTTGCTCCTCTCCTGAAGGGGTCACCATTTGAGCTGACATCTCCCATTGAAACACTAGTCTGCATCTTTTCAAGAATGTAGCTGTTATGTATTTAAGTGAGGCGTTCCCCTTTTTTCTTGGATTTCTTGCAGGGTTTATGAGTTTAACGTGGGCTCCAAAACCAAGACTATATGATTCCAACTACGACTCCTCATTCCTTCTCCTCCATGTGAGGTGGGATTGTTATTCTCTTTCCCTTAGCAATCTGTGAAAGAGGGGTAATGATCATCAGTAACTCTGCAGTTGTAGTGTGAGGTGGCAGCCAGTGCATGGGAAAAATGACATACTGAAAATAGTTTGAAGATAAACAAGTAAGTCTATTCAGATTGTGTCTATCAGTAAAGTCTCTTGTTAATTACTTGGGAATTGATCCAATTTAAAGCATCTTATTATTATCCTCTGTAGGTCACTGTTGATAAAGAGCCTTAGAAAATAAAAGGATGCAGGGAGTCGGATGGTAGCACAGCAGTTAAGCGTATGTGGCATGAAGCGCAAGGACCAGCGTAAGGATCCCGGTTCAAGCCCCCGGCTCCCCACCTGCAGGGGAGTCGCTTCACAGGTGGTGAAGCAGGTCTGCAGGTGTCTCTCTTTCTCTCCCCCTCTCTATCTTCCCCTCCCCTCTCCATTTCTCTCTGTCCTATCCAACAATGACAACATCAACAACAATACTAACTACAACAATAAAAATAAGGGAAATAAATACTGAAAAAAAGAAAAGAAAAGGATAGTTGACAAATCTAAAGAAAGGAAAAGAATACAATTTGTTTTACATAGTAAAGCTATGAGGGGAGGGGATGGGATATGGAGTTCTGGTGGTGGGAATTGTGTGAAGTTGTACCCCTCTTATCCTATGGTTTTTGTCAGTGTTTCCTTTTTATAAATAAAATTAAAAATAAATAAATAAAATTTTTAAAAAACTGATCCACATATGTTTAAATAATACTATTCAATAATCATGATACCGCAGCTTCCAAAAAGTAACTGATCTTATGGCAGCAATTTTATTTAATTATTTTTATTTTTTATAAGTGATTAAACAATGTTTAACAATACTGTGAGATAACAGGGGTACAATCCCACACAATTCCCACCACCAGAGTTCTGTGTTCCGTCCCCTCCATTGGAAGCGTCCCTATTCTTTACTCCTCTGGGAGTGTGGACAGAAATTCTTTATGGGGTGCAGAAGGTAGGAGTTCTGGCTTCTGTAAGTGCTTCTCTGCTGGACTTGGACACTGGCAGATCAAACCATACCCCCAGCCTGTTTCTATCTTTCCCTAGTTGGGTAGGACTCTGGTGGTGAGGTTCCAGGACACACTGATGAGATCAACTACAGCAGTAAATTTACTTGTTTCCTTCTTATTTGCTGCCCTGGGATTTTTCTCTTTTATCCTCACACACAGAATATTGAGTCTTGAACTAGACCACCTTGGCTTGAATTCAGACTCACCACTTACAGTCTCGGTGACCTTGGACAAATTTCTTACGTCCTCTGTACCTCAATATTCACATCTGTACGATACATTCAGGTTAGCACTAACTCACAACTTTTATTGAGTTAAATGAATAATAACTTGTAAAAGAATGTCCACATATCATAACTTCTACTGAATTAAATAACAGAGAATCCAGGGCCAATTTCTGATCAATTCATATATGCAGTCCATTTGCTGGTTTACCATTTGATCCTTTTTCTGCTAGAAAAGACTGATTGCCTTCTAATTTGATATAAAGTGAGATCATGGGTTCTTGTATCAGGCAAAGACCTGAAATGTTTTGATCTTTTGAAACTGTTGGGCCCAACAATTTCCTGGCTTCAGTACAAAGAAGCAAAATCTAGTTCCAGTTAACTTTGAGGTAGCAGAAGCCTCAGAGCACAGGTGACAAAGGGACTCTGGGAGTAAACAGATGGTGCGTGTTAAGATCCCCAGCTGAGCAGCAGCTGGAGAAGGAAGGTGTGCCATCCAGGAACAAGTCACTCTGCATATGAAGTGTCGCATATCTGAGGCTCACCAAAAGGAAAACTTCTGTAAAGCTTTTTTTTTTTTTTTTTTTAGGAATGACAGGGGAAGATGGAAAAAGTCTGGTGCACACTAGACTTCTCTCATTTGTGTATGTGTGGTTTTCTAAGAAAAGCATGTAATTTACCACTCGGGCTAATTTGTTTTATATTTATTTATTCCCTTTTGTTGTCCTCGTTTTATTGTTGTAGTTATTATTGATGTTGTCGTTGTTGGATAAGACAGAGAGAAATGGAGAGAGGAGGGGAAAATAGAGAGGGGGAGAGAAAGACAGACACCTGCAGGCCTGCTTCACCACCTGTGAAGTGACTCCCTGCAGGTGGGGAGCCGGGGGCTCGAATGGGGATCCTTACGCCCCTCTTTGTGCTTCGCACCACATGCGCTTAACCCGCTGCACTACCGCCCGACTCCCTACTTGAGCTATTTTAAGTTTACAGTCCAGCAGTGTAAAATACAGTCACATTGTTGTGAAACTGGAACTTGTTCATCTTGCAAAGTGGAAGTCCACATCCATCAGAGAACAATTCCTCTTTACCTCCTTATCCAAGTCCCTGAAAACCACCATCCTACTTTCTGTTTCTTTTAGATTATTTTTAATATTTATTTATTCATTTTTCCCTTTTTGTTGCCCTTGTTGTTTTTATTGTTGTAGTTATTATTGTTGTTGTTATTGATGTTGTCGTTGTTGGATAGGACAGAGAGAAATGGAGAGAGGAGGGGGAGAGAAAGAGGGGGAGAGAAAGATAGACACCTGCAGACCAGCTTCACCACTTGTGAATCGACCCCCCCCCATAGGTGGGGAGCCAGGGGCTTGAACTGGGATCCTTACATGGTCCTTGTGCTTTGCACCATGTGCACTTAACCCGCTGCACTACCGCCCGACTCCCCCTACTTTCTGTTTCTATGAACTTGACAATTTTAGAAACCTTACTGGCTGGTATCATACAGTATTTTTTTTTATTATTACCACCATGGTTATTTCTGTGGCTTGGTGCCTACATGATGAATCCACTGCTCCTAGTGACTTTTTTTCTTTTTTCCTTTTTTTTTTAATTAGATGGGGCAGAGAGAAATGGAGAGGATGGGGAGTTAGAGAGAAAGAGAAAGATAGACCTGTATACCTGCTTCACCGCTCATAAAGCAGACTCACTGCAGGTGGAAAGCAGGGTCTCAAACCCACGTCCTTGATCTTGGTCATATGTGAGCTTAACAGGGCACACCACCATGCCCCTCATCCAGTATTTGTATTTTTCTGACTGCTTTATTCTGCATGATGTCCTCAAGGGCCATTCATTTTTATAATCTATGACAGTATTTTACCCTTATAGAATGAATTATTTTTAACTGTCTGTCTGTAATATATATATATATATATATATATATATATATATATATATATATATATATATAGTGTGTGTGTGTGTGTGTGTGTGTGTGTGTGTGTCACATTCTGTAGTCATGCTGACTAGCATAGTGTTGTTTGTTCAAGGATATGGTGCAGCTGCACTGCATCTGTAATTACTAGGTTTTAATATGAAGGGAACCCCAGGACAATACGGAGTAACAGTGGCCCTCACAATAGAAGTGTATATTAGCACCATTCCCACCACCAAAGGTCTGTGTCCAAACCCTACCCCCTACAGTGGAGCTGAAAATCTGCCTTTGTTCGTTTGTTTGCTTGCTTGCTTGCTTGCTTGCTTGCTTTTACTATGGTGTGATACTCCAAACTCAGTCAAATTCTGCTTTGCATTTCCCTTTCTGTTCTTCTTCCTCAATTTTTGTTTATGAGTGTGATCGTCCCATACTCCTCTTTCTCTTTTTGAGCCAAGAGTCTTTTAAGCTAATTTACCAGAGCCTGGCTACACATTTTCAGTTACCAGGAGGTGAGCATGGACACTGAGAAATGGAGAGCATGCAGAAACAGCTAGCTGCAGCTGAGGGGCAGCAACAGAGAGGGCATTTCCGGAATACACGCGCTTAAGTAAGTTCCAGCACACCCACAATCCTTTGTGTGTCTGTGTACATTCAAAGTATGCTGATAGGCGGATGTCAGCCATATGCTAATGACATTCATCAGCTGTATGCTAATTATATCCGTGTCCCAACAAGTCATCTTTCTTAGCAGTTTATCATCCTGATGTGGTCTTCCCATCCAAGTACCATGTCAAACTTGACTGAGATTCTGAGGTCAGGTGGGGAGAGAGCTGTAGCCTGTAAACTAATGAAAGCATTCCCCTTCTTCTTCTTTTCTTTTTTTTAAGGATTTTTAAAAATATTTTATTTATTTATTCCCTTTTGTTGCCCTTGTTGTTTTATTGTTGTAGTTATTATTGTTGTCATTGTTGTTGGATAGGACAGAGAGAAATGGAGAGAGGAGGGGAAGACAGAGGGAGGGAGAGAGAAAGATAGACACCTGCAGACCTGCTTCACCACTTGTGAGGTGACTCCCCTGCAGGTGAGGAGCCGGGGCTCGAACCGGGATCCTTGCTCCGGTCCTTGTTCTTAGCACCACCTGCGCTTAACCCTCTGCGCTACAGCCCAACTCCCTCTTCTTCTTTTCTATATGCAATTATTATCACATCCCTGAATCATCTGTAAAATTTTCCAAGAAGTTGCCTCATCTATCTATTAAGTCTTCCCTCAACCTTCTTCAAGCATTGCTTCTTCTTTCAAATTCCTCTTGTTTATGTGAGAAAGAATAGAGTTTGGTCAAAACTAGCATAAGGGAAAAACCTCGTCAACACTCAAACTCACTACTGTGAATTTGTTCTCTCATCTCTCAGAGTGCCCAACCACTCTGACTACAATTTTCACAAAGCTTCTCTTCCCAAAAATACTGGTTTTCAATTTTTGAAAATAAATCAGACATTCAGCCAAAGATGAGGATTTCTTGACTCGGGGGAAATTCATGGTGAAATAATTCATAAAGCAAACAGAATGTTCTATAAAATGTGCATCCTCAAAAATCCATTTATAAGTCATATTCGAAGTGTATTGAAAAATCAAGCTACTGTCCTCTCCAAAGGCTGAGTGCTTTACATGAACATATCATACACAGTCTTTGAAGATCATCATTAATATTAAATCTTATAAAGAGCAGCATTCCATCAAAAGCACTGGTCCCTCACAGACGTCACAAAATGATACCAGCTCCCAAACTTGTATATGAAATGGAAATTACAGGCAGGAGATCACAAAGTCAGAAGGGTGTCCTTGTTCTCTGAAATCAGTTGGGGACGGGATGATCTTCAAGGCCCTTCTGAAAAGGTGAACCAGTTAAAGTTACCCTCATCTCAGAAGCAATTTGGGAAGGTTATATTCTCAAATGAATATTCTCAAATGAAGTTCCATCTCTGTCCCAAAATATATTCACTGCAAAAGTCTACAGTAAAAGACAACACACCACAGATAAGCAGAACTGAATTTACATGAATGGGAAAGTTCAAGGAAGTGATGACAATATAGGAAATGCAGCTTTAACAAGAAACCAGACATAACACCCAGATACTCTATTTGTATACTGTTTTAAACAGGAGAAATTGGTCTGCCAGCACTCAGAGTGATAGGAAACTTATCCCTCTTGTGTTTTATCCCTCTTATCCCTCTTATCCCTTTTATCCCTCTTGTGTTTTATCCCTCTTGCATCCATTTCTCCTTCCTTACCTTCTTGGGGACCTAAGGACTTGTACTTCTGCAATGAGTCCCTGAACGTGTTGTGTAGACAAATCTTCTGCAGTATTAAATAGTCAGGTGACAGAACTACTGAGCCCTTCCTGCCCAAGGCCCATCCTCCTTGCTCAGTATCTGTAAACATTCTTTCTAAAGCAGCGTCACCATAAGTGTGGTCCTTGGCCATTGGCATCTTCTTAGAACTCATTAGAAATAAATGAGGGAGTCAGGCGGTAGCATAGCAGGTTAAGCGCATGTGGCGCAAAGCACAAGGACCCAGTGTAAGGATCCCGGTTCGAGCCCCCGGCTCCCCACCTGTAGGGGAGTCACTTCACAGGCAGTGAAGCAGGTCTGCAGGTGTCTGTCTTTCTCTCCCCCTCTCTGCCTTCCCCTCCTCTCTCCATTTCTCTCTGTCCTATCCAACAATGATGACATCAACAACAATAATTACAACAACAATAAAAAAATACAAGGGCAACAAAAAGTAAATAAATAAATATTTTTTAAAAAAGAAAAAAATGAGTGTACTTCAAAATAATATTGGCACTCTCTGTTCCATGCTTCTTTCTCCACCATGGAAAAACTCGACACTAATCTAAGTCTTGGTGGACAGATGAACTGGTAGAAGAATTGGGGTGTCTTTACATCTACAATAGAATATTACTCAATCTTAGAAAAATAAAAAGACCCTGCTGCTTGTGATGTGCTTGCACTGAGCACGATCAACTGGGAGGATGTTGTGCTAAGCAAAGAAAAGCCAGTCACAGAAAAGGCAAAAACTGCAAGACCATCCTTAGACGGAGGGCCTACAGAAGGTAGAGCCCCAAAGCAAAGAGTGCAACCATGGCCAGCAGGAGCAGGGAGGTGGGGACAGCTGGGAGATACTGCCCAAAGGGGAGACATTTACAGCCACATGGGGTGAAAGAGTGTACACACATGTACCCAGGGTGATAACAAAGTCCGTGAGACTATGGAGTACTGGAAACTTAAGAACGTCCAGGTGTTCTCAACACACACACACACACACACACACACACACACACACACGGGGGCAGGGGGGAACCTGGTGAATAATGTAAGATATTAGTTTGCTTGCTACTACTCATTCTTTCACTCTACTGGGGTGTATCAAGTCACATTGTCCACCTTAAATATACACAATCCAGACTTCCGGGAGATACGGTTATAGAGAGACAGTGGACAGCGCAGACTCTCCCCAAAAAACCACAAAGATGGACAACTGCTGAAACTAACAAACATCATCAAACTACGGCTGGAACATCCACAGAAGCACTGTAGCCTCACGTGGGTGCTTGCACACGGTAGGCAGGGGTGAGTAGGGATGTGGAGTTGAAAGCAGTCGCAGAAGTTGAGCACGCCAGCAGCAGACACAACATATACAATCCACGCAATGAATGAACATATACAATCGAACAATGAAGAGGAATGCAAACTCTTGCCCCACTGAATCAGAGCTAGGGCCCGTGACACTGCCTCCACGAGTTCTCCACGTGTTTCTTCTGGACATCAGTAACTGAAGCCCCAGACCTAGAGAAGCCAGCAGAGAGAGGACCCCAGAGGAGGGCACTAGATGAGGCAGGGACTCTCTAGGGACTGCTTTCAACAATGAGGTTCTCAGCCAGGACATTTTTTTTTCCCCACTAACTGTAAGCCAGCTAAGGATGTGTTAGGTGCAAAATAAAAACACTGGGAAATAAATGATCTCTAGTCTTATTGAATAATTTCCCTGAACTTTGGCATGGATGGCTCAAAGTGAGTGACTCCAGATAATTGAAAATGAATGGTAGGTCTCTCTTAATTCTCTGGGGTCTCCAAAGAGAGGTTAATTGGGGCCCACAAATTAGAAGGGATTACTTAACACGTTGATTAATGTTCAGAGAAACAGGGATGCCAAAATGGACACATTCTGATGATTTCAAAAAAGAGAGAGAGAGAAGATTTAATTAAAATCAATCGTTTAACCCCACTGTAAATAAACTAGCTGCAGGGGACTTGTCCGTGAGCAAGAAGAAAATCAGGCCGCTGTCAGCAGGGTTTCAGAAATTCAGCTTTTGCCCGGAGACTATTTCTCACCTTCAGGGATGGAAAAGGATGGGGGGAGGGAATCAAAGAAATCAATTTCAGCCCAGAATAGATTTTCTTTTAAGTGGGCAGAAGCAGCCCCCAGGCCCTAGTCATCCCAAGTTAAGTGGATTATTCTCCTGAGTTAAGCAGCTGGCAGGCTGCACTTGATAATCTCAACTTGCCTTTGCACAGAATCGCAAAGATAGATGGGCACATAGGTGCAGCTGCCAGCCCAGAGCCTGCGCTGTGAAGTGGCAACATTCAGCAGGCACTCCAGTCAGTGGCACTCCAGGGGGCAGGTGGAGTGCAAGCCCCCAGTCTGTACCCCAAACTCAAGCCCCCAGTCTGTACCCCAAACTCCCACTCCCTCTTCCATGACCTCAGGCTACCTCCAGTCAAGAGACCCAGATCTCTAGTAAGTCTGTTTCTGTCTGTTTGTTTTTTTTTAATTATATTTATTATTAATTGGATAGAGACAGCCAGAAATCAAGAAGGAAGGGAATGAGAGAATGGGAGAGAGACAGAGAGACACCAACAACACTGCTTCTCCACTCGCAAAGCATTCTCCCTGCAGGTGGGGACCAGAGGCTCGAACCCAGATCCTTGTGCATTAAAATGTGTGCTCAACCAGGTGTGCCACCACCTGGCCCCTCCAGGGAGTCTGTTAAAGATAAAGACAGCTTTTGGAGGTCTGGAACCTCCAGTAGCTGAGATGGAAGGAAGTTACAACTGGGAGGGGATGGAAAGACAGGTGATCTCAGGGAATGAACAAGAATCCAGTCTCAGCAGAGATGAGGATTAGGGCTTGAAGGGAGGGTATGGGCAGGACTGGCTGCCCCTTCATCCAGCCCTCATGGGCTTCTGTCCTCATGTGCTGCCTCTGCACATATGTGCTTTAAATGTCTTTTCACCACTTCATAATAAAAATAGTAAGTTTGCACACCTAATCAGAGTCACTTATAATTCTTTTCCAAAACTAACTTCTTGATCTTGTCTTCCTTTCTTTTCCTTCCCTTTTCTTCCCTCTCCTCTCCTCTCCTCTCCTCTCCTCTCCTCTCCTCTCCTCTCCTCTTTTCTCCTTCTTCAAAAGGTGCCACGACCAGACCCTTTTGAGAGACTTATAGTCGAGGGCTCCGCTTGGATCAGTCTTTCTCCACAACAGGCCCTTTCCTTGATCCTGTTCCAAAAAGATAAGGAGCCCTCACCTCCAATTTCACTGCATCTCACCAACCACCTCCCCCTCCCGGACTCCTCTTCAAGCCCTAATGCCCCTGGCTTCGACTACTCCTGATGCTGTTGCAAGTATCAAGATTCAGTGCTCACTGCTTGAAAGCCAGTACTCAGTCCAGTGCACATGTCACCATGCCCAAGGATCCTGGTTCAAGCCCCAGGTCTCTACCTGCAGGGAGAAACTTCAAGAGTAATAAATCAGTGCTACATGTGTCTCTCTGTCTTCCTCTCCCTCTCTTTCTTAAAAATTATCTTTATTTATTTATTGGAAAAAGATTGCCAGAAATTGAGAGGGGAGGAGTGATGGAAGGGGAGAAAGAGAGATACCTGCAACACTGTTTCACCACTCACGAAGATTTCCCCTACAGATGGGGACTAGGGGTTCAAACCCAGGTCCTTATGCATTTACCATATGCACTTAGTTAGGTACGCTACCACCCAGACCTCTCTCCTTCTCTATCCCCCTTTTCTCTCAATGTTTTTCTATCCTATCAGATAAAAAATAAACAAACAAATGAATAAATAAATCTACCCAGAGTGGTGAATTTATTGCACAGGCATCAAATGTCAGCAATAACCTTGGTGGCAATAAAAGAATGGGAAGGAAAGGAGGGAGAGGAGAGGAGAGGAGAGGAGAGGAGAGGAGAGGAGAGGAGAGGAGAGGGGGAAGGAGAGGGGAAGGGAGGGAGGGAGGCGAGGGAGGAGAGGGAAGCCAGACCTTCCACCTTTTGTACCCCATGGTGACCCTGGGTCCATATTCCCACAGGGTTAAAGAATAGGAAAGCTATCATGGGAGGGGTGGGGATACGGAGCTCTGGTGGTGGGAATTGTACCCCTCTTACCATAGGTCTTATCAGTGTTTCCATTTTATAAATAAATACATTTTTTAAAAAATTAAAGTGATTTATCTCACTTAGCATGATTCCTTCAAGTTCCATCCAAAAGGAAGTGAAAGAAATGACCTCATCCTTTAACAGCTGAGTAATAGACCACTGTGTGTATATATGTAAATAAACTTTCTTAGTGGGGGCCAGGTGGTGGCACACCTGTTTAAGCACTCACATTACAGTGCGCAAGGACCCAGGTTCAAGCCTCTGGTACCCATCTGCTGGGGAAAGCTTCACAAGTGGTGGAGCAAGGCTTCAGGTGTCTCTCTGTCTCTCCCTTCCCCCCCCCCAATTTTTCTCTGTGTCTATACAGTAAGTACATTAAAAAATAAATAATTTTAAAATAAACTTTCTTAGCCACTCATCTGTCTTTGGACATCTGGGCTGCTTCCACATTAGAGCTATTCCTAATGTGCTGCGATGAACATAGGCGTGCATAGGTCTCTGCAGATGGATGTGCTTGCTTCATTTGGGTATACTTTGGGTATATTCCCAGGGGAGATATTGCCAGGTCATAAGGTAGACCCACTTCTAGCATTCTGACAGTTCTCTAGACTACCAAGAAGAGGATGAATATCAAATGACCCCATTCATAGGCAGAAATGGCAAGTGCGAAGGACTCTGAGGAAAGAAGACAGGGAGGGTCTTGGGGGAAGGGGTCTTTGAGGTCCTGGTGCGTGATGGTAGAAAGGGGCAAAGGCTGGGGATGAGAGCGCCTTGCAAACACTTATCATGGGGAGCTGAGAGATGGTACCCATGTGCCAACAACTGGACTATAAACCAGTAACTGCTCAATAAACTGAGGAAAGAACAAATTAAAATGGAGTCTCTTCTGCTCAGTGCTAGTCCTGCTCAGAGAGAACTCTCCTGCCATGAAGAGAAGCTGGCCTACATCTGAAGTGAAAAATTGGGAGCTCATGGCCAGGCAGTGGCACACCGGGTTAAATGCGCTCATTAAAGTGAACAAGGACCCAGGTTCAGGTCTCTGGTCCCCAACTGCAGGGGGAAAGCTTCACGAGTGGTGAATTAGGGGTGCAGGTATCTCTCTGTCTCTCTCCCTACCTCTCTCCCACTACCCTCTCTCAGTTTCTGTCTCTATACCATAATAAATAAATAGTTTTTAATTGGGGAGCTCAGCACAACCGGACTGAGCAGTAAGACAGGTCTCCGAACACAAAGCTAACACACTGGCCAGAAGCAGAATAGCACCCTGCCCAAATGCCCACCTCCTGACGGGGAAGCTGTGGATGTGAGCCTTGCATATGCAGCCAGGGTGGTGATGCACTCCCCTTGCCAACATCCTGGGTAATCCAGGTCAAACCGCTTGAGTGTTTTCACTGTGGAAGCGGTATAGGAAAAGAGAAGCCAGAGAGAGGCCATGTGGGCAGGATCCAACTTGCGGTGACCAGACGTGAGGTGAGAAGGAAGAAATGGCAGGTGACCTCTGGACATTGGGAAGGCAAGAATGGATTTTCCTCTAGAACTTGCAGGAAAAAAAGAAGCACAGCTTTGCTGAGACCTCGATTTGAACCTTAAGAGACCCACACAGGACTTCTGACCGGTAGAACTACGAGACATGACGTGTGTGTGTTTTGGTTTGGTTTCTTTGGCTGGAGCACTGCTCTGCTCTGACTAGTGCTGGTGCTGGGAATCAAACAAGACATCTTTTACATTTGAGTCCTATGCACCTCCACTGGCCTACCTCCCTGTCCCTTAACTGGGCAATGCCCATGTTTAGCATAGAAGCAATTACAGGAGCCAGACCTTCCACCTTCTGCACCCCATAATGATCCTGGGTCCATGCTTCCAGAGGGACAAAGAAAAGGAAAGCTTCCAGTGGAGGGGATGGGGTTTGGAACTCTGGCAGTGAGAAATGTGTGGAATTTCCCACCTCTTTTATCCTATGGTTTTGTCAATATTTTCTATTTTGTAAATAAATTAAATTTAAAAATGGGCATTGTTAGATAGTTTCACTCACACTTGAAATCTGGAGAACTGATACACATGAACTTGGAAAAAAAAAAAAAAAAACAGAAGCAAGGTGTTTCTAAGTCTTGTGAGAACTATAATAGTTATCTTTGGGAGATGGGAGGTTTGGGGATACAGAACTCTGGTGGTGGGTTTGGTGTGGAATACATAGACACTGTAATCTTGCAATCTTATAAGCTACTATTAATAATTATTATTAATAATAATTATAATTACTATTAATAATTTTTATATTTATTTATTTTCCCCTTTTTTGTTGCCCTTGTTTTTTTATTGTTGTTGTAGGTATTATTGTTGTTATTGATGTCTTCATTGTTAGATAGGACAGAGAGAAATGGAGAGAGGAGGGGAAGATAGAGAGGGGGAGAAAAAGACACCTGCAGACCTGCTTCACCGCCTGTGAAGCGACTCCCCTGCAGGTGAAGAGCCGGAGCTGGAAACATGATCCTTACACCAGTCCTTGCACTTTGTGCCACATGCGCTTAACCCGCTGCGCTACCGCCCGACTCCCCACAAATAATTTTTTTTTTAAAGAAGTCCCTCGGAGTCGGGCGGTAGCGCAGCGGGTTAAGCGCACTTGGCACTAAGCACAAGGACCAGCATAAGGATCCTGGTTTGAGCCCCTGGCTCCCCACCTGCAGGGGAGTTGCTTCACAGGCGGTGAAGCAGGTCTGCAGGTGTCTGTCTTTCTCTCCCCCTCTCTGTCTTCCCCTCCTCTCTCCATTTCTCTCTGTCCTATCTAACAATGACGACAACAATAATAACTACAACAACAATAAAAAACAAGGGCAACAAAAGGGAAAATAAATAAAATTAAATTAAAGTTAAAAAAATTTTTAAAAAAAGAAGTCCCTCAGGTTATGGTGTTATCTGATAGCAGCATAGGAAGCTTAAGCAGTGGCTGAGGACTGAAGGGTCAGGCCTCTGTGTGGAGGGGTGCATGGTGGGCTCGGTAGGTGAGGGGTCTCTGCCTAAGGGCCAGGAGGGTACAGACAATGCCTGACAGGTCAGGAGGAATGAACAGGGCTTAGGAAGATGGAAGAAAATCTAGTTTATAGCCATTAACTCACACCTGAAGTTTCACACTTAATTGGTGGAAATTTACAGAAATGAGGTCAGGACCCTTCTTATTGATCATATAAAACAGATTTGACTCGGAGCTTAGAGAAAATGGACCAGTGTGCATGTGACTATTCAGAGCAATCTGGGCAAATCAATTTTATCTTCACATAAAGCCTCCTCGCAATATTATGAGGTCAATGGAATTGTGGTTAATATACACATGGGGGAAGGGTGGAATCTAGCATTTATTACTCTGTAAACTCCTCATTTTCTTAAGAACATTTGACTTTGGTTTTTTGTTTGTTTGTTTGTTTGCTTGTACCTCCAGGATTATTGCTGGGGCTCAGTGCCTGCACTACGAATCCACTGCTCCTGGAGGCCGTTTTTTTCTTTTTGTTGCTCTTGTTGTCTATCGTTGTTGTGGTTATTATTGTTGTTATTGGTGTCGTTGTTGGATAGGACAGAGAGAAATGGAGAGAGGAGGGGAAGACAGAAAGGGGGAGAGAAAGATAGACACCAGCAGACCTGCTTTCCAACTTGTGAAGCGACCCCCCTGCAGGTGGGGAACCTGGGGCTCAAACCAAGATCCCTATGCCTGTCCTTGCGCTTTGTTTTTTTTTTAATTTTTTTTTATTTAAGAAAGGATTAATTAACAAAACCATAGGGTAGGAGGGGTACAACTCCACACAATTCCCACCGCCCAATCTCCATATCCCACCCCCTTGTCCTTGCGCTTTGTGCCACGTGCGCTTAACCCACTGCACTACCATCCGGCCCCCAAGAGCATTTGACTTTGTCAGAGCACAAAGGAACTCACTCTCTATCCCCCCCCCCGCCCCCAGATTCTTCATCATCTGGATAAACAAGCAGGAAAGCACAGAACAGGTTGGTAAGAGGGAGAGAGCATTATTGATGGCATCTATACCTCCTGTATATACGAGAGAGACTGTCCAAGACAGAATAACTCACCCCACACTATCAGAGGTCACCTTAGCTAAGATAGGGTGCTGGGAAGGAGGGAAAGCTCACTTTGGGAGATCATGGAGGGAGGCAGTCAAGCAAAAGTATAAAGACTTAAGCAAACAGATTTGCCTTCCCTACTGAGAGAAGAATATTAGACCTCCTATGTACAGAGAAAAAGACACTCTTTTTTTTTTGTCTTATTTATTTATTTATTATTCATTTATTTTTTCCCTCAGAGTTATCGCTGGGGCTCAGTGCCAGCACTACAAATGCACTGCTTCTGGCAGCCATTTTTTCATTGTACCTGTATTACACCCGGCAGAGAGAAATTGAGAGGGGAGGGGGAGATAGAGAGGGAGAGAGAAAGAGAAACACCTGCAGACCTGCTTCACGGCTTGTGAAGCATCCCCACCCCCCTGCAGGTGGGGAACTGGGGGCTTGAACCCGGATCCTTACACTTAGCACTATGTGCGCTTAATAGGGTGCACCACCACTTGGCCTCTTGTGTTTTTTCTAGGGGGTGGAGGGTGTGTGTGTTGGGCACTGTTCCTGCCTGTGCCTACAGCCCTTACCTCATGCCAGGATGTCCATCTAAACGTCCAGCTTTTCTAAATGAAGAGACGTTTGCAATAGAGCAGTTCCAAGTTCAGTGATCTGATGCAAGTGGAACAGAACAGAGCCACGCTCCTGCAGCCTCTGCCAGACTGCGGCTACATTACACTCGCAGCTAACATTCATGACCAGTGATCACCTATCTTTTAACTCGACATTTAATATAGCTACTTGTCTCTCAGACATTCATGCCTACATCTCTCTTTCTTTCGAAGACAACACCAGACCTTTCTTCTGAGACCACCGTTCTTTATCTCCTTTAAATGCTTCCTCCCTGCCGATGCTGACTGCAGTTTGTGTTTGAACTTCAGCCCTTCCGTGGTATGAGCCTTCATGAAGCTTAGGATCCTGGCAGCCAGAAAACTCACTTGCTTACATATTCTGACAAGTGACTGAGGGACAGTCTTCAATAACTGCACATCGGAGCTGTGGTGTGCACTTACTTTCTTCTCATTTGCATATTACACTGTGGTCTCTAAATTTATATTCATAGAGCTCACCCTTACCTGCATGTGTTTCATTTTTTTTAATTGGGGGAATTCATGGTTTACAGTAAATACAGTTGTTGGTCCATGTGTAAAATTTGTTTTCTGCAAAACAGTCTCATTCCTTAGCCTAGCTATATTTAATAGTTGGGTAGTATTCTGTTGTGTATATAGACCACAAATTTCTCAGCCACTCATCTGTTGTTGGACATCTGGGTTGCTTCCAGGTTTTGGCTATTACAAATTTGTGCTGCTATGAGCATATATGTACACAGATCTTTTTGGATGGGTGTGTTGGGTTCCTTAGGATCTATCCTCAGGAGAGGAATTGCAGGGTCATAGGATAGGTCCATTTCTAGCCTTCTTAGAGTTCTCCAGACTGCTCTCCACAGAGGTTGGACCAATTGACATTCCCACCAGCAGTGCAGGAGGGCCCCTCTGTCCTCTCGCCTGGGACTGGAGACATTCTACATTTCAGGGACATCTCTGCCACTGAACCCATCCATCTCACCGTAGCATTCTAGCACAGACAGTGGTTACACTGCATGATTTTCCAACCTGTCTTTCTCTTGTAGGTAATGAAGTGACCCTGTTTATCACATCTTCAAGCAAGACTGTGGTTTTTAGGGAATAGTTGGGGAATGGTTGCAGGTCACTCTCTCTGGAAAACTTGACACTTATGTGGGTTACGTCCATCTCGGGACACCTGTGACTCTAGCCTGGGAGATAGAAATCACACGAGGTATAAGTAAGTGATGGGCTGGTTAATAGGCATCAAAAAGGCACCTTCCTGTGGGCAGCAGAGCCCACCCAAGTGAACACCTTTATCTCCCCCCCCCCAGGGTTACGGCTGGGGCTCGGTGCCTGCACTATGAATCCACTGCTCCTAGAGGCCTTTTTTTTTTTTTCCATTTTGCCCTTGTAGTTCTTATTGTTAGTGAAGCTGTTGTTGTTGTTGTTGTTGGATAGGACAGAGAGAAATCGAAAGAGGAGGGGAAGACAGGGAGGGGAAAGATAGACACCTGCAGACCTGCTTCACCGCTTGCGAAGCGACTCCTCGCCCCTGCAGGTGGGGAGCTGGGTGTCAGAACCAAGATCTTTACACCGGCCCTTGCGCTTTGCTCCATGTGCACTTAACCCGCTGCACTACTGCCCACCCCCCTGAACACCTTTATCTTAACTATGGCTTGGTCAGGGTAGGCATGTGTGGCAACTGATTAGGGTTAGAAGCAAGGTTGCTAAGTCCCAAAAGACCGAGGGTAGTCCTCTTGGATCCCACCTGTCCATACACTGTCCATGGAACCGAAAGTTTCTCCCGGGAGAGAGCAGGGCTGGAACAGAGACTGGAAAGTTCTCTGACTGAATCTACAGGCCTGATTGCCACATCCTGGAGGCGCATCAAGTGTCTCTTCAGGAGAGTCGGGTGGTAGCGCAGCAGGTTAAGCGTACGTGGCGCCAAACGCAAGGACTGGCGAAAGGATTCTGGTTCGAGCCCTCGGCTCCCCACCTGCAGGGGAAGTCGCTTCACAGGCGGTGAAGCAGGTCTGCAGGTGTCTGTCTTTCTCTCCCCTCTCTGTCTTCCCCTCCTCTTTCCATTTCTCTCTGTCCTATCAGACAATATCAACAACAATAACAATAACAACAACAATAATAACTATGAGAACAATAAAAGAACAAGGGCAACAAAAAGGAAAATAAATAAATAAATATAAAAAATTAGAAAAAAAATACTTTTAAAAAAAGTGTCTCATCAGCTACTTGTTTGTCCACACTGCAGCATAAGTTTGGTCATTCTCATCCCAACAAGTGGTGTGTAAACATCTAGGCACAAAAGCTCAAATGCAGATGATGTTTCAAGCCCAACACTCCAGACCAACTAGGAGGCAAGTGTCTAGGCCTATTAGCATACAACAAATCAGCCTGCCAACCTCATGAACACTAACAAATGCTGTCTTCCTCCCAGAAAGTGTGTTTTCTCCAGCCTGTTAGTAAACTTGATCTCTCCTCACCAGCACAGCTTTGGGAGATTGTGCTTGCCTGAATTTATACTTCCTAGGGAGCTCGCAGTCTGCGAGGGGAGATGGCAGTTTAAACAGTATAGACTGGGCAGTATGGCAGCGCAGGACCTAATTCAGAGCAAACACTCAAAAAGCAATCCCTGCAAATGAATGAGTGAATGGATGGTCGCAGTGGAAGCAGAAGACAAGATCTAGTGGGGCACCAAGAAAAAAGCATGGCTCACATGAGAGAGGTAAGTGAAAAGAGGTACCGTTTTTTGCCTCTAAGTTTATCACTGGGGTTCGGTGCTGGTTCTATGTATCCATGGCTCCTGGCAGCCACTTTTTCCTTTCTATTTTATTTTTGACAGGACAGAGAAAAATTGAGAGGGAAAGGGAGATAGAGAGGGAGAGAGAAAGATAGACACCTGCAGACCTGCTTCACTGCTCATGAAGTGTCCTCCCTGCAGGTGGGGCACAGAGGCTTAAATCTGCGTCCTTGAGCATGGTGAAAAAAAATGGTGGAAGTAGTAAAAATGGGGAAGAAAGTAACTAAACGAGGAGAGAAATGTAGCCAGTAAGGCAACAAGTTAGCTGGACTGGGCTGGTGGGTGAAGGGAAGGTGTGGAGATGTTCCTGGTAAGGAGAAATTCCATTGGTCATAACACACAGCTTACACACACACACACACACACACACACACACACACACACACACACACACACACACTGTTGAGAACAAGGACTCGCTCGAGGAACTCGGTTAAAGCTCCTGGCTCCCCACCTGCAGGGGGGTCACTTCACAAGTGGTGAAGCAGTTCTGCACAGGTCTCTCTGTCTGTCTCCCCCTCCCCTCCTCCCCTTTCAATTTCTCTCTGTCCTGTCCTATAATAAAATGGGAAAGATGGCCTTCAGGAGCAGTGGATTCACAGTGCAGGCATGGAGCCCCAATGATAACCCTGGAGGAAAAAAAAAAGAAAAGAAAAGAAAGAAAAATCCAGAACTTCTTCCTGATTCTTCAGAGGTAACAAGGAAGCCAATGGGCTGTTAAAGATGGATTGATGCTGCCTACTGCTAGGCTGAGAAGCTGGGGAGAGTGCTCCAATTTTGCCCTACAATGATCAGAAGCCAATATCAAATTATGGGACCTGAATTACAAAAAAGATACAAGACTCTTGCCATCACCAGAAGGAAAAAAAAATACCCCTAAATCTTAACCAGTTGAGCCCAAACTCACTTTAGGTCCTGGGAGAGGGTATGTGTGCAGAGGACAAACAGTAAGTACCCTTTACCGGTGATTTCCAGATTCTAACCCTACATTCTCTGAGTATGTCACCTATGCAGTAAGGTAAGATTAACCTGGGAGTCGCACGGTAGTGCAGTGGGTTAAGCGCACACGGTGCAAAGCGCAAGGACCAGCGTAAGGGTCCCGGTTCAAGCCCCCGGCTCCCCACCCGCAGAGGAGTCGCTTCACAAGCGGTGAAGCTTGTCTGCAGGTGTCTGTCTTTCCCTCCCCCTTTCTGTCTTCCCCTCCTCTCTCCATTTCTCTCTGTCCTATCTAACAACAATGACATCAATAAAAACAATAATAGCTACAACAATAAAACAACAAGGGCAACAATAGAAAATAAATAAATAAATAAATATTTTTTAAAAGATTAACCTAAAGGAGAGAGGGAGGCTGAAGAAATTTTGATTCATACTCCCAGAGGGGGAGAATATTAGGGGAAGATGATCAGAGGGCTCTGAACCCCAGTTCCACTGGAACCCAGAACTTTTGTGACAAGGAACCTTTGTTTTTGCACCATCACAGAGAGGGAAGAGAATCTGGAGAACACCTGAGGAGGTCAGGTGCTATTTCTCCTTTACCTCTCCTCAGAGGTGAAACTAAACAGATGATGGGTCACATCCATGCATTCCTCTAAGAACATGTCTCTTTCTTTGTATGTTTTCAAAAGAATACAAGGAAATCACTTGTATGGCAGGATAGTGGGGGTGGTGCCTCAACTCACCCTAAAATGGGAACAGCAGTGCTGGCATTAAGCTCAGCAGGTAGAGCACACACCTTAGTATAGTAAAAACCAGTAAAAACAGCCATTGTATGGGGGCCAGACGGTGGCGCACCTAGTTAAGCACTCAAATTAGAGTACACAAGGACCCAGGTTCAAGCCCCTGGTCCCCACCTGCAGAGGAAGTTTCCCAAGTGGTGAAGTATCTCTCAGCTGCAGGTATCTCTCAGTCTCTCTCCCTCCCTATCTCCTCTCCCCTCTCAAGTTCTCTCTGTCTCTATCCAATAATAAAGAAATAAAAATTGAAAAATAAAATTAAAAAAAAAAACAGCAGTTTTATTAGGTTTCTGGGAAACCATGTAGTGGCTTGACACTCGGGTCTTAGGGCCGATAAGTAAAAGTGCTTTACACAGAGAAGCAGGGTAAGAGCACAAGTCGTAACTGCAGCCCCATGGCTGGAGTCAGCTTGTGTCATGAGTGCGATCAGCTGCCCCGTGTGCGCCTTCCCAGAGGGAGAGCAGCTTCCCAACAAGTTTCCAAACAGAGAGCTGCTTCTGCCAGTCACCTCATAAGTGGTTTTCAGACCTCGAATTATTACAGCCTTCATCTCACTTGGTTAAGTCCTTCGCTAATGCTAAAATGATGTCTGCTAATTACCCCCACATGCCCCCATCTTCCTCATTGCTTACTGGCCCTGACAAATAACGGGCACGATTAAGCACATATTCCCAACACCCTGGCTTCAAGACCCAGCACCACATGGCTGTGCCATGGACAACTTAAAGGCGCACACAGAGTGTCTCTCACCTCTATCTCCCTTCCTCGCTATCTCAAATAGAGGATGGGGGGAGAAAAATGGGACAAGGAGGCCTCTCGGTGGTGGTATTTTGCATGCTCAAGGCCCTGGGTTCATTCTCCAATATTGGGTGGAAAAGGGGGAAAACAAGACCCAACCAGCATGAATGGGGAAACCAGGTGAGCCTCTGAGGGGCCTGCAGCGAGCGTGGCTGCTGGACAGGCTTAGACTCCAGAGGGAAAAGGACTCAAATGTGCAGAATGAACTGGAGTTCACTCGCACACGGTCTACTGGAGGAGATGCTGCCTTGTCAGTCACGGCTTTGGCTTTCCTCCCAGATCCACACATCAGAAGCCAGGAAGGGAGGCTGGCTCTCCCCGTGGAAGCCTGCCATCTGGACTCCCCTGATCTGATAAGCTTCCAGGTCCCTAGCGCTGTGATGTGCAGAGGTTCAGGGGCACCAGGCTGTATCTTCAGATTCCAAGGAAAGAGCCCCACTGAATGTGCCATGATGCCCCATGATGCCTGGACCTGCTCCACCCTCCCTTGGAGAGGAGAGCAGCTTTACTGAGCCAGGTGTTTATGTCCCGAAGGTGAAGAAAGCACCGAAATTCAGAGATCCTTCATTTTTCTATTTATAGTTAACACTTACTGCATATTTCCCTTGAATTATTCATTGCTGTGCCTTCAGCGAAACCAAACCATCTCTGTTAAGGGGAGTTTACCTACAGAAGTTTTAGAAAGTAGAATATGGTCTAGGGTGCACCACTCTTGCTTTTACCCTAATTATTCTAGGTCCTGAAAAGCAAAATATCACCATGGTTAGTGCTACAGAAAAGCAAAATCAGGTTATGTAGAATATGGGATGATCTCATTCACAGGCAGAAGCTGAAAATCAAGATCAGAAGAGAAAACACTAAGCAAAATCTGGACTGGAGTTGGTGTATTGCACCAAAGTAAAAGACTCTGGGGTGGGTGGGGGAGGAGAGTACAGGCCTTGGAAAAGGATGACAGAGGACCTAGTGGGGGTTGTATTGTTCTGTGGAAAACTGAGAAACGTTATGCATGTACAAACTATTGTATTTACTGTCGACTGTAAAACATTAATCCCCCAATAAAGGAAAAGCTTCTGTTCCTACGTCTGGGGCCTGGCATGGCGGCACAAGGGAAGGTTCTGATTCACCAGCTGCTCCTCTGAGTCTTTACAAAGACCATTACATAGATATAATCAATTAGCTAGTTGACCACTGGTGACTAATTCAGTCTCTCCCAGGGGTGGGACCAAAGTTCAAATTCTCACCCCTATAGGTTTATTTCCTCAGACAATCAACACCCCACCCCCATCCCTAAGGAACATTGCAAAATGGCTTCATTAGCATAGACCTAGTGATGGTGAAAAGAGCCCAGCTATAAATAACTGGGGTGGGAGGGGGTGTTGATAATGGTTATGCAAAAGACTTTTTCATGCCTGACGCACTGACTGTCCTAGGTTCAATCACCACCAGTGATAAACCAGAGCTCAGCAGCTAAGTTGTGCTCTGGTAAGAAAAAGGGGAAAAAGTAATAATACATGTCTACCAGGACACACATTCTTAGAGCTCTGAAATCATATCAGAAACTGAAGACCAGAGACCTAATAGTAAGTTGAAATAGGTTTCCATTGTTCTTGTGCTCCAGGAATTCCAAGGGTTTGGGGAAATATGGTTTGGGGTTATGAGCCCCTCTGTAAGAGAACCAAAAAGCTGCTACCCTAGAGGCAGAATGAGATTCCCTTAAAAACAGGGTCACCTCTTGGGGAAAAGCTAATGTGGAAGGTAAATCTTGGGTTTGCACACTTCGAATGTACTGGGGTTTTGGTTGTTGTTGTTATTGTTGTTGTTGTTGTTTTTCCTACCCTCCTGACTGACCTCTTTCTTCTTCCCATAGTCCTCTACATCAACTGGACCTGCCAATATACGCGGATATCTTCGCCCACCCTGTCCAACGCTTGACGTCTCGTCACCCAATCTGGTCCCCTACGCCTACACTGAACTTCTCTGTTCCAGACTCTTGGAAACAGAGCTGGCAGTCAGCTGAGGTAAAGAACAAACACCTCATCACAGACCCCTGCAAGCGTCAACCCGGCTTTGACCTGGCACGTTATGATCGGGCCCTCCTCAATCGCTATTGAACAGGCCATGGCCGGTGCGCCGCTATGTTCCATCGCTGGGGAGCCAGAGACGACCCGAACTGCCCCTGCGGCTCCAGACAGACTATGACCCACATAGTCAACGACTGCCACCTCTCCAGATTCAAAGGAGGTCTCGAAACTTTACGTCAGGCTCAACCTGACGCTGTTGACTGGCTACGGAAGAAGGGCAAACGCTAGAAGAAGAAGAACAAGACTAAGAAGGGATTGTTGAGGGACCAGAGCTACCTAGAGGGGACCACTCAGAAAATGGGAGTGGTGACAGGTGTGGCTTGGAAAGGTAGAGGCAGGGCTAGGGTGTTAAAAGGTAGACTTGTGGGTTTGGCCTCTCTCTTTCTGCCCAGGTCACCAGGTGAGTAAAACTGTGTCTCTCACACTCTTTCTCTCATATCCTATAGCATGTGGATAAGCTCAGTTTTCCCAAATGAAGTTTAAAATTCCTGAAAATCATGCTCTCTCCTTAGTTTTTTTTTTTTTAAGAAAAATTTTTGGCCACCAGGATTATTACTGGGCCCTGCATGATGAATCCATTGCTCCTGGTGGCCTTTTTATTTTTATTTTTGTCTCCAGGGTTATTACTGGAGCTTGCTGCCAGCACAACAAATCCATTGCTCCTGGTGGCTATTTTTTCCATTTTTAAAAAATATTTATTTATTTTCCCTTTTTTTTGTTGCCCTTGTTGTTTAACCTTGTTGTGGTTATTGATGTTGTTGTTGGATAGGACAGAGAGAAATGGAGAGAGGAGGGGAAGACAGATAGGGAGAGAAAGATAGACACCTGCAGACCTGCTTCACTGCCTGTGAAGCGACTCCCCTGCAGGTGGGGAGCCAGGGGCTGGAACCAGGATCCTTACGCTGGTTCTTGGGCTTTGCGTCAGACGTGCACTTAACCCGCTGCGCTATTGCCTGACTCCCCATTTTTTTCCATTTTATTGGATAGGATAGAGAGAAATTGAGACAGGAGGGGGATATAGAGAGGGAGAGAGAAACATAGACACCTGAAGACCTACCTCACCACTTGTGAAGTGACCTCCCGCAAGTGGGGAGCTGGGGGCTCAAGCCAGGATCCTTGCTCGGGTCTTGAGCACTTAACCAGATGCGCCACTGCCCAGCCCCCTCTCCTCAATTCTTTGTTGAGATAATGTGTGACAAACTTTAAATGTTGGAGAAACAGTGTCAACTCTCTACACCCCCAAAGCAGGACCACACGATGAGTTACTCTGTTTTTCTGAACCTTTCTCATGCATACATGTCGTTGGCCAATTCTACATTTATCTATCTGTGTCATGTTTGTCCACTTCTGAAGAACGCAGAGAGATGTGGATAATTTCTTTCCACCCTTTCCATGGACAAAGGCTAAAATACCATTTGCTTAGGGAATGGGGGGAGGAATCAAAGCGCCACTCTGGAGGGAAAGTCCTTTATATGGATAGTCTAATAGTTATGCAAAAGCCTTCCAAGCTTGAGGCTCTGAATCGCCAGGTTCAATCCCCCACACCATCATAAACTAGAGCTGAACACTACTCTGGGAACAAAACAAAACAAAACAAAAAAATCAAAACAAACAAAAAACCACTTTATTTCTCAGAGCTGTTTCCCCCAGCTTATATATCCTTGAGACAGGAAAACTATTCTCCCTCTCTCTCTCTCTCTCTCTCTCTCCTTCTCTTTAATAGTGATTTACTATTAATTTACAAAATTACAAGATAACAGGGGTACAACTCCCCACCGTTCCCACCACCAGAGTTCTGAATCCCCAGTCTCTCCACTGGAAGCTACAGCAGTTCTCTTAAGATTATAGGTATGAGTTAATTACTATTTCTACAACTACCTATCTACATTTGTATATATTTACCCTTTTTTTCCCCATGGTCCCATCTTCTCTTTCCAAATCACACATACACCTGTTACTAGATCTTAATGTAATAATCCTCTTCTCTCTCTGGGTTCTGATGGAGCTGGAGTTCAGAACCCTCTGGTCATCCTCCTCCTGTCATTGCTCCCCACTGGGAGTATGGATCAAAATTGTTTTGGAGATTGGAAGGCTATTCTAAACAGAAGAGAACTCTACATTTAGTCAACATTTTGAAGTAATGAGGTGTTTGCCCTTGGGGGCTGTGAGAGATAGTTAGGTCTTCTCTTTAAAGGCACATGAATAGAACAACTGTTTAGTACAAAAAAAAACAGTAGTTTTGTGTTCTTTAGGTCAGATCATAGCTCCTTGCAGTGCTTGCTAATCCTCCAGCAGAGACCCTCAGACTCGCTTCCTCCTTTATTTAGACAGTGTGGAGACTGTGAGCTCTGAAGGCCAGCCCAGGGGTGGCAGAGACAGTTCTGCGTCAGGTATAAAAGATGGGAAAAGGATGAGGGGGGTGCACTGCTGCCTGATGGCCAGTGTTGGCAGCACACCCTTTTGCCTTGACAAGTAATTTTAATTGGACGTCATTTACAACAGGCGCCATATGATAATTCCAAAGATCCTGACTGAACAAGAAAAATGTATCAGTTGAACTCAAGCTTGTAGTTTACCTCTATAACCAATGCAAGGAAGTTCATCGACGCCGATGACATCTGCTGTGCAACTCAGGCATCCAAGTTTGACATCCTCGAGGAAACACTCACGAAAGACATGTCTCTGATATTTGATTACTGTAAAAAATGGTGACTAATCCCTAGCACCGCAAAAACGGTATCATCTGTTTTCCATCTACACCATGCCTCGGCCTCGCGTGAGCTTAATGTGCAGCTTGATGATATGAGAATCCGGCATGAAGCCCAGCCGGTCTATCTTGTCGTTACTCTCGATCGCACCCTGTCATTTCACGAACATCTCATAAAAACTGCAGCAAAGGTGGGTACGAGGAATAACATCATTGCAAGACTGGCCAGCTCCTCATGGGGCGCGAGCGCTTCCACACTACGATCATCCTCTCTGGCATTATGCTATTCCACTGCAGAATACTGTGCCCCAGGATGGTTCCGTAGCCCCCATGTCCACTTGGTCGATTCCAAATTATATTCCTCCATGAGGATCATTTCTGGAACCATCCGTTCCACCCCGGTTCCATGGCTGCCAGTTCTTAGCAACATCGCCCCGCCAGATATTCGTCGGGATGCGGCATCATCTAAGTTCATTTCCCACGTCTACAGTTGACCGGACCTGCCAATATACGCGGATATCTTCGCCCACCCTGTCCAACGCTTGACGTCTCGTCACCCAATCTGGTCCCCTACGCCTACACTGAACTTCTCTGTTCCAGTCTCTTGGAAACAGAGTTGGCAGTCAGCTGAGGTCAAGAACAAACACCTCATCACAGACCCCTGCAAGCGTCAACCCGGCTTTGACCTAGCACGTTATCATTGGGCCCTCCTCAATTGCTATCGAACAGGCCATGGCCGGTGCGCCACTATGTTCCATCGCTGGGGAGCCAGAGATGACCCGAACTGCCCCTGTGGCTACAGACAGACTGTGACCCACATAGTCAACGACTGCCACCTCTCCAGATTCAAAGGAGGTCTCGAAACTTTACATCAGGCTCAACCTGACGCTGTTAACTGGCTACGGAAGAAGGGCAAACACTAGAAGAAGAAGAACCAATGCAGGCTAGGTATAAGGAAATACAAACTAAGCAAAAATCCCTTCACAAGATTTCCTATGGATCTGTAGCTCCAGTCTTTACAGACAGTCACAGCTTGGGGACTAAAGGCAGAGAAGTATGAAAAGCACTTTCCACTGAGGAAAGGAGGTAACAGAAGGACAGAGATGCTCATCAGTTGGGAAAGATAGTTGATAGCATAGCAGGCTTCAGAGATCAGTCAGCCACTCAATAAAGACTGACTTAGCACCTAACAAGACGCTGGGCTTGTTGCTATGGATATGATCAAAAGTTGCCAAGTTCAATTCTGATTCTCACAGAGCCCTTAGATTCAGTCATCCCAGAACCTTTGTGTGAAGGGCATGGTCAAATCTATTTTTTAATCAGATAATCTTTTACTTCTTCTTCTTGAATCTTAATATTTTAACTGAGTTTAAAAAAACTATCATTTAAATGTATCATTTAGTATATTGTCATAATGTTAATAATATGTTAGATAAGGACATAAAATATTTAATAGATTATCAAAATACCATCCACTCTAACACTATAGATTTCAGGTGTGTGTTGTCAAAAATCACCGGGGGGTGGTGCACCTGGCTGAGCGCACGCATTACAGTGCACAAGGATTCAGGTTCAAGACCCTGGTGCCCACCTGCAGGGAGAAAGCTTTATAATTGGTGAAGCAGTGTTGCAGGTATCTCTCTGTTCCCCTTTCTACCTCCCTTCCCCCTCTTCATTTCTGGCCCCCTCTATCCAATAAATAAATCAAGATAATACAAAAAACTTTTTTAAATCAGCATAGGGGCCAGGCAGTGGTACACCTGATTAAGTGCACACATTACAGTGCACAAGGACCTGGGTTCAAGCCCCTGGTCCTCACCTGCAGGGAGAAAGCTATATGAGTCATGAAGCAGGGCTGCATGCGACTCTCTGTCTCCTTCCCTCTATCTCTCCCTTCTCTCTTAATTTCTCTCTGTCTCTATTCAATAATAAATAAATTAAAATATTTTTAAATACTTCCTCTTGGTCCTAATTAATATCCTTCTGGGTCTCAACTTTCTCCCTTCCCTTACAGAAGACACTAACTGGCCTTATATTGCAAAAGTTTATTATCTTTTTTTCATTCAGTTGATCAGTATGTTTTCACACATGAGTGTGATCTGTACTGGTATTTGTTGTTGTTAGAGTAATAATAATAGAAGGTGAGGGCCTATGGAAACAAGCAGTTAAGGTGGTGGGCACCCAGCTGACATAAGGTGACCAGGAAACCCATGAGGGGTTACAAGACAAGCCCACCTGAGAGAAAGTCACAAGCTGCCCCTTCCCCTGTTCAGGACTGACAAATCACAAGGTCAGAACTAGACTGCTCTCCCAAGAACTGACCAACCATGGACAATGGGAGGGAGCTAAGAAAAATGTAAAAACCAGGAAGGCCCTGGCCTTCATGCATGTCTCCTCTCATTTCCTTGATTTATTAATAAACTCAGCCCACATGTCTTGGTAAACATTTTTTATACCAGACTCACAGTTCATGTACAGAATAGTTGTGGATAAGGGTCTTTGGGGAAAGGGGTTTAAATTCCCAGTAACGTTGCCTGGTCAACCCACATGGAAATGGGAACAAAAGGCCCACCTGCATGTTATCTGTTGGGCTCAAGAAAAAACTACTAAAGTCATGGGCCCCCTTGGACTATACCTAAAGTAGACCTCCTAGCTTCTTCCAACATGAAGACCTCAAATCCCATCTGCTCTATTCTCACCTTCAGGTTCCTGATCATTAAACAATTTGTTCTGCTTGTATCTTAATGCTTTTTCAGCCACCACGTTGCAGATGCTACCATGACACCAACCTGACTTCCCTGGGCAGACAACTTTACCAATGTGTCCTAGAAGCCTACCTCCCCAGATCCCTGGCCCACTAGGGAAAGACAGGGACAGGCTGGGAGTAAGAATTAACCTACCAATGTTCCATGTCCATCGGAGAAGCAATTATAGAAGCCACACCTTCCACCTTCTTCACCTCATGATCCTGGGTCCATGCTCCCAGAGCCATAAAGAATAGGAAAACTTCTATTGGAGGGGATGGGATACGGAACTCTGGTGGTGGGAATTATGTGGACTTATACCCCTCTTATTCTATGGTTTTGTCGATCATTATTAAATCAATAATTAAAAAAAAACAGTGTGGGGGCCAGGTGGTGGCACAAGTGGTTGAGCACACATGCCATAGTGCTCAAAGACCCAGGTTCAAGTCCCCGGTCCCCATCTGCAGGGGGAAAGCTTCACTAGTGCTGAAGCAATGCTGCGGTTGTCTCTCTTCCTCCTATCCCTCCCCCTTCCCTCTTGATTTCTGTCTCTATGAATAAATAAAGATAATTTTATGTTTTTATTTTTTATTTTTGTTGTATTTATTTAGTCTCTTTTGTTGCCCTTATTGTTTCATTGTTGTAGTTATTATTTTTGTTGTTACTGATGTCATTGTTGTTGGATAGGACAGAGAGAAATGGAGAGAGGAGGGGAAGACTGAGAGGGGGAGAGAAAGACAGACACCTGCAGACCTGCTTCACCGCCTGTGAAGTGACTCCCCTGCAGGTGGGGAGCGGGGGGCTCGAACCAGGATCCTTGCACCGGTCCTTGCGCTTTGCGCCAAGTGCGCTTAACCCGCTGCACTACCGCCCGACTCCCATAAAGATAATTTTAAAAAGAGTTTAAACCATTGACTTAACTCTGTGGAAAAGAAAACACAAGTGTAGCAATATGATGAGGTCTTAACAAAACTCTGCGAACTGGTCTTAAAGCCACTCCAGTTGAAAGCATTGCACAGCAATTTATAAACAACCTTTAAAAGTCGGTTAGCCTCTCCTGGCCCCTCCCCTTTTTTAAATTTATCTTTTCCTCTTTGGCAGGAATTCTCCTCTGGCACCAGGATCAACGTTTGATCTCCGTGTCCCCAAGTTGAGTATCACTATCATTCTTACAAATCCAGCACAAATGGCCCCTTTTCTAAGGCACCATATGAGATCTCCAATTTCTAAATGTCAAAGGACAAAACACTCTTCAGAAAGCCCTTCAGGGTCTGGCTCAAAATGTCCCTTCCCTTTCCATTACTTGTGTTAAGTCCTACTTCTACCAGTCCCCAAATCCATTCTCTTAGGGTATTTTCCTTTTAAGGCAGGATTAGTGCAGTGGAGAAATTGCAATCTCCAAGCTAGGTGGCCCTATAAGGCAGCCTCCTTCTCTGCTAATTACCGCCTATCACCAAAAGAAAAGCTTGTGTATAACTGAGCTCTTTGAATACTCACCCAGCAGTGTGGGGATTCCAGTGGGAATGATATCTGGTGTGAGAATACTTTGCCTTATTTCCTGCATACCATATTTCAGGATGTATTTGCAGCCTTGCTTCTATGCAGAAATGAGAAGGTTTAATTTCAAAAAGTGGTATGATCACTCAGAGAAAGAAACCAACCTCTTGGGCCTTCTATGTGCTTACTGCATTGCACCAGCCTCCCTTTGGCTTCCATATGCTTGCTAGTGATCATAAAACACCTCTATTATGGGGCCGGGTGGTAGCGCAGTGGGTTAAGCACACTTGGCACGAAGCGCAAGGACCAGCACAAGATCCCGGTTCGAGTCCCCCGCTCCCCACCTGCAGGGGAGTCACTTCACAAGCGGTGAAGTAGATCTACAGGCATCATCTGTCTTTCTCTTCCCCTCTCTGTCTTCCCCTCTCTCAATTTCTCTCTGTCCTAAGAACGGCGACATCAATAACAACAACAATAATAATAATAATAAACACCTATCAGGTCACACACACTGATCATTTCTTTTTGTGAAGGGATAGTTAAGATACAATTTCTTAGTAAATGTGATGTTTATAATACAGTACTCTCAACTACAATCACTATCCTGTGTTGGCTCCAGATAGCCAGAAGTCAAGAGGAAGGGGGAGACAGAGAGGGAAAGAGACAGAGAGACACCTGCAGCACTGCTTCACCACTTGCAAAACTTTTCCCCTGCAGGTGGGGACCAGGGGCTCAAACCTGGGTTCTTGAGCATTGCAACTTGGTGCTCTCAACCAGGTGCACCCCCACCTGGCCCCTGCTGGATCCTATGATAGTTTTAATTCTTTGAGGACCTTCCATACAGTTTCCCACTGTGACTGAACCAAGTTATACTCCCACCAAGAGTGTGCAAGGAATCCCTTTTCTCTGACTGCGAACACCAGTGCATCTGATCCCTATCCCAGCTCTGTTGAAGAAACACTGTTCTTCCCACCCTGTATGCACAATATATTTCTGACTCACCATTCCTGTCCTCCAAAATAAAGAAGTGGAGACTTACACAAAGAAATCTACCCAAGGTGCAGAATGATAGCCATGTGTGTCAGCCTTCTTTTGTTACTCTTTTTCTAGGTTCTTAAGCTAAATACTCAGAAGATTGCTCTTAAATTCTCCTTTATAGTTCCTTCTTTGCATAGGCATCTATGGCTATGGACTCTCCAGATACTGTTTTAACTGCATCTTACTGATAATTGATATGATATCTTTACATTTTCATTTAATCCAAAGTAACTGTTGCTATTGATATCTTTTGACTTTTAAGTTTTCAGATATTTAGGGAGTTTTCCAAATAACTGTCTGTTATTGATTTCTGGTAGCATTCCATTCCAATCAGAAAACAGACATCTCTAGAATCCTTTACAAATTACTGAGACATCTTTTATGGTTCAGATGTGGTATGGTTTGATAAATATTCTGTACTCAAAGAGAATGTGTATTTTACTTTGCTAGATGGATTGTTACATAAATGTTAAGTTAGTTGGCTAATTGTTTTTTGTTTACTCCAATAGTAGTCAAGAGGACTATTTTGAAATCTGACTATAGTCATGGTTGTGTCTACTACTCTTTGTAGTTCTTGAACCTTTCTTTAATATCCTTTCAAATTCTATAATTAATTTATATAGTTAATTGCATAATCATTTAGAGCTTTTATATTCTCTTAATGAATTGGCCTTTAATGTAGTATGAAATTGTCCTAGAGGCTAGGCAGTGATTCACCTGGTAAAGCACACATTACCATTAACAAGGACCCAGGTTCAAGTCCCCAGTCTCCACCTGCAAGGGGGAAGCTTCACAAGAAGCTACAAGTGTCTCTCTTTCTCTCTTTCCCCCCATCTTCTTGGTTCCTTTCCTCTTTCTCCATAAAAAAAAAGAAAGAGAAAAAAGAGAGAAAGAATGGGAAGAATGAAGAGAGAAAGAAAGAAAGAAAGAAAGAAAGGAACAAAGAGAGAAAGAAAAGGGGAGGGGAGGAGAAAGAGGAGAGAGATAGGTCTCATTATCCTGGGTGGTGGACTTTGTTATAAAATTCACTTTGTGAAATTAATAGTATCACCCAAAAAACAAACTAAATTAAATTTAAAAAATAACATCACTCCAATTTTCTTTTAGTTTTAGCACACTTTGTCCTTGACATTCTTTTACTTTGTTGTTATTGTTGTTTGGATTTACTCTTTGTTCTTCAGGAGCAAAGAATAAATGGTTTTTGGTAGGAGAAGACCAATGAAGGCTGCCCAGAGAAAATAAAGCACAAACCTATGGGGTCACAGGATTCTGAACGACGTTCAACCATATTTAGTTTTACTAATATTAAGCTTGTCTTATAGTAGGTCGTAGAAAAAAATGGTCCCAAGATGGAGGGGCTGTGTGTCAGCAGTGGAGCTAAGATGGAGGACATCCGCTGATGGAAAAGTAGCCTGGGGCATCACTAGCGACCGCTAACAGCCAAAGGCGCTTACCCAACATCACCTGTGTTACAGTAATGATTCACAAGGGACCTAGTCCGTGCATATTTAAATCAACTGCTTACAAACAAGGGGAAGGTAAGGACTAGACCCAGGAAAATTCAAAACATAGAGACTCTCCATTTTATGTGTGGAGCCTTACCCTCTAAACTTGGCACTTTGGGAGCAGGGTGTGGGGTGGCTTATACACTTACGTTGTTTATTTGTTTTTGTTTTGTTTTGTCACCTCCAGAATTTCACCACACTGGGCAGACTTTTCAAAGACAAAGAAACAGAGGAAGAGAGGGAAAGATAACACTTGCATCAAAGCTTTCTCCCATGGTGGGGGCCAGGCGCAAATCCGGGTTATGCAGATGGCAAAGCAGACACACCGTCACAGTGAGATACCTGGCCAGCCCTGTATCTTCATTTATTTTTAATTTTTTAATATTATTTATTTAGTCCCTTTTGTTGCCCTTGTTGTTTTTATTGTTGTAGTTATTATTGATGTCGTTGTTGGATAGGACAAAGAGAAATGGAGAGAGGAGGGGAAGACAGAGAGGGGGAGAGAAAGATAGACACCTGCAGACCTGCTTCAGCTTGTGAAGCGACTCCCCTGCAGGTGGGGAGATGGGGGCTCAAACCGGGATCCTTACGCCAGTCCCTGCGCTTTGCGCCACATGCGCTTAACCCATTGCGCTCCCGCCAACTCCCTGCATCTTCATTTTTAAATGGATTTTTTTTTTATGTAATTTGATCTTCCTTTCTTACCTGACATTACAACCTCTGTCTTCCGATTTTGTGTGTTTAGGCCACTGACATTTAAAGTGGTTAGTGATATGATTTGGTTTAAACCCATCACCTTACTATTAATCTTCTATATAGCATGCTCTACTTTTAATTTCTCTGAGAGCAACAGAGTATTTTTATGATTTTATTTTATTTCGTTCACTGATTTTTTTATCTCTGATTATTGGTACTATTCTAGAGAATGCTTTAGAGTTTATGGTATATTTCTGCTTAGAACAGTCTAAATTTAAGTAATGATATGCTATTTCACATATACTGTAATAACTGTACGTGAGAATTGTCTTGTTTCACTTATGGTATTTTTGTGCTATTGTTATCATATATTTTAATTATATGTGCCATAAACCATACAATAAGTAGTTGCCTTTTTTTTACTTCAGACAACTATCTTTTAAAGATAATAAATTGAATATTGTCTTTAAGTGCATTTTACGCTTATCCATGCAGTTACTATTTTGCTTGCCTTTCACTACTGGGTTTCGATCCGGACTTTTCTCTGGTGCCATTTTCCTTTTGTACATTGAACTTCCTGTGATATTTTTTTTTTCCTCCAATCACAAGGGCTTAATACCCACACTACAACTATTCTGGTGGTTTTTTTTTTTTTTTTTTTCATTCGATATCCAAGAGAGAGAGAGAAATTGAGAAGGGAGGGAGAGATAGAGGGAGAGAAAGATAAACACCTGCTGATCTGCTTCACCGCTCATGAAGCCTCCCCCGAGCAGGTGGGGAGCTGGGGCGGGGACTCAAACCCAGGTCCTTGCGTATATCCTTGTGCTTAGCACTATGTGTGCTTGACCAGTGCATTGCAACACAGCCCCACTGCGATATGTCTCACAGAGAAGCTCTCCTGCTGCAGATACTCGTGGCTACTATCTTCGTTTTACCTCCATTTTTGAAGAAGAACTTCTTGGAGTACAAAGCTCTTGGTTGATGATTTTTCTCTGATTCTTCTGAGCCATTGTTCCGCTGTCTTTCAGCTAGCATTATTTGCAACCATAAATGTATTATCACCCTTATCTCCTCCACAAGGATTGTTTTTAAATAAATGTTAAAGCCGCCAAATGCTATGTTTCTTCTATGACATGTGCAAAGATTGAAACTACTGAGAGCATCTAGTGACGAGGGCTCTGAGGACGTGCTCTGTCACACTGGTGGGAATATAAATTGGTGTGGTTTGGGGGTAGTAATTTGATTGAGCTACTGTTCCAAAAATATCTGAACCTTTTCTGACTTTCTCCAAGAATTTTTACCTAGAAACATAGTCAAAAGCTGTTTATATATATGAGCACGCTGCAGTACAAGAAAGAAAAATGTGACTGAGTGATCCAGCCAGAGAATTCCAGAGAGAAGATGAAAAAAGTAAGTTTAAAAAGTTGGAAGAGTTCGTACCAAACTACATACAAGATTGTTTCTGTGGTAGGAGGTACAGAACATTTCCACTTTTTCCTTTACACATTCTCTAAGATTCCAACTTCCACAATATAAGCAAAAACGTTCATGCCGTTAAATATAAGACTTCACAGAAGTTCAAAATCACCTCATCATTGTATTCTGGGTATGTGTTTTTTTTATATTTAACAATGAAATGCTATTGAAAATGTTTAATATTTAACACTCTGATCTCAGGGGAAAATATGAACAATTTTCTTGAAAGTTTTTTTAGAAAAAAATAAATAGGGAAATTGTCCCCTAGACAAGGGAAACTATGATGGTTATCCAGAGGAAGATCCACCAAAGGTTGCACCTGAAGAGAATGGTTTGTTTACCTTCAGAAGGAATTAAACTTACAATGGCCATCTGTAGTATATGCCCACAAAGCCAGAGGAGTTTCTAATGGATGGCATTCTCACAGGTGTGAAATGGTCTCCCATTGTTGTCTCATTTGCATTTCATTGATCATCAGTGACTTGGTATAATTTTTTCATGTCTATTGGCCATCTGGATATCTTCCTTGGTGAAGATTCTGTCCATGTTCTTTCCTCATGTTTCACTGGAATTATTTAAGTTTCTCTTGCTGAGTTTTGTGAGCTTTTAATATATTTCCTTTACTAGCCCTTTTTCTGATGCATAGTATATAAAGGTCTTCTCCCATTCTCAGTAGGGTGTCTTTCTGTTTTAGTGGTTCCTTTTGCTGTACAGACACTGTTCAGTTTAATGTAGTCCTGGTGGTGTGGTTTTTTGTTTGTTTGTTTGTTTGTTTGCCATTGTTGTTGTTGCTTTCCTTGCTGCTTGACTTAATTCTTCCACGATAATTCTAAGGCAAACATTATGGAGTATTCTAATGTTTTCTCCTATGTATTCATCTCTGGTCTAAAGTTCAGATCTTTGATCCACTGGAGTTGACTTGTGCTGGTGAGGATGTGGGGTAAAAGGAAACGTATACTGGTGAGAATGTAGATTGATTCAATTCCCACTTAAAACAGTCTGAAAAAGGACAGAGGAAATAGAAAAATGATTTTCATACCACAGACTACAGAGTCCCAGGTTCAGTCCCCAGCACCACCATAAGCCAGAGTTGAGCAGTGCTCTTATCTCTCTATCTCTCTTCCTCTCCACTCTCTCTTTCTCCTTCTTTCTGTATCTCTCTCATTAAAACAAAACACACAAAGTTTATTTTGAAAAGCAGTCTGAAGATCCCTCAGAACACTGTAAATGAACCTACCATATAACCAGGCGATTGCTCTCCTATGGATTTCTCTATTTAAAAAAGAAAACTCTCTCCAAAGAGACCTGTGCATACCTGTGCTTACAGCAATACTATCTGTAATAGCCCCAACATGGAAGCAACCCAGATGCCCAACAACAGATCATTGGAATACTATCTGTAATAGCCCCAACATGGAAGCAACCCAGATGCCCAACAACAGATCATTGGTCAAGAAATATTGGTTCTATATGCGCAATGGAATAATACCCAACTATTAAAAATGATTAAATCCTCTCTTTTGTCTTATCATGGGTGGAACTTGAAGGAATCATGCTACGTGAGATAAACCAGAAAATAGATGAGTATCAGATGATCTTATTTATAGGTGAAACTTAAAAAAAAAAAAAACAGGAAAAAGAGGGTAAAACACAGAGTAAACCTTGGTTTGCAGCAAGATCAAGGACTGGAGTAGAGAAGGGGATGAACGGGCATTGGGGGCCAGTGCATGATGGTAGAGGAGTCCTAGATGGTGGTGGGAGTGATCTACACATACTTATCGTGGAAAGATCAGAGATACAACAAAAGTACAGAATACACAACAAAGGGATACAATTTATTCTAGAAAGTTTAGATTATCTGGTGAGACCTTTCCTAGCTCCTAGGACTCCTGAGTGGTGCACTTCCTAACAAAGCCACAGAACCTAGATACAGACCTGACAATAACTGTTCTATAAATCGTTATTTCACTAACAAAACGATATTTTAAACAGCGAAGGCCATACCTTGTCTAAGCAAAGCTGTCCTAAGGTATCTGTGGACTATGGCTAGACCATTTCCTGTGATCACACCATCTCTGGCTACAAAAACAAGGCATCCTAAAGCTATGGTCACCACCCCCCAAAAAAAAAATAATAACTCCAAATTCTTGTCAATCCTGGTGTGCAGAGAAGTTTGTTGAGGACCTTTAGCAAATAAGTGAAAATCCAATCAGTTTCCCCAAAGAAGCTGTATGCTGTGTGACACAGCTGTGATGAAAGGGCCTTCAGAACACAGAAAAGGGTACTTTTTCATCTTCTCTCTACTGTTAAAATAATTACACAGTGTACAGGCTAGTCATTAAGCGCCATCATGAAAAGCATGTCATTGGAAAACACCTGCATCGGCAACAGAAGCTGAGCTGACCCAGTTAATTCCTCCATCTCTGACTCTGGATGGGGTATTAGGAGTCATTGGAAAAGAACATATTGGCAAGAAGTGGAGTTGGGAAGAGGTTTGCCCATGGAGCTGGATTGAGCACAATTCTGAAGTATCATTTAATTAAAATTATATACCCCCTATACACACGCACAACTACTAGGGATAAAAGCATATCATCCAGAGCCTGTCACCCCCTGACAATTTCTCCCTCACATCCAATTGAATTTTTTTTTAATTCCAGTCTAGAGCTCTTTGAAGAGTAATGATGAGAGGGAGACCCTGCCAAATGCACTAGGACTGGGACAGATGGCTCCATGAAAAGCCACCAAGTGAACATGACAGCCCCAGATGAAACTGCTCCCTCTAAGTAGTCAGTAGCTTTATGGTCCAATATGTACTATCTCCTCCAGAAACCCAGAGAGCTGGTGTTGCATAAGCACAAATAAGATGTCTTTCAAATAACATGTTGTCTTGAATAAGAGTTGAACTTGAGACGGACATAGTGTCATTTATTCCGCTCATTCATCAGTCTAGAATTCTGAGGTGTCTCTACATATTTCAGACATCAGTAACTTCATTTCATTAAAACAATCTAGTACCCAGTACAAGCAGTTTTTGTGATTTATTTTTCATGCAGTTTCATTCTGGATTATTTTGTTTTGAGTCTTTATACTCTCTGATGGGAGTGTTCTCAACCACTGGCCCATGTATTCCTACCACCACCGCCATCTTCAGGACTACAAACACTTCATGATAAGAACCCATCCTTCAGAAATACCTACAAGCGTGGTGGAACACCTGGTTAAGTGCTCATATTACAGTGTGCAAGGTCCAGGGTTCAAACTCCCAATCCCCTACTCCAAGTGGTAGAGCAAAGCTGCAGATCTCTCTCTCTCTTTCTCCCTATCTCTCTCTCTCTCTCTCTCCCTTTCTACGTCACCTCCCCTCTCAATTTATCTCTGTCTCTATCCAATAAATAGATAAAGATAATATTAAAAATATTTTAAAAGCCTACAAACATTTCCAAATATACGTCTCTAATAGCACTTTGCTGCAAGGATGGATTCAAGTGTTCTCAGCAGAGAATAAACTCCTTAAAAATAAGGACCATAATAGGTTTTGTTTAACTTCCATTACTTGTAGGAAAAAATAAAATGTGTGTAAGACACTACTATGTAGCAGGCAATGCAAGGCAATGAAAGATACTAAGAAATTCTGCCCACTTAACACTTCTAGCGTTTGCCCTTCTTCCGTAGCCAGTCAACAGCATCAGGTTGAGCCTGATGTAAAGTTTCGAGGCCTCCTTTGAATCTGGAGAGGTGGCAGTCGTTGACTATGTGGGTCATAGTCTGTCTGGAGCCGCAGGGGCAGTTCGGGTCGTCTCTGGCTCCCCAGCGATGGAACATAGCGGCGCACCGGCCATGGCCTGTTCGATAGCAATTGAGGAGGGCCCAATAATAACATGCTAGGTCAAAGCCGGGTTGACGCTTGCGGGGGTCTGTGGTGAGGTGTTTGTTCTTGACCTCAGCTGACTGCCAACTCTGTTTCCAAGAGTCTGGAACAGAGAAGTTCAGTGTAGGCATAGGAGACCAAATTGGGTGACGAGACGTCAAGCGTTGGACAGGGTGGGCGAAGATATCTGCGTATATTGGCAGGTCCGGTCGAGCGTAGACATGGGAAATGAACTTAGATGATGCTGCATCCCGACGAATATCTGGTGGGGTGATGTTGCTAAGAACTGGCAGCCATGGAACTGAGGTGGAACGGATGGTTCCAGAAATGATCCTCATGGAGGAATATAATTTGGAATCGACCAAGTGGACATAGGGGCTACGGAACCATACTGGGGCACAGTATTCTGCCCACTTAACACTAGTAAGAGGGAAAGACAACTGAATAGGCACATAAATATATATGTAATAGGCAGCCTCACAAAAAAACTGAAAGTACAGAATATACATCAAAGGGATATAATTTATTCTAGAAAGTTTAGATTATCTGGTGAGACCTTTCCTAGCTCCTAGGACTCCTGAATTCCATTTCAGGTGGCGCACTTCCTAATAAAGCCACAGAACCCAGATACAGACCAGGGCTCATGAGACAGAGTGCATGTGCCCGTGTATCCATAAGTCAGGGGAAACTGTACACCTTCAAGTAGAAGTGCACAATAGTTTACAGCGACTCCATAAGTGCAGCAAGCAAGTAGGAAGACCTAAAGAAAACACCATAAAGCACCTAATCAAATAGTTTCTACTTAGACCTAGATACCTTCCTCACCTACTTCCTATTTCACTTCCCTCAGTGATTCTAAGGCTAGCCTTGGAAAACAAAGGACTACAAAATCTGAATAAGGGCAAGAGACCAGCATACTTGAATGATGGCTCTTTTGTTCACTACCAGACCACTCCATCATCCAGGGCCCTAGTCAGGGAGTCCCGGGATTCCCACATAAACATAATGGGCCTAGACCTCTAAAAGATCCCTCTCTCCACGGCTACTGGTCATCTCCATCAGGAACAGCATTGTGGACCCTCCTGTGGGCCATTACAGGACTTTGGCCTCAAGGTGAAACAATAGTGGTAGGGACTGCTTCATTCTCTGAAGAGAGGGTGGTTCAAAATACCCTGCCTCTAGAGGAAGATGGGTCCTGCAGTGAATGCAGCCTAGAATGTTCCTAGTTATGGCCAGACAGTGTGAGCTCAGACCTACAGGTATTTAGAGGCCACACAGGCTCCTGTGCTGAATATGGGCCCCAGATCAAGTCTATGGTGTTTAGAATTAACAATATTTTTATACTTTCCCCATATTTGATAGCTACTCTCTTCCCTGATCCAGTTTTCTAATCCTATCCCCAATTCTGACACCATCTCCCCAGACAATACCTTTAGCCCACCTGTGCTATCAGGCTCAGACAAAAATTAGTAAAGTCATGAGCCCCTGGAATATAAATAAAGTAGACTTCCTAGCTGTCTCTAAAATGAAGGCTCCAAATCTTATCTGCTACACTCTTACCTTTAGGTTTCTGATTACTAAACACTCTGTTTTGCTTTATATCTTAATGCTTTTCAGCCACCAAGTTGCAGATGCTACCATGACACCAACCTGACTTCCCTGGGCAGATGACCTCACCAATGTGTCCTAGAACCTCACCTCTCCAGAGCCCTACCCCACTAGGGAAAGATAGGAACAGGAGTATGCAATGACCTATCAACACTCATATTCAGTGGAGAAGCAATTACAGAAGCCAGACCTTCCATCTTCTGCACCCCATAGTAATCGTGGATCCATACCCCCAGAGGGATAAAGAATAGGAAAACTTCCAGTGGAGGGGATGGGATGTGAAACTCTGGTGATGCGAATTTTGTATCCTTTTATCCAATGGACTTGCAATCATTATTAAATCAATAAAAAAAAAGAAAGTTTTAGATTGACTTCCTGCTGATAGAGCTATTTGAACTAAAGAAAGAATTGAGAAAAGCAAATTGTATCAGTCAAGCTTTCCAGAAAAAAGGACCAACAGGGATATATCTATACTTTTTTGTACATCTGCAGAGAAAACTATATAAAGAATGACCCCTCTGGTTATGAAGGCTACAAAATCCCAAGATTTGTAGTTAACAAGCTGGTGACCAAGGAGAGTAAGCTGTTAAGTTCCAGTCCAAGTTAAAGGGCAAGAGAAGATCACTTTCCCAACTTGGAGACAGAGAACAAATTCTCTATTGTTTTCGATGGGTTATGTTGTTTTCGCCGGGCTGGCTTCATGGGCGGGTAACAGACAACCAGGGACTCATGGTTGAGCTGTAGGCAGTATCTCTTTATTCATGCAGGACGCAGCGCAATCTAAGCCGAGCTCAGCTAAACTAAAGGTACTGTAAAACTCACAATGCTGTCTTTATATATACTTGCCAAGTAAGGTGGAAACAGGATGTGACATAGAGAGGGTCGAGAGAAAAGTGACTGGTGAAAATCAGAGTGTGACAAAGAGGGGGCAGATTAGGCGAGAATCCTATCACTGAACCACAAATGCCCTGGAGGGAGGGTGGAACTTGTTAACAGTGGTTATGTAAATAGAATGAAGTGGTTATGTAAATAGAATAGTGTTAAGCAGGGGGGATTTAAACCAAATGAAACAGCAGGGGTCTCATGCATACCAACAATTCCCCCTTTCTTTTTAACTAATGGCCATTGTGGGGTGAACAGAAGGTATATCGTACAGGCATTTTCAAAAGAACTGGCATAAGACATGGAAAACAAAATAGGCGAACAGCAATAACCAGTGTGATGACAAGGGGAATGTTTCTTGCCTCAAAGGGCAAGGTCTAGCAGGCGAAAGGGCATTTCTTGCCTCTGGGAGTGCTTTATGCCTCTGGGGGCATCTCTTGCCTCAAAGGGCGTTTCATACCTCTGTGGGCATCTCTTGCTTCTTGGGGCGCTTCATGCCTCTGTGGGCATAACCTAATAAGGAGGGGGAGTTTTCTGCCTCTGGGGCAGAGCCTGCAGGCAAGGGGACATGGTCTATAAAGTCTCAAGGCAATTGGCTGAAGTTAGTCTTTGAGAAACACAGCAGCATGTACCAGTAAGTCCGATGGAGGTGTCAGTCCAAAGTAGCTGACCACAGAAGAAAATGCCAGAGGATGAAATGCTGCACGTCTATCTCGATGGGGAATGTCGGCCACCAGAATTCTGCTTTTCTGTAGAGAGTGAGCTTTGGAGTCTGTGAATCTGTTTCTTCAGGTCGTGCCAGGTCTCATCATTGGTTTCCGGGGGTGTGTTGTAATCATTCCATCTTGTGGGCGATGTCAGAGAACAGGGGTCCAAATGGATTTCCAGAAATTCCATTTGAGTGGATGCTTTTTCATGTGAAGACTTTGACAGCTGAAATTCACTTACTTGTCAAACAAAACTTGTAGCAGATTAGAAGTTTACTATAATTGATAACTCCATTATAATTGGAAGTCCTTTCTAGTATGATTTTAAGGTTGTTTAAACAGTTTAAACTCAATAAAATGTGGAAAGGTAAACAGAAGAACCACAGTTAAAAGCCTCAGGCATGAGAATAATTAACATAATCATTGCACTATCTGCCCCACCCATAACTCATACAGTTTTTAGGATTAAACGTTTCAGATTCATGTCAAGATGTAAAAGAGAAATCATAGGAGGTAAAAAACAATTTTTTGGATTGTTTCTGGATGTCTCTAGAAATCATGGCTGCATCCAGCATTTTTTTTAAGTCAATGTCAAACAAAAATTCAGTCATTCAAATCATTCTCTTATGAAACGCAACTTGAACCAGATTATCAAGATCTCACCATGTAGGATTAAGAGTCCCCAAAGGGCGACCTAGTCCAAAAAGCTCCTCGAAATTCCATTTAGGGTGCTTCTGACTGTTCCTGCTGGATTGCATCAGGCACCCTTTTTTTTAATATTTATTTTATTTATTTATTCCCTTTTGTTGCCCTTGTTGTTTTATTGTTGTAGTTATTATTGTTGTTGTTGTTGATGGATAGGACAGAGAGAAATGGAGAGAGGAGGGGAAGACAGAGAGGAGGAGAGAAAGATAGACACCTGCAGACCTGCTTCACCGCCTGTGAAGCGACTCCCCTGCAGGTGGGGAGCCGGGGTTCGAACCGGGATCCTTATGCCAGTCCTTGCACTTTGCGATCAGGCACCCATTTTTAAAAGCATCTTCCCATCGAAGAAAGAATCCAATCAGGAGAGTAGACCTATCCACATGTCTCCATACTTGGGAACTGCCAGGGTACTCGAGAATGTTCTTCAAATTAGAGTAGTCCTTCTCCATGGGAAACATGCGAGAAGAAGTCCAGAAAGTCCCAGAGGAAATACCCATGCATATTCCAAGGTCTACGATCACGGTCATAAAGAACCAAACTGTGGCCCGGAGCAAAATGTAGTCCTTTTCCTCAGGAAACATGGGAGAGGGAATCCAGAAAGTCCAAGGAGAAATCTTCGTGCATCTCCCAAGCTCTATGATCCCGGTCATAAGAAACCAAAGTTCCCGGTCAGGGAACTGAAGTGTGGCCCAGAGTAAAATGTTCCAGAGACAGAGAAACTGTCTCATAATGAAACAGTAGAGACTTTGGCAAATCTCTTCGTAAGTAGAAGAGAAGACCATAGTGCATAGGTAGGCAAAGTCTTCACTTATCTGGGAGTTGCGCAGGTCTGGTCCCACGTTGTGGCGCCATATGTTGTTTTCGATGGGTTATGTTGTTTTCGCCGGGCTGGCTTCATGGGCGGGTAACAGACAACCAGGGACTCATGGTTGAGCTGTAGGCAGTATCTCTTTATTCATGCAGGACGCAGCGCAATCTAAGCCGAGCTCAGCTAAACTAAAGGTACTGTAAAACTCACAATGCTGTCTTTATATATACTTGCCAAGTAAGGTGGAAACAGGATGTGACATAGAGAGGGTCGAGAGAAAAGTGACTGGTGAAAATCAGAGTGTGACAAAGAGGGGGCAGATTAGGCGAGAATCCTATCACTGAACCACAAATGCCCTGGAGGGAGGGTGGAACTTGTTAACAGTGGTTATGTAAATAGAATGAAGTGGTTATGTAAATAGAATAGTGTTAAGCAGGGGGGATTTAAACCAAATGAAACAGCAGGGGTCTCATGCATACCAACAATTCCCCCTTATTCAAACTTATATTCTTTTGAGACTTTCAAGTGATTGAATGAGACACACCTACATTGGGGAGGACCATCTGCTCTATTCACTCTGCTGATTCGAGGGCTAGTCTCAATCAGCAAGACCCACACAAACACACTCAGAAAAGTCTAGCCAACACCTTGTGGTCCAGTTAAAATGACACAAAAATATATTAACTATCAAAACCATCATAGAAGATGAAGAGTGGCCCTTGATGGAAAGAGTCCCTTACTCCAAGTTCTGAAAGTAAGAGATAGTATGGATGGGGAAGGATAGAAACTGAAGTCCCTAACAAGAGGTTGATGAGACTGAAGAGGGGGAAAGTCTAGTTTCAGGGGAGCAAGTGACAGGCTGATGTTTATTCCAACCTTTCTCACGGTGTTAGAGAAATAGCATCTCAATGAATGTTTGCAATAGATTAATCCATAAACACAAAAATCAACCTCAAGTTCCAAGTCGTGCAAGGCTAAAACATGATCTTAGTTTGAGAAAAATCAGTTCTCAAAAACAGCAACTCTGTATTTACTGCCGAATGTAAAACATTAATTCCCCAATAAAGAAGTTTAAAAAAAAAAAACAGCAAACTCATATATACACAAAAAAAAATATGTCAGGCTACTGCTTTAAACAAAGCAATTTTTTTAGAAAGCAATGTATGAATAGCTTGCAGAATCACTTTACAAAGACATTTTTCTGAAATGCAATGTTTCCCATTTCATGGTTTGTTTAAAATCATTGGGGGGAATTAATGGTTTATAGTACAGTTGTTGACACAATTCTCATCTCTCTGCTAAGTTGTGGGTGAGAGCATCTCACTATTTTTTTAAATTATAAACAAACTGAGATGTAATGGCTTTGCTGATGAAAAGTAAATATAGTGTAATGTCACTTTTCCCAAACTGACTTTGTCCATTCGTTACTTTGTCATATGACATCTGTTAAATATTAACAAAAGCTTATTATTTCTGTTTTTTTTTCCTCCAGGGTTATCAATGGGGCTTGGTCAGTGCTGGCACTACAAATCCACTGCTCCTGGCAGCCATCTTTTCCATTTATTGGATAGGACACAGAGAAATGGAGAGAGGAGGGGGAGACAGAAGTGAGGAGAGAAAGATAGACACCTGCAAACTTGCTTCACTCCTTGTGAAGCGACCCCCCTGCAGGTGGGGAGCCAGGGGCTCAAACTGGGATCCTTGTTCCCTGTTCTATGTGCACTTAACCCAGTGCGCCACTGCCCAGCCACCAAGCTTGTTATTTCTGAATGGAGAGATTAATTACTTATCTATCTATTTAGTTAGTTAGTTCTTTGTTATATTCCATCTTCTTTTCCTGGATGTTGGTCACTTCTTATCCCTTTTTATGTTTTACTTATCTATTTTATTTATTTATTTCCAATTCCAATATTACTTTGTTGAGGACATGTTGATTCATATGGGCACATTTCCACATTTCCAACCCATTCAAGATGGATTATCAATATATTTCACCCCCATCATCTTGTTTCACCACAGGACCTTAGCCTCCTTTGGGGCCCCTTCTATTACCCTGTGGAGTCTCTAAACCCACTGTGATAGGCTACAGAACACTGAGGAGTCACCTGTGTTGTCCTTGGCTTGGTTTCTTAGATCTCATCTGTGAGTGAGGTCATTCGTTATCTGTCCTTCTGCTGACTTATCTCATTCAAGATTTTCTCCAAGTCGAGGTATGTTGTAGCAAAGAGAATGTGCTACCTTTCTTTCTTTTATTTTTTTTTACTAGTGATTTAATAATGATCGACAAGATTGTGGGATAAGAGGAGTACAATTCCATATAATTCCCACCACCAGAGTTATGTACCCCATCGCCTCCACTGGAAGTTTCCCTAGTCTTTATCCCTCTGGGAGTATGGACCAAATTTCTTTATGGGCTGCAGAAGGTGGAAGGTCTGGCTTCTGTAGCTGCTTCTCCTCTGGACATGGATGTTGACAGGTGGATCCATCCCCAACCTGTCTCTATCTTCTCCTATTGGGGCAGGGCTCTGGAGAGCTGAGGTTCTGGGACACACTGGTGAGGTCGTCTGCCCAGGGAAGTCAAGTTGGCATCATGCTACCTTTCTTTCATCTTTGCAGTTTTCTATACTGACTGATATTTTTACATAGAGTTCATGCTTTTTTTTTTGGAAAAACCAAAAAGTTGCATTATTTTCAAGCTATTAAAGAAGAAAGGACCTGTTAGTATATCTAATATAGCTACATAATTCTCCATCTCACACCGAAATAAAGAAAGAATTTTCTGTGCAGAATGATGGGGTGGATAGTGCAAAGTCCCCCAAGTCAAATAAAACCATTAAGATCATTTTTGTAAGAATTACCACGTTTCTAAAAAGCAGAGACTGAAAATGTTACCACTGAAAAGCAATCTCCGTCTCCTTGTGGTTCCCATAATGCCTAGTTTCAGAGGTAAGTTTTTCACAGAGGAATAAACACTTCAGTGACACATTTCATATTCTTTTCTTTTATTTTCCCTTTTTGTTGCCCTTGTTGTCTTTTTATTGTTGTTGTAGTTATTATTGGTGTTATTGATGTCACCATTGGATAGGACAGAGAGAAATGGAGAGAGGAGGGGAAGACAGAGAGGAGGAGAGAAAGATAGACACCTGCAGACCTGCTTCACCACCTGTGAAGCGACTTCCCTGCAGATGGGGAGCCGGGGGCTCGAACCAGGATCCTTATGCCAGTCCTTGCGCTTTGCGCCACGTGTGCTTAACCCGCTGCACTACCACCCACTCCCCCAAATTTCATATTCTTGGGGTCTTTCTGTTTAGAGTGTATGATTCAACATGTGCTGAATGTGAACTCATGTATGACCTGTAATTCATGAGAACACTACTACCTAAGTGTAAGGATGCACCAGTCAGTTTCTCATTAATTCTCTGTTACTATTCTCTTCTAAAAGAAAGAACAAGAGAAGGGAAGAAAGAAAGAAAGAAAGAAAGAAAGAAAGAAAGAAAGAAAGAAAGAAAGAAAGAGAGAGAGAGAGAGAAAGAGGGACTGACATAAGGATCCCGGTTCGAGCCCCCAGTTTGAGTCCCTGGCTCCCCACCTGCAGGGGAGTCGCTTCACAGGCAGTGAAGCAGGTCTGTGGGTGTTTCTCTTTCTCTCCCCCTCTCTGTCTTCCCCTCCTCTCTCCATTTCTCTCTGTCCTATCCAACAACGATGACATCATCAACAACAATAATAACTACAACAACAATAAAACAACAAGGGCAACAAAAGGAAAAATAAATAATAATATAAAAAATCTTTAACAAGAAAGAAAGGAAGGAAGGAAGGAAGAATGTTTTCTTTATTTTTTTTTCTTTTTGCCTCCAGGGTTATTGCTGGGGCTCAGTGCCTGCACTATGAATCCACTGCTCCTGGAGGCTATTTTTTCCCTTTTGTTGCTCTTGTTGTTTATCATTGTTGTTGGATAGGACAGAGAGAAATAGAGAGAGGAAGAGAAAGACAGAAAGGAGGAGAGAAAGACACCTGCAGACCTGCTTCACCGCCTGTGAAGCGACCCTCCTGGAGGTGGGGAGCCGGGGGCTCAAACTGGGATCCTTAAGCCAGTCCTTGCAATTTTCATCATGTGCACTTAACCCGCTGCATTACTGTCCGGCCCCAGAGTGTTTTCTTTATTTATTGGACAGAGACAGATAAACTGAGAAGAAAAGGGGAGCTAGAGAGAGATACTTGCAGCAGTGCTATGCCACTTGCAAACCTTCCCCTACCTTGCAGGTGGGGACCAGGGGCTTGAACCCAGGTTCTTGAATATTATAACAGGTGTACTCAACCAGGTGCACCACCAGTCACCCCCTCCAATTCACTTCTTTACCCAAGAGTTAGAGGATGGAGGGTCAGGAAGGCGGCTCACCTGGTAGGATGCCTGCCTTGTCACTCTTGCTGCAGGACACACGGGAATCCCATGGCCCCAGAAGAAGTGGGGTGCCGCGGTATCTCTCCATCTCTGTTTGTGCCGATCATTTTCTTTATACAATCTCTATCTATCTATCCTTATAGATCGTTATCTGAAAGAATAGACTTGAGACCCGGAGCAGTATAATCACACATTTGCAAGACCCTAGCAATAATAAATAAATAAATAATAAAGATGAGGGTTGGGGGGACACAGTTTTGAAAGAACAAGAATGAGTAAGGTACCATAGATAACATCTCACATTTTCTACCATAGACCTTCTCATGCTGCAGATGAAAGGAACAGGTTCGACCTTAATGTTTAGATTCCACAACGATCATTCTCTCCACCTCCCCTCTTCTAACACCTTATTCCTTTCTGGTCACCTCAGTTTGTTGGCAGTGTCCAAGCACTTTCTCTTCTTTCTTTTTCTTCTCTTTTCTTTTCGTTGTTTTTTTTCCCTCTCTCTTACTCATCAATGTTCATTTCTTTATATTGCACAATGGGTGCTAGAGTGCTTTTGTCTTTCTCCTTCTGACTCATTTCATTTTGCATAATCCCCTTGAGTTCCTTCCACTTGACTACAAGTAGTACATTTCCACCATCTATAGCTGAGTAGCAGTCCCCCATGTAAATATGCCACATCCACTCAACTCAAGAGTGCTTTGAAGGATTACTGTTGCAAACATGTTGCAACAAACGCTGGGGTAATTAAATCATTCTGAGCTGATGTCTCTAGAGTCTATCGATGTAGATCTAAAGTGGGGTTGCTGATCAGATAACAATTTTTTTCCTTTCTTTTTTTCCCCATTTTTGCTTTTAAAGATTTTATTTATTTATGAGAAAGATAGGAGGAGAGAGAAAGAACCAGACATCACTCTGGCACATATGCTGCCGGGGATCAAACTTGGGACCTCATGCTTGAAAGTCCAAAGCTTTATCACTGCACCACCTCCCAGACCACCATAATAATTCTCTGTTTAGCTTGCTGAGGAAGCTCCATGTGGGTCTCCAAAATGACTGTACCATCCACTGCATCCTTTTCTTTTTTAAGTTATCTTTTTCTGCAACATCAATGATGTAGCAAGAGCTACTGACTGACTCAGCAAAAGCCTGTTAGTGTGTGTAGAATTCCAGAACCCCTCCAAAGCATGAGCCAGTTAGAGATAAAGAGGGTATTATCCCTGCACTCTGAAAGGCTGCAGTTAGGCACCAAAATTTTTGACTATCCAAAAATATTACCTGAAGATCTTACTAAATTACATGTCATTAAAATATTTCAACTACTAATTGAAAAAGAAGATCAGAAGAGCAAACACAAGTAGAGCCTGAACTGAAATTGGCATATTGCACCAAAGTAAAAGACTCTGGGGTGGGTGGGGGTGGAGAATACAGGTCCAAGAAGGATGACAGAGGACCTAGTGGGGGTTGTATTGTTATATGGAAAACTGGGAAATGTTATGTATGTACAAACTATTGTATTTACTGTCAAATATAAAACATTAATTCCCCAATAAAGAAATTTAAAAAATATTTTCGACTACTAAAATAATAAAATACTGTTAGTATATGTATACAAGTATAAAATATACCTATTTTATATTATATACCACTATATATGATTATTACTACCAGGAACTTGAACCCCCAGGTCCTTGTGCATAGAGGCATATCAACTCTACCAAATGAGTCACCACCTGGCCCCCCTAAAATCTATTAAAGTTAAGTAAAATTTCACAGTAAAACCTACTACATTATTTTCTGAACTGTGTGTATGTGGAATCTTCTATAATAAAATACTACTAAAAACATTTTTTCCACTAGAGTTATCACTGGGGCTCAGTGTAATTTGTTGATAGCTAATTATCTTCACTCTTTAAATATTCCAGAAGAAACTCAATCTTATTATCTTTGAGACTGAATCCATCAAACTGGTTGAATGAATTTATGATTGAATGAGAGACATCCTTCCTGCCATTCTGGTCTATGCAGTAACATTTTCCTCTTTATAGCAAAGTCACTGTGAACTGAACTTTCTTATTTCAATTAACAACCAGAACACATCTATAAGAAGAAGCCTTTAAAAAAAAGATATCTAGACTCTCTTTTCAGCCACCAGGTTCCAGATGCTAGCATGATGACAACCCCACCAATGTGCCCTGGAGCTTCAATTCCCCAGAGCCCCACCCCATTAGAGAAAGAGATAGACAGGCTGGGAGTATGGATCGACTTGACAACACCCATGTTCAGCAGGGAAGCAATTACAGAAGCCAGACCTTCCACATTCTGCATCCCACAATGACCTTGGGTCCATACTCCCAGAGGGATAAAGAATAGGAAAGCTATCAGGGGAGGGGTTGAGATATGGAGTACTGGTAGTGGGAATTGTGTGGAGTTGTACCCCTCCTGTCCTATGGTTTTGTCAGTGTTTCCTTTTTATAAATAATTTTTTTAAAAAAGATGTCTATTTCACTTTGTAGTCAGCTTCTCTGTCTGAGAAGAGCTCTGTTTCTAGATTCTTGGACCTTGGCAAGATGCAAACTTCCAATGTCCACATAAACCCAACTGCTAAGAATTCACAGATTCTCCAATGCCTTCGAGTTATCCGATTAATCACACCCAAGGACACAGCAACCTATGCGTTTACCATTGACTATTTCATGCACATCTTCAAAAGATCCACATTAGATGAGTAATGATCATATCAGAGATTTCCACCAGGGAGCCATACCATGACAAAAAAGAAGAAAAAGAATAAGAATAAGAATAAGAATAAGAATAAGAATAAGAATAAGAATAAGAATAAGGAGAAGGAGAAAAACAAAAAACTAGAGAGAGGCAACATCTCAAGAGAGTGTTCTCTAGACCACAGCTTCGATGCCTGAGCAATTTAGTAAGAGCCTTCTAAGCACATCCTATCAAAACGTTGTCTCCAGATGGATGTCATTTTAGTGACAATTCCTCCATCACTGTCCCGTAACTGGCACCTTTCCATTTCCTAGGGAGCAAATAACATGCCTCTTGTTCACATACTTTTGAAAATGTTTCAGATCCATTAGATCCAAACATTTGGCCAGTGAGTGTATTTATTTTTAGAGAGACAGAGACAGACACAGTAATTTTGCTGCATCATTAACTCATGGGGGAACAAAAGGGCTCTGTCTTTCCATATTGCACTGTTGTTCTCTTTCTGTGGGCTGCCCATCAAACAGCCCGTGTCCCACATTTACTCAGCACTCAGCTTCTCCTAGGAAAGAATGTCATGACTGAGGAATGCACCTTAATACAGAGTCGTCGCACTGAAAGCAGAAAGCACCCTCCAAATCAGTCCACTGCTATTGTTGTATATGGGGGAAAGGGGAGTACAGAGTTCCAGGGTCTTCTCTAAGTTGGGCCGCTCTAGAGCTGGAATCCTGATATAGAGGGCTAGCTCAGGGAACTTTGGCCCTGAGCACACAAGTCCAGTATGTCTGTCCACGAACTTCAACCTACTAAAAATGAAGTACTTTATTCACCAGTCTCTGGAAGCAGCTCCTAGTTTCTGCCCATGCCTATCCCATATATTGACTTCTGAAAATTAAAGTAAGCACTCAAGAAGTCTTTAAGGCCCATAGCAAAGCTTCATTTATACCGAGGGAATAGCTCACAGTGGGGATGGGGATGGGCTCAACCCAGAAGGCATACTCTGTCCATGTTTATCTCTGTGGAGCCTGGGGCTTTCAGAGAATGGTGCTAAATAATGCCAAGAACAAGCAAGAAAGCCCTCGCAAGGAGAAAGAGTCAGTTTACTCTATAGCCACAAGCATAGAAAGTTGACGTTGACAGCACACAACACCTCACCTGTGTATGATTCCACCTCAGAGTGAACATGAGGCACTTAACTCCAAATGGCTGCTACTCCTATCTTCTTGGCTCAATCTTTCTAATACTTACACCCAATGAAGTGATCAATTAGTGATCAGAAATCAATACATTTAAAAATAAACAGAGAAAACAATCTCCCCACCTACTCTCTGCCAATGTTTCCTCAGCCCACTAGTATCTACTAGTCCAACAGGAAACTTGAAACTCCATGCTATGTCAAGGTTATCCTTCTTTACCCAAATGGCCCACAAGCTTTTCTGGTATATGCTTTCTCATTTCTCTGGTTAAAAGTTTAAAATATCTGGGGAGAAAACCCTATGAGGAATACACTGATAGAGTAGAAGGGGGAGGGGAAGCCTTTAACAATGGAGTGAAGATCACTTTAAGTCCTATAAATAAAAAGAACAAACAACAAAAAGATGTTATGAGAGTAATGGTGTGCAAATGAACAATTTAAAGAAACTATTACTCTTAGCCCAGCTGCATGTTAGCTGCTGGGCTCAGGCAAAAATTAGTAAAGTCATGGGCCCCGTGGACTATACCTAAAGTAGACCTACTAACTTCTTCCAACATGAAGACACCAAATCTCATCTGCTATACTCTTACCTTTGGTTCCTGATTATTAAACCCTTTGTTCTGCTTTATATCTCAATGCTTTTTCAGTCATCAAGTTGCAGATGCTACCATGACACCAACCTGACTTCCCTGGACAGATGATATCACCCATGTGTCTGGAACCCCACCTCACCAGAGCCCTGCCCCATTAGGGAAAGAGAGAGACAGTCTAGGAGTATGGATCAACCTGCCAATGCCCATGTCCTGTGGAGAAGCAATCACAGAAGCCAGACCTTCCATTTTCTGCTCCTCATAAAAATCTTTGGTCCATACTCCCAGAGGCATAAAGAATGGAGAAACTTCTAATGGCAGGGAGGGGATGTGGAACTCTGGTGGTGGGAATTGAATTGTATGGAATTGTACCCCTCTTACCTCACAATCTTGTCAATCACTATTAAGTCTCTAAAAAAACTATATTATGTCATCTGGGACAAGATGAATGGAACTGGTGGTGATCAGGATTAGTGAAGTAAGTAAAGAAGTGAAAGACTGCTGACAGTTTCATTCATATGTGGAATATAAAGAACTGAAACATATAAATTTGAAATATATATATAGCCAATTCATACCTAAGACCTTGGGAGTTCTATGGTGGTTATTGTTGGGTTTGTGGAAGATCAGAACTTTGGTGGTGGTAGTGGTGTAGAACTCTTATTTACTCTCTTAGAATCTTGTAAACCACTATTAAATCACTAATTTAAAAAAAAAATCCATGCTTGGAATTTCAACTGTGTCTACAAACTTCTTTCTTACTATACACCATTGAAATCTGTGACCATGTCATACTGAGGACCCACAGGAAATAAGACTCCTTTGATTCCTACAGTGGCTGTGGAAGTGAATAGACACTAAAAACATGAGGAGACATCTAGCCAAAGGTCCACCTTGCTTGTCCATGATCCCTCACTCTCCTTCTTGGCCTTCACCTTAGCTGTTGTTTATGACAAAGAACATACTCACACATTATTGTGTTTCTGAACTAGGAATGAGTCATGGGTCGATGGGGGAGGGGGGACAAAGGGGAATGAAATGCAAAGCCTCACCAGAGATGCCGGAGTCTGTGATAGTTTCTGTGACTTGTGACCAGTCACCCCTAAAGCACTGTTACAGCATTTTGTACTCACATGCATCATTTTGAGTTTTTACTTACTTTTCTCTCCAAGCAAAGAACAAGTGCCTGGAGACAAGGTGCTATTTCTTGTTCATTTTCTAGACTCTACAATCCCCAGCATAAAGCTTTGTCTACAGAAGACCCTCAGCTGTTTGCTGGTCAGGAAAGTGAAGTCATCTGTTAAATGAGACATTTCTACGTGCGTTCACACAGATAGAGAGTCCTTTAAACTACAATACCCTAAGGTTCTCCTATGAACCAGATGCCTGTCTTGAAATACTAATTGCATAAGTTTCATTTTCAAGCAACATCTAGACACAGTTATACAGTATGGAACAGTGCAGAATATTACAGCCTGTCAAGTCTTACAAACTTTTAACAGAAAATGAGCCTAGAGCAGAAAAATGGGCAAAGATATATATAGATATATATATATATAAACAAATAGTTATAGAAATAATAGTCAACCAATATTTGTGGCCTAGGGATAACCACTGCGATTTCCAGTATGGACACAGAACTCTGGTAGTGAGAACAGTGTGAATTGTACCTAACAGGTAATTTCTTGTAATTTCTCAAGCCAATATTAAATAAATAAAATAAACTGATTTTAGAAAGGGGGGGGGGGAAGAAAAGAAAGAAAATGAGCCAAAAGCATTAATTGCACTTTAATTGCATGAAGGAAGGTGTGACCTGACTCTCAGACTCTCTTCAGTGGCAAACAGAGCACCCCTAAAATATTTGTACTCATTCTTTAAACTCTATTAGATATGCAATTATCTTTTCATTCCCTGGTTCAAAATACCATAAGGCAAATTTGTCTAAAGGTGAGGAGGGCAGGTGAAGGCTTCCTTTCACCCACATGCGATTGAGCAATGAAATTGATGGGATGATTAAGTGCCCATCATTCTAAAGTGTCTGCACAGAAAACTGGGGTGGCTGTAGGGAAAAAAAAAATCAACTGATAGATGGGAAGAATTGACAAAGAGTCATGCCTCGATTTTGTTTTTCAATCTTTATTTATTTATTGGATAGACCCAGCCAGAAATCAAGAGGGAAGAGGGTAACAGAAAGGGAGAGAGACAGAGAGACACCTGCAGCCCTGCTTCACCACTTGCAAATCTTTCCCCCTGTAGGTAGGAACCAGGGGCTTGAACCTGAATCCTTTTGCACTGTAACATGTGCACTCAACCAGGTGTACCACCACCTGGCCCCTATGCCTCAGCTTTTTAAGTTATTTTTTACATGAGAGTATGTTGGAATAATTACTAGGTAGAAATAAACACACCTTGAGTTCAGTTTCATCTTTACATGGGTACATGTAAGGGTTGAGAGGCACTGGTACACACACCCTACACTCATTCAGGGAATTAAACTCATGTTCTGTTTTGTTTTGTTAAGTAGCATAGATGGGATAAAGGCAGTCTACGCAGGAGTTAATAGGCAGGTTTGAACTTGCCCTTGTGTTGATAGGTAGCACGTGGCTCCTTGTCTGTAAAGTTTTGAACTACTTTCTTTTTATTTCTTTATTAGGGGATTAATGTTTTAGAGTTGACAGTATATATAATAGTTTATACATGCACAAAATTTCCCAGTTTTCCACATAATAATACAACCCCCACTAGACCCTGTGCCATCCTGTTCCAGGACCTGAACCCTCCTCCCCCACCCCAGAGTCTTTTACTTTGGTGCAATACACCAAGTCCAGTCCACGTTCTGCTTAGTGTTTTCGGGCATTTGAACCATTATCCGAGCCATGGGCCCAGAAGACGTCTCAGCTCATGGGTTATCATATATGAAGTTCTGATTTTGACTTTCAGTGCCACGTGGGAACAGACCAGATAGCACTCGGGACCATCCACGGATAGTAGAATGTTGGTCTCTCAGGGGACCATCCATGGATAGTAGGATGTTGGTCTCTCTCTCACACACACTCTCTTCTTTTTAATTTTTTAACTTTATTTGTTTTATTTGTTAGAACAAAAAGAAATTGAGAGGGGAGAGAGAGAGAGGGAGAGACACCTGCAGCACTGTTTCAGCACTCATGGAGCTTTCCCTGCTGCAGGTAGGGACCAGGGGCTTGAACTTGGCTCCTTATGTGTAGTATAATACATGTTCTTAACCAGGTGTACCACCACCCAACCCCCCACACTTACTCCCTGAAAGTAGTGAGTGAAGGGCTGGGGAGACAGCTTAATGGTTATGTAAAAAGACTTCCATGCCTGAGGCTTTTGATATCCTAGGTCCAATCCCTAGCACCACCATAAATCAGAGATGAGTAGCACTCTGCTTAAAATTGAAATTAAAAGAGCTGGTGAAATATCACACTTTGTGCCGCTTTGTCATAGCAGTAACCTAGGTTCAAGCCCAGCATTGTTTCATTGTTCACCTCCCATTTTTATTGGCTGGAACAGAGAGAAATTGAGAGGGGAAGGGGAAGGAGAGAGGGAGAAAGATACTTGCAGACCTGCTTCACCTCTCCTGAAACAACTGTCCAGCAGGTGGGGTGGGGGGAGTTCAAATGGGATCCTTGTGCATTGTAACCTGTGCACTCAATGTACCGTGTGCGCTGAACTCGGTGTGCTACCGCCCAGCCCTGTAATTGATTCTTTAAGCTTGTTTTTGCTTTAACTTCCTGTGTATTTACTGCTGCTGACCGAGGCTCCTCAATGAACCCCCATGATCTTCCTACCCAAGCATGTAGTTGCCAACCATGGCAGTAAGTTCATCCCTAGGCATCACCCAGTGCAGATGTGTAGAGGTGCAAGAAAATACATGGGGGGGGGGTGCTGGGCGGTGGGTTAAACACAACATGGCGCAAAGGCAAGGACCGGCGTAATCATCCCGGTTCGAGCCCCTGGCTACTCACCTACGGTGAAGTAGTTCTGCAGGTGTCTGTCTTTCTCTCCCCCTCTCTGCCTCCCCTCCTCTCTTGATTTCTCTCTGTCCTATCCAACAACAATGACATCAATGGCAACAATAACAATAATGACAATAAGAGCAACAAAATGGGGAAAAAACGGCCTCCAGGAGCGGTGGATTTGTAGTGCAGGCACTGAGCCCCAGCCATAATCCTGGAGGCAATGTATATATTTAAAATAACAAATAAAATAAATATTTAAAAAAGACCACATGCAGACTATAGTAGCACTTTCATTACCCCAAATGGAGAAGTACCCAGAGTAGAATGAGCAGTATCCAAACAACATCCCAGAATAGAGAAATTGCCCGTTCCTTCAGTACAGAATAGAGAGCTGCAGAACGCTCACCCACTAGGTTACAACCCTGCAGAGAATGGGCAGTAAACTGTCACAGAAGCTACAAGGAACCCCAGACGCACAACACTGCGAGAGAGGCCAGACCACCGGGAGCGCACCAGGCGGGGCCCCATTTCCAAAGGGCACAGCCCCAGGGAGGCTCTTTGTCCCATATTATTTGTATTAGTGATTTCACAATGATTGAAAAGATTGAAAGATTACAGGGATATGGGTTCACACCATCCACCACAAAAGTGCAGTGCCCACCACACCCCCATCCCAACCCCCCCCCCCAGTTCTCACAAAGACCTGGTGACACTTTCTTTGGTTGCATATTTTGCATGTTCATAAGCTTCATTCTTTGTATTCCACATATGAGCAAAACCACCCAGAAGCTGGCTTCTCCCTCTTGACTTAGTTTTCTCTCTCTCTCTCTCTCTCTCTCTCTCTCTCTCTCGCTACCAAACAGGGTTACTGCATCACAAGGAATCTACTATTCCTTATGGCCATATTTTTCTTCTACTTCTTTTTTTCATATATTTTTTTTTACTTCTTTCTTTCTTTTTTTTTTCCTGATAGAGACAGAGAGAAATAGAGAGTCTGTCCATGGAAGTCAATATTGTCCAAAGTCAGGAGAACAGTTAGTTTGGGGAATAGCGACCACAATGGATTAAAAGAATCTGGGCAGGGGAGAGAGTTCTCCTATTTAAGCCGAGTGTTCAAGGAAGTGTTGTAAATGACATCCAATTAAAATTACTTGTCAAGGCAAGAAACAAGGAGTTGAAGCAAGGAATTGATTCTTTTGCAAAAGGGTGTGCGGCCAACAGTGGCCATCAGACAGCAGAGACCCCCCCCCCAGCAGCACCCCCACCTTACCCTCCTGCCATCTTTTATACCTGAGGCTGAACTGTCTTCTCCACCCCTGGGCTGGGCTTCAGAGCTCACAATCTCCCCGTTGCCTAAGGAAGCAAAGAAGGAAGAGTCTGAGGGTGTCTGGAGGATTAGTAAGCACTGCAAGAATACAAAAGTAAAGAACACAAAACTACTCACCACAGGTGGTCACAGACAACAATTTATAAAAAGCATTTTTGTACTTAACAGTTGTTCTATTCATGTTCCTTTGAAGAGAAGACCGAACCATCTCTCACAGAAGGATGCATATACCTAGGAGAAATCCAAGTTGCATACGTAGAGAACTTGCACACCTGGGTACTGTAGGTATGTGGTGCTTTATTCAAGTGACCACCAGAATAAGTGATCTGGACTCCTTGGGCTCAGGAATGGTACTCAAAGTGAGGGTAGCTCTTATGAAGACAGAGGACACAAGGAGGACAGGAATCAGAAAGGTAAAAAAAAAAAATGGTAAGAAGTGGTGGTAGGGTAGAGGTGGGGTTGGAGTAAAACTAAACAGGAGTCACAAAAAGCCAAATGCTGTTACTGGAGTTTTTACATGAAATGGAAAAACTGACATTTGAATCCACAGTCTAAGGTCAAAGAACATTGTTTCCTATTAGACTCTGCCTCTCTCCCAAGTCATTTTATCTTTTTATATATTGATAGGCAGCAGGTTGGGAAGCCAGCAGCTGGATTTAGAGGTAATCGGAGCGAAGCTTCAGACTTCCAGACCATTCCACCTCCAGGACCATCATTCCTCCAACTCCTCCTAAAACAGAAGCTATACTCAGTGTTAAATATCCTCGATTATTTCAAGAGGGCAAGGCCAGCAAAAAGGGGCCTGAGGATTTGAGTCCCCCATGCTATCTTTTTGTTTCCAGACTCTGCTTTAACACAGAAACTGCTGGAGCTGATGCCTACAATTCAGTCGATTCATCTCAGGTCACCTTTGCCCCCCAGGGTCACATCCAACAGCTCAGAAGGCCCAGGGCTACGTTTTAAGAGCAAATGGCTTAAGAAAGCACAATGCCTTTATGGAGAAGTGGAAAGCAGAACGTTAGCCTAAAATCTCTAGAGGCCTTAAAAAAAAAAAAAAAAAAAGGAAGGGAAGGAAGGGAAGGGAAGGTATAAACTGCAGTCAGGAAGTAAAGGACTTAGCATGTGGGCTTATGGATCTACATATAACTTCCCTGAGGCAACTGGAGAAAAGAGAGAGGAGAGAGAGAGAGAGAGAGACGGAACTGAATAAGGGAATGACATGATTTAAAAAGATTAATGTCCTTGCTTTGTGGAAAGAAAAAAAAAGCAGATGCAGGATAAAAGGGTAAATTTCAGAATGGGAGATCAATTTACGTCTACTGAAATAGGTCGGGCATAAGCCAGGCTGATAAAAGAGCGAACAAGAAGCAAGGAGACATATAAGAGAGGCTAAAAAGAAAGAAGGTTCTGGCATAAAGGCTAATTGGGTAGGAAGGACAGAGGCAGGAAGCAGATGCCATATATTTTTAGTCTCTCGTGACTGGCATCATTGATCAAAAACGCTGCAAATGCAAAAGAGTAGATTTGAGAGGAGAAAGGCCCCGCAGTAACAGTCACATTGATTCCGACTTCACCATGGGCTGTCAATAGTCTAAGCCCTTCATGCACGTCACTTCATGGAGTCATGGAAGTATCCTGAGTTAAAAACACTGTCTCTCTTAACAGATGGGGGGGGGCGTCAAGATTTTTAAATTTTTTTAAATATTTATCTATTTATTTTCCCTTTTGTTGCCCTTGTTTTTCATTGTTGTTGTAGTTATTATTGTTGTTGTCATTGTTGGCTAGGACAGAGAGAAATGGAGAGAGGAGGGGAAGACAGAGACGGGGAGAGAAAGACACACACCTGCAGACCTGCTTCACCACCTGTGAAGGGACTCCCCTGCAGGTGGGGAGCCGGTGGTTCACTGGGATCCTTACGCGGGTCCTTGAGCTTGGCGCCACCTGCGCTTGGAACCCGTTGCGCTACCGCCCACTCCCGGTCAAGACCTTATAGAGACTGACAAACAAAGTGAGAGTTAAACTCCAACCATGATGTTGCATTCACCTTCAAGCTCTCCAAGGAAGGCTAGTGATGCGGGACTGAAGCTTCGGGGGATCACCTGAGCTAGAGACGGGCTTCTGGGAGCTGTAATGGCAGCCTGGGAAGACAGGTGCAAAGTTCTACCGGCAGAATCTAGGACAGATCTTCGGCTGACCCTTTATTTTCACTTCAGTCGCAGATTTGAATCCAATAAAAGTGACTAACAGTATCTAGATAAATGACCTGCATTAAAAAAACAGTGACTTTCTTGAGAAATAAATAACGTCTCGCCCTGTGAAGCTTGCCATTTCTCTCTCTCTCTCTCTCTCTCTCCAAGCTGCCTTAATCAGAAATTGTCTAACTGGGAAGATTTCCAAATCAATCTGTGTATAATTGGGAAATAGAAATTATACAGTCATCTGAACAACAGGAGGTTAATATACGAAGTAGTAAACTGAGTGCTGGCAGGACAGTATCATGAGTCTGCAAAAGGCTTTCCTGCCTGAGGCTCCAATATTCCAGGCAGGTTCAATCCCCAGGGCCGCCATCAACTGGAGCTGAGCAGTGGTCTGGTCTTTCTGTATCTTTCTCTCAATATCTTCTTCATTAAAATAAAATAGTAAAACAGAAGAAAAAATAAATATTAAATACCTGGCCAGGGTAGGAACTCAGTTTATTATAATACCAACTATACAAGGCAGCCCTAAGGGTCACACGTTCAAATCCTCAGCATCACCATATGCCACAGGTGATCAGTATTCTGGTCTGTCTCCCTCTGCTTCCATTCCCTCTCATAATCAGAACTTCCTCCCAGAACTCCACGTAAATATAGTCCCTCGGCCTGTCCCCGGGACTAAGTGCAGTTTCTTACTCAAGAGTACAGACATATTAACCTTTGAAATATATAAAGCAGAATCTGTTAGAGAAAAGAAAAAAGAAAAATTGAGAAGTCGACAATTAATGTGGGAAATTTCCACAAATCTGTCTCTAAAATCAACTGATTTAAAAGCTTTACAATTAAAAGGCAGAGATTTTAAAGCTGGATAAAATAATGTGTGGCCCAGCTTCTTATGTTAGAGATGGAATTCACATTTTAAAAACTCTAACAGGTGAAACATAAGAAGCAGAGGGAAAGAGATTCCATGGAAACATTAAGTGTAAAAAGTTGGCAAGAATTATTACAGAGCAAATGAGAATCACCTCATAATGACAAGGTGACCAATTCATTAACACGTAATCTAAATGTGACACACACATAATAATAGAGTTTCAAACCCCATGTAGGGGGAAGAAAAGAAATTGACCAAACTAACGGGAGAAAGAAACAAATCCACAATCATAATTGGAGATTTTGTCATTCCTCACAGTTATTTGTGAAAAACGCAGACAGAAAATCAAGAATATAAAAGAGTAAAACTAGCAACTCGACCTCACTGACATTTCTAGAACATTCTACCTAACGATGAAGAATGCACATTCATTTCAAGTGCATCTGGAATAGTTCCCTTATCAGGGACTGGGTGGTGGCACACCTGGTTGAGCACACATGTTACAGTTCTCTAGGACCCAGGTTCGAGCCCCCGGTCCCCACCTGTAGAGGGAAAGCTTTGCAAGTGGTGAAGCAGGGGTGTAGGTCTCTCTCTATCTATCTATCTATCTATCTCCCCTACCCTCTCAATTTCTGGCTATCTCTATCCAATAAATAAAGACAATAAAAAAGTAAAAAAAAAAATAGACCCTTATCATAGATGGACAGAAAAAAACATAATGAAAACTAATTATGAGGATTTATCAAAACTAACAGGTCAGAACCAGTGAATATGTGTATAGAATATATCTCAATAAACAGGGCAAAATATGTTCTTTTCAAACCACATGTGTCAGTAACAAAACCCAGCCACATACCTGATTTTGGTAGACAGCCTCTAAGATAACCCCCAACGACCCCTCACCCTTGTCTGGCGCCCCCCACCCTTGACTAAGATTTAGACTTAGCATTTGATTTCTGACCAAGTAAGGTGCACTTCATGGTATAAAGTCATAAAATGTTCTCCCAACATGAAGACCCCAAATCTCATCTGCTATATTCTTACTTTTAGGGTCGTGATTACCAAATAATTTGTTCTGCTTTATATCTTAATGTTTTTCAGCCACCAAGTTGCAGATGCTACCATGATACCAACCTCACTTCCCTGGGCAGATGACATCAATAATGTGTCCTGGAACCCCACCTCTCCAGAGCCCTGCCCCACTAGGGAAAGATAGAAATAGGCTGGAGGAGGGATCGACTTGCCAATGCCCATGTCTAGTGGAAAAGCAATTACAGAAGCCAGAACTCCCACCTTCTGTACCCCATAATGATCCAGGGCCCATGGTACCAGAGGGATAAAGAATAGGGGAGCTTCCAGTGGAGGGGATGGGATATGGCACTCTGGTTGTGGGAACTGTGTGGAATTGTATCCCTCTTATCCCACAATCTTGTCAATCATCATATAAAATTACTAATCAAAAAATTATATCGTGTCATCTGGGACAAGATGAATGGAACTGGTGGTGATCGTGCTTAATGAAGTAAGAAATGAATGACAGCTACCAGACAGTTTCATTCAAATGTGGAATATAAAAACTGAAACATACAAATTTGAAAAAATACATAATAAACTCTTATCTAAGGAGGAACATCAGCAGCCCTGTTCCACAGCTCTTGAAGATGCCCCTCTGCAAGCGGGGATCTGGGTTTGAACCTGAGTCCTTCCACATGTAGTGTGTGAGCTCTAGTTGGGGAACCATCATCAGTTAGCCCATTCATAAATATTTTTTGAAAGCTAGCTCCAATACAGAACTTTAGTCATAGAAGCACACACACACACACACACACACACACACACACACACACTGACAGACACAAATATTGCACTAAGATCTAGTTCCATTCTCAAGCCCCAGTCAGTTCTTGAGGTACCTGGAGTTTTACCAAATGTGGCCTTTTGCCTATTATTGTATGGTTCCTGCTGGAAAAAAATTTTTTTAACCTTTTTTAATAGTTGTAAATCAGCTTTTGCTACAGAGTTGGCAATGTTTCTTAATCCAACCAACACTCACATGTGGAACATACATAGAGGCAAATTCATGTTTTTCAGGCTCTACTTATATATAAAAGAAAGCACAGAGACATAAAAAAGAAGAAAGGAAGAAAGAAAGAGAGAGAGAGAGAGAGAGAGAGAAAGAAAGAAAGAAAGAAAGAAAGAAAGAAAGAAAGAAAGGAGAAACAGTCACTGGAAGTTGTAGATTCGTGTGTAGGCACTTAGCCCCAGCAGTAACCCTAGTGACCACAAAAAGTAATGATTATTGAATTAATCAGGACTAGATAGACAGCATAATGGTTATGCAAAAGACTTTCATGCCTGAGTCTCTGAAATCCCAGGTTCAATCCCCAGCACCTCCATCCATAAGCCAGAACTGAGCAGTGCTCTAACCTGCCATTCTCTTGCTCTGTCTGTCTCTGTCTGTGTGTGTGTGTGTGTCCTTCTCAAAAAAAATAAATAAATAAAAAAGAATAAATTAACAAAATATTTTTAAAATAGTTTTTGTAAAATATTTTAAAAATAAGTTTTAAATATTTAAAAATATTTAAAAATAAATATTTTAAAAATATTTTAAAATATTTTTTAAATAAGTTTTTGTAAAAGGAAAGGGGGAAGAAAGAAGAGAGGACAGAGATGGAACTTTGACCTTTAGGTCCAAGTCTAGAAACTTGGTCTGCATCTTCTGCAGTCAGAACCGAGGTTCTGGAGTCTGCCCTCCTGGAGTCGAGCTTCTGTGCCCCCCTCCCCATAGCCGGGGGGGGTGGTTGTGAAAATTAAATAAGATCAAGCACCTAGTAAATCTCAGGGAGTGTCCCTTCCCAGCGCCCAGATGTTGGCACCACTCAAGAGGAGCTGAGGCGGCTCCCGCCCCTCCCTCCATCCCCTGTGTTCTCAGCAGCCTCCTGTGTATTCCCCAGCACTTAAATTATCCCAACTGGCTTCCCGTGGCCTGCAGTCAGAGGAACAGAAGTTAGTGCAGTACAATCAGAGGAAAGCTTTGGGACTCTGCATCCTAGTCACCAGTACAACCCACCAGGAAACCATTTCAGCCCTTTAGTGTCACTGCATCATCATCAACAAAGCGGCCACAGCACACCCCCGGGGAAACAGACCCTCCACTGGGCAGCTTTCCAGCCTCGGAGGAAATGGAGGCTTGAACCCACTTGACTGTGCAAAAGAGGGAGGCCATTTTGGATCTAGGGTCATCACCTTCACAAGTGCACCACCAAGCAGGAGAAGGAGAGGACATTCCCACCCTCAAGATCAGTATACAGAATTCTCCTGCAAACAAGAAGACAGCCCCACAATGGGCTGAGAGGCTTGGTCCCAGGCTGGGCTGTCTCTCCCTCTACCTCTATTGATTGAGTGAGATGACTCAATAGAGCCTGGAGGCCCTTTGAAGGGAGGAATCGTCTGCTGAGCACATAGGGATTTCTCAGCTTGCTGTGGGAAGTCATACTGCCAGCAAAGATCTTTAGCTTGCTTTTGATCAAGGCTTTTTCATGAGACTTTTTCATTGGGATCACTATCTCGACTGCTTCTGAACAAGGAAGTCTGCTTTTGTTTTTATTGAATGAGAGGCAATTAAAGAGTCTTGCCCTCCCACGATGGGCCTAGACCTCAAATAAATCCCTCTTGCCTTGTTACCAGTCATCTCTATTAAGAACAATACAATAGACCCCTTTGTGGGCTCCCCCCCATAGGACCTTGCCCTCAACTTGGATCAACAATGGTAGAGAATGTTCCATCCTCCGAAGGGAGGCTGGACAACATACTCTATGCTACACCTGAGGAAGATGGGTCGATATTGGGGCAACGTGGTATGTTCCTACTCATGACCACAGAATGTGAGCTCAGATCTACAGGGATGCAGTGGTCACATAGGCTCCTAAGCTGAATATGGGCTCCAGACCAAATCAAATTGATGGGGTTTACAGTCAACAATATTTATACACCTTTCCCATATTAGGGAGCTAATCTCTTCCCTGATCCAGCTTTCTGTCCTTTTCCAGCCATGACATCATCTCCCCAGACAATAATTAGGATCCACTTGCATATCAGATTTCAGGCTCAGGGGGAAAAAAAAAAAAAAAACTAGTATAGCCACAGGCCCTCTGGAATATAACTAAAAAATGCCTACTATCTATACAAAATGGATACCTCCCAACTGTTCATCTACACTATTCCAGACTTTAGGTCCATGATTGTCCAAAAATTTGTTTGGCTTTGTATGTTAACTCTCTTTACAGCCACCAGGTTAAAGATGCTAACAGGATGCCAACCAGATCTCCCTGGATAGACAATCCCACCAGTGTGTCCAGAGCCCCACCCTACTAGGGAAAGAGAGAGGCAGGCTGGGAGTATGGATCGACCTGTCAACGCCCATGTTCAGCGGGGAAGCAATTATAGAACCCAGACCTTCCACCTTCTGCATCCCACAATGACCTTGGGTCCATACTCCCAGAGGGATAAAGAATAGGAAAGCTATCAAGAGAGGGGATGGGATACAGAGATCTGGTGGTGGGAATTGTGTGGAGTTGTACCCCTCTTATCCTATAGTTTGTCAATGTTTCCTTTTTACAAATAAATAATAAGTCTTGCCCCCAAGAGGCAAACATGTACAGAGATGTGGGTGATGAGGTGTAGATGGGGTGCCTGGGCTTTGGGTCCCATTCTAGCTCTGTTGCTAGGGAGCCATGGAGGCGAGACGGGGAGGTGAGAGGGGAGAGGGGAGAGGGGAAAGGGGAGATGAACAGTAAAAGTGGGCGCTTGCCAGGGAGTGTTACATGGGCTAGTTTGTGCCTCTGCCTCCACCCTCCCTTCACAACTGATCAAATCATAAGCTTGTATTGTTATAACATGGACTGCCCACCCCCATAAAGTCTTGCAGTTGTTGGGATAATGTGTGATTGTCTAGAGTCACAAAGCAAAACCTGTCCAGACAGAGGGAGCAGTGAGCACCATGGGGACCCATCCTGAATAGGCAGCTCACTCGGGGTGCTCAGAATCACATCCCAGAGCCCTACGGAGGGAGAACAGAGGGTTCCAGACCTTCACCTCAAATCATGGTTATGGGACTGGCAAGAGAACCCATCTGGATAGAGCTATGGTTTTGTTAGGAGACCCCCAGATTCAACCCAGACTCCATCACACTGAAAGAAGGAAGCTTCTGTGTTGTGGTAACTTTTCCTCTTTGTTGCTGTGGTATCTTTTCCTCTTTCCCTCTCTGCCTCTGTATCTCTCTCTCTCTATCTGAAAGACAATCTGGAGTAGTGAAGCCCCAACAATGACAAAATGATATAAAAAGATTCTGAACCCTCAACTCCTGGCACCAGGAGCCCAGGCCAATGCAATAATACAACACTGCAGTGTGTCTGAGTCTTTCGTCAGCATCTGCCAGCCAGGAATGTGGACCACTCAGCTCCTCTGCAGCATTCTCTTCACTGAAGCAGAGGTGAGGTCCGTCCAGTCGCAGGCCCCATGACAGCATTCTCTTCACTAATGCAGAGGTGAGGCGTGTCCAGTCGCAGGCCCCATGACAGCATTCTCTTCACTGAAGCAGAGGTGAGGCGTGTCCAGTCGCAGGCCCCATGACAGCATTCTCTTCACTGAAGCAGAGGTGAGGCGTGTCCAGTCGCAGGCCCCATGACAGCATTCTCTTCACTGAAGCAGAGGTGAGGCGTGTCCAGTCGCAGGCCCCATGACAGCATTCTCTTCACTGAAGCAGAGGTGAGGCGTGTCCAGTCGCAGGCCCCATGACAGCATTCTCTTCACTGAAGCAGAGGTGAGGCGTGTCCAGTCGCAGGCCCCATGACAGCATTCTCTTCACTGAAGCAGAGGTGAGGCGTGTCCAGTCGCAGGCCCCATGACAGCATTCTCTTCACTGAAGCAGAGGTGAGGCGTGTCCAGTTGCAGGCCCCATGACAGTATTCTCTTCACTGAAGCAGAGGTGAGGCGTGTCCAGTCGCAGGCCCCATGAAGTCATTTGGTCCCGCCCTGATTAGCCAATCACTGGCAGGACTCATAATTCCATAAATCTAGGAGTTCTGTTCATAGGAACATTAAGAGCTAATACTTTTAAGTTTATTAATTTTTATGGGCCACAAATGATGTTATAAATATTTTCAAATGGCCCTTGGACAGAAAAAAGGTTTCCCAGCCTCACCTCCCCAGAGCCCTACCCCAATAAGAAAAGAAAGAAAGAGGCTGGGGTTATGGATTGACTTATCAATGCCCACGTCCAGCAGCGAAGCAATTACAGAAGCCAGAAATCCCGTCTTCTGCACCCTAAAAAGAATTTTGATCCATACCCCCAGTGGAGAAGAAATGATGATGGGGGTGGGGTGGAATGACCAGAGCACTTTGAACTCTAACTCCATCAGGACCCAGAGACAGAAGGAGAAGGGAAGGACATTTTAATGTAGTTTATTCAGTGTATGTATGACTTGGAAATGAAGAGAAGATGAGACCACAGGATAAATTTTTAAAAAGGTCAAATATATACAAATACAGACGGATAGTTGTAGAAATAACAGTTAACCCATATCTGCAATTTTAAGAGAACTGCTGTAGCTTGCAATGGAGGGATTTGGAATTCTTAACTCTAGTGGTGGGAACAGTGCAGAGTTGTATGTAACCCTGTTATCTTGTAATTTTGTAAATCAATACTAAATCACTAATAGAAAATTTATAAAGAAAAGAAATAATACAAGATTCAGAAAAAAAAATAAAAGGTTCCCCACCCATGCACACGGCCCAGGTTTAAGGCCCCAACGCCACACAGAAAACTCCATGGTAACAAAGGGAGATTTGATATCATGCTGTCTCTCCCTCTCACTGTCTCTCTAAGATAAAAGAAGAACTGGCCTGGAGCAGTGGAATCATGCGTGACCTCGCATCTCCCACCATCACCCCAGAAACTACTTTCAAACTCTGAAGGACTTCATAAAATTGTGAAGGTCTCTATGAAAAAAGATTTCATAACTAACACAGCCACAGCTGAAGACACTTTCAACTTGTTTCACTGGCAAAAGATCAATATCCAGCACCGACCACTTGTAAGGATCAAGGCCATTTTGTCCTCACAGATCAATAAGAAAATAACAACAACCCAGAGGCAGAAGCCTTCATGGCCCAAAAACAGATGAAGGGACACTCAACACCATCTCGGGGAACGGCATCCCACATCCCAGAAGGTCAGGATGGCTGAGAATGCAGGTGCCTGGGCCCCGGACCAGTGAGAAGAACAGACTCCGCAGGAGAAGGCCTTCACAAGGTCATGAATAAACTGCTCCTTTAGATAAAGTGAGGTTTTCTCTCTTGACTTTTAGATTTGTATTGAGATGACTTTGGTTTACAAGGCTATATATTTTGGGTTTCTCTCTCTGTGTGTGTGGTGGGGGGAGAGAGAGGGAGAGGGAGAGGGCATAGGAAAGAATGGCGCTCACACATATGTGATTTCACTGCCCCTGGACCAACTTTTTCCCCTCTCATTTTATTTCAGATAGAGAAAGAGACAGAAAGGGAGAGACACTGGAGTTTCCCTGGTGCTATAGCACTCTCATGTGGTGCTGGGGCTCAGATGGAGACCATGTGCATGTCAAGACATATGCAAACTATCTTCTGGCCTCTGTGTTTTAGGGGGGCAATTTCACACCTTTTACTGTCATCCGTTACCACAACACACTCACCACTAAAGAACCAGTATTCTTTCCCTAAAGTCTATTTAATTCCTTCCTCCTTCACCAGCATTCCCCTCCCCTAGCAACCCACCTCATTGACCACGAGTCTGTGGTCAGAGCCTAAGGAATTGTTTCTCTTTCACACTGTTGTTCCTGGCTTTTTTTCTCCATGTCCCACATATGGGGCAGTTGTCCACTTATCTGTCCCCTTTCTGAGTCATTTCATTTAGCTTGATTCCCCTGCCCCATGCCCAGTTCCATCCTTACTCTTGCAAATGCAAGCTGCCATACTTGCTAATAGCTATTCCATGGTGTATATAACTTTTTTTTCTGTTGTTGAAAACTGAAAAAAAAAATTTTTTTTATTTGTAAAATGGAAATATTGACAAGACTATAGAATAAGAGGGGCACAACTCCACACAATTCCCACCACCAAAACTTGATGTCCAATCCCTTTCCTTGATAGCTTTCCTATTCTTTATCCCTCTGGGAGTATGGAGCCAGGATCATTATGGGGTACAGAAGGTGGGAAATTTGGCTTCTGTAATTGCTTCCCCGCTGAACATGGGCATTGGCAGGTCGATTAATACTCCTAGCTTGTCTCTCTCTTTCCCTAGTTGGAGCAGAGATCTGGGGAGATGGGACTCCAGGACACATTGGTGGGGTCATATGCTCAGGGAATTCAGGTTGGCATCATGGTAGAATCTGGAGCCTGATGGCTGAAAAAGAGTTAAGATATAAAGCAGAACAAATTGTTGACTAATCATGAACCTAAAGGCTGGAATACTGCAGATGAAGATTTGGGGTCTCTGCTTTGGAAAAACCTAGTAGGTCTATTTTAAGTATATTCCAAGAGGCCCATAACCCAACTAGTTTTTGCCTGCATCTGACATCTAATGTTCAGGTGACCTAAGTTATTTTCTGGGGGGATGGTGTCATAGTTGGAAAAAGGACCAGAAACCTGGATCAGGGAAGAGAGTAGTTCCCAAATATGGGAACAGTATTTAAATATTTTTATCCATAAACCCCATCGATCTGATCTGGGGCCCACAGTCAGCACAGGAGCCTGTGTAACTTCTGCATCCTTGTAGGTCTGAGCTCACATTCCGCAGTCACAGCTAGGAACATTCATTTCACTTATTTCAGGCCTCGTCATCATCGGGTGATAGGCAGAGTATGCTATCCAGCCTCCCTTTGGAGAATGGAACGCTCCTCACCCTTGTTGATCCACACTGAGGGCAGGGTCCTATAAGGGCCCACAGAGGGGTCCATTATGTTGTTCCTGATGGAGATGACCAGTGACAGTGACAAGAGGGATCTGTTAGGGGTCTGGGCTCATCATGTCTGCTCGGAATCCAAGGACTCCCTGACTAGGGAGGGCCCCAGGTGTATATGCCTCTTAACCCACTCTTCTGTCATTGGGTACTTAGGTTGATTCCATATCATAGCTACTATAAATAGCACTACAGTGAACACATATGCGTCTTTGGGCTCTTTTATCTCTTTCTTTTGTTTTCTCTAGCTCATCCTCTGTCGGGCTAGTTCTGTTTTCTGCTTCTGTTAGCCTGCTTTCCCTTCCCTCAGCTTCTTTCTTCAGTTCAGTTATAGTATTAGCTTGTTCTGCTAATTGACCTTCTAGTTCAGCTATTTCAGCTTTCAGTTCCCTAATTACCTTGAGGTAGCTAGTATTTTCCTTGAGGGTCTCATCTGTTGTTTCCCTAATTCTGATAGCCCTTTCCTCCATAGCTGTCTTCACTTCTGTGATTATTAGGTTTATTATTGCTTGCATACTTTTCTTATCTATGGTTACTTCTGACTGACTTGGAGTTTCTTCTGGGCTCCTGTTGATTCATTGTGGTAGCAGTTTTATTTGCCTTTGATTTAACCATTTTCTTTTTATTGATGTGTTTATTTTTCTGTTCTGTCATTCTTCAGCTGTTGTGTTTTGAGTACAAGCCACGCTGTGCTAAACACCTTTATGACAAATGCAGTCACCAACCTCAGAAATTACAACAATAGTAACTAAAGCAAGGATTGATGCAGTTTAACCAATACCAGTTAGCCAAACAACACCTCCAGTCCAAGAAAAAATAGCAACCAAATCCAAATTAATGAGAAAGATAAAGGAAAAAAAGGGAGAGCAAGAATAGACAGTTATGAAAATCTACTGTCCACTGTAAAGTCTAGGGACAGCAAGAGGAGACAGGGAATAGAGAAGAGAGAGACACACAGAGTCCACTCTGAGTTAGATTTCTTCACCAAAATAATTCACAAGTGAGTATCAGTGAACTCAGAAAGCAGAAGAAGGAGCAGGGAAGAAAAGAAGATAAGAACAAGAGTAAAAAAAAAAAAAGATCAGTTAAAGGAAAGAGTTTTGTTTTTTTTAATTAGGTAGGAGGAGGAAAAAAGGGGAGAGTGGATGGAAGAGGTAGAATAAGACAAATTCCTCTCACAATGGACAGGACAGCCAGTCACCTAGCAATGGAAAAAACAATAACAGTTAATTTTGGTCAACCTGAAGAAGGAGGGGGGAGAGGAATACATGTATATATAATAGTAATAATAAAATAAAATAGAGTAAAAAACCCTAACAGTCAGTCTACAGCTTGGCTGACTCAGGATTAGTTCAGGCAGCCTGAGCAAAGATAGTCTTTCCCAGGCAGGGGTGAGGCTGGTCAGATAATCTGTTACTCAACTAGAGCTCCTTCCACTTAGAAAAAGAGAGAGAGAGAGAGAGAGAGAGAGAGAGAGAGAGAGAGAAGGAAATCATTAGGAAAAGAATTGGAATGACACCCCTGTTGAGCCAGGAATCTTGGTAAAGAAAACAGCTCAGCAAGGAGCCTCCTAGTAGCAGCTCTCCAGCCCCTGGGCTCTGGTTTTGGAGTCGGGGGAGGGGTGCGCTTCAGAAAAAATTGGATTTCCTTTCTTTTTCCTCTGTTTTCTAACCCAAGATTGAGGTACAGTCACCTCCTTGGTGTCACGCATAGGATCCCTTATTCACCGTCCTGCTGACAGTGCAATATCCTACCTTATCCAGCCGCTGTTGTCGGAGCTCACACCAGCAGTTGCCTCCAAGTCGTCATCTTGGCTCTGCCCCCAAAGCAGGTGATTTCAATGGACCAATGAGAAGTTGAGTCCAGGTGGGACTAGAATGGGGTGTGAGTGTGGGACAGAGCACAGGGTCTACTGCATACTGTCTGTGATGCTCAGGTGCCTGTGCACAAGCTATCTGCTCTTCCCTAGAGAAAACCCATTTCTGCACACAGTCCTCCTCAGTTATTTGAAATAAAGTTTGCATACTTGAAAAAAAATAGAAAACTGTGTGATAGACCCACACATGTTATTTTTCTGAATTTCTCCACAGGCTTGAAGTAGTCTGCAATTTCTATATAGCTCAACTCTCAAATGTGAAAAATCCAAAGAAACTATGACCTTTTTAGCAAGGATAGAGTCAGGAAGAAGACCCCACAATGTGGTAGCATTTCCCAGAGGACACAGACCTGGAGGGGGCAGGGCTGGACTCCCCTCCTTATTTCAGGAGATCATGGGTCTTATGTCCCCACCCCTGAGTTATCCATGACTTTGTGACCAGATAATTTGCTGTTCACTCTGGGGTCATGGTCAGACCCACCCTGACCATGTTGCAACTGCCATAGTCACTCTGATAACAAACAGGCCTTTAAGACTGAAGCTATTTTTTTTGTTTTTTGAGAAAGTGTGTAACTTTCAAATTAACCAAGAACTGATGTTAGTCAGAATATTCATTTCTTATAAATGTGAATTCTGGTAAAGGGCATGACTTAAATTGTTATCATCTACTGCAGACTGCCTTTCAGTAATAAGACATTCATTTAAATTTCCCAAGGTTTGGGTTTGTCTTCATTTCTGGTATTACAAAAAAAAAAAAATTGCTGTGAAAGAAAATCAGTTCAGATTGGGTCAAAGATAATTATATCACTTTCTGAAATGTCAAGGAGTCATGCTTTTGTATTTCGTGAGCTATCCCATCCAGGCTAATTGTGTTTCTTTGTGATAGCAATTAAGTCCAAGTAGCAAAAGCCTGTAATTTTAGACTTGAAGTTGCCTCAAATGGGTAGAAACATTTATTTTTTTTCTTTTTCTCTTGCTAGGAGTTCGCAGGGCTTTCTTTCTTGATTGCTGCTTTAGAAATTGTCATGCCTCATTACTCATTTTCAAAAAGAGATGGTAGCGTATACTTTATTATCAGATTTATATGTATTGCAAATGTCTAGACAATTCAGTAGATTAATTCTCTCTATACAAGGTGAAATTGATTGAGCAAATTGGATCTCTAGAAAAGTCCATCACTTATGACCTAAAAACTTTATAGACGAGGACACTCAAGGACTCAGTGGAGAAAATATATATCTAACAGCAGAGACGCCCAACTTTATCCAGTAAACTTATCACAGGTTGATCTAAGAACTCTGGTATTCAAATGATATATTTTTTAAAATGCTAGCTAGTATAAATTACCTCTAGGGGGTAGAAGACATAGAAGATAGCTAAAAAAAAAAAAAGAAAAGAAAAAGAAAAAAGTAAAAAATGTATGGTGAGATTTCTAGAGATACCCAAATAAAAAAAGAAACATCATTCGTTTATAGACATTAAAAGGCAATAATTAGTAAGGTTTCACAGATGTGTTCTGAAGAGTCTCTGAGAGAATAATGGTGACCCCAATACAAAGTCTGAACCTCAGGAAACAACAGGACATTAGACAACCAACCAAGCGGTGGAGATGATGGTACCAGTATCTGTTCAACGCAGAAAACAGAGACACCCACAGGTTCTGCTTATCCAATGTACTTTTTCAGTCTTTACATTTTAGAGTGGGAGAAAGGAAGAAGAGGCAGACAGAGAGGACAGATACCACTGTACCAAACCACCCTCCATGCAGTTCGCCCTGTGGTGGTCCAAGGAGTTTCCATGTGACTGTGCATTTTCTGACGCCTTTTCCCTACCAGGAGCCATTTCCATGGGATTCAAGTAAGATGACGCCTTTATCACTTATCTTAGAACTCATGTTTTTGCCTCCAACCCAGCATGTCCCCTTCCCACCCTGGCAAGCCTAGGAGTTAGGTCTGTGTGAACAGCTCCAGGCATTCACTTAAGAGCCCATTGGAAGAACCAAAGACCAGAAGGCTGAGGCTACATTATCCAGCTGCCTGCCCTGCCAGGCTCTGCCAGTTCCAATAATTCCTACTTCCTGACCTTCCAGGCATAAGAAGACAGTAACAACAATTTAGGGTACTATTTTATCCATTGCTGGGTTTCCTAAACCTCCTCCTGTATTTGAAAATAATATATTGATTGAAGCGCAGGAGACACAAAGTGCAAGGACGGGCATAAGGATAGCAGTTCAAGCCCCCAGCTCCCCACCTGCGGGGGGCGGGGTCACTTCACAAGCGGTGAAGCAGATCTGCAGGTGTCTATCTTTCTCTGCCTCTCTCTGTGTTCCCCTCCTCTCTCCATTTCTCTCTGTCCTATCCAACAACAACAATAATAACTACAACAATAAAATAACAAGGGCAACAAAAGGAAATAAATAAATATTTTTAAATAATAATAATATATATATCAAGCTAATCTCAAATTGTCCATATTAGGGCTGGGGATAGCATAATGCAAAAAAAAAAAAAAAAAAAGTCTTTCATGCATGAGGTTCAATCTGCAGTGCCACCATAAGCCAGAGCTGAGCAGTGCTCTGGTAAAGCAAAAAAAAAACAGACAAAAATCTCAAATTGCCCATATTAAATGTTTCATGCACTTCCTGCCAGGACACTGTCTCCCCTCTCAACCCCACTAGTTGGCTGATGAGGCCACGCAAATAGCTGATAGAAAGAGAGACAGAGCCTCTGTCCTCAGTGCTGTAACTAAGTGAGAAGCCGGTTTTGATCAGCCTTTGAAAGAAAGTTGACAGGAGAGTAGATGATATTAGGAAGAGGGAAGACCCGGGCATAGAGAGATAAGAGTTTATTCATGCCCACTTTATGCTAAGTGCCAGGCTAGGCTCTGCGATGCGAACATAATCACAATAACCAAGGGAGGGATGGGATATGAAGTTCTGGTGGTGGGAATTGTGTGGAGTTGTACTCCTCTTATCCACTGGTTTTGTCAGTGTTTCCTTTTGATTAATTAATTAATTAATTAATCTTTAAAAAGGTGGCATCTACAGCCTAGAGACTCAATATCGTAAAGTTAACAATATTATCATTGCTTTGACCTGGCCTGGAATCCATCTGAGATATTGACATTATTTTCAAGGTCAATCCAGAGTTAAATGTTCAGTCCAAAAAATACCATCTTTTGTTTTTTTCCCCTAAAGTCATATTCAGTCAGAGCACAGATGCCAGGGCCATAGAGGCCTGGTTAAGTGCACAGGTCACCAAGTACAAGGATCAGGTTTCAGCCCACACTCCCCACCTGCAGGAGGTCTGCTTCACAGTGAAGCAGGTCTTCAAGTGTCTTTCTTTCTCTCCCTCTTTCTTTCCCCCCTTCCTCTCTCTCTCTGTCTTGTCTAATTAAAACAAAACAAAATTGGGGGTGGGGGATGGTCACCAGAAGTGATGAATTTGCAGTGCTGGCACCAAACCTCTGTGAAGCCCTGGTGACAATAAAAAAAAAATTAAAAAATTAAAAAAAAAAAAAAAAGACAGAGCACAATAATCCAGTTGTGGAGGTGCAGTTCATCTGGCTATTTTAGTCATAAGAAGAATGTCTGATTTCATCTTTGTGAAAGCTGAGGGAGAAGGGTTCCATTGTGACCCCAACTTTACAAAAGAGGAAATGAAGTTCATGGCCACAGAACCAGAAAGCGGCAGGGCTGCGTGCCAGGCCCCAGTAACCTGACCCCTGAACTCTCCATCTAAACCTCTGCCCTGTACTGCACTTTTCACATGATTGTCTAGTCTAGTCAGAGGCAACATCCCAACTGAATCAACAGCAATAATAACAAAATCTCCAAGAAGAAGGGCGAATACCAGATGATCTCACTCATGTGTGAGCATAAGAAACAAAACAAGAGCAAACAAAGGGTAAAATCTGAACTAACTATGACCTATTGCAGCAGCTGCAAGGATTCTGAAAGGGGAAGAAGATGAAGGACTGAAAGGGCCAAGGACCCAGTATCCCATGGCAGGGGAAGAGGACAGGGCGGTGGAGGGTGTGGTAAGCTGATAAGAAAATGTACATGTGTGATAACAACTGCCTTGGAAATCAACATTTCCCCTTATAAAGTGATTCTGAAGTCTCCAACAAGAGTTAATCATACCGAGAGAGAGAGATCTATAGGAAAGCAGTTAACTCCCATCGTATTCATGACTCAGGAAGCATCAAGATGGACACTCATGCCTATTTTTAACAGTAACATATCATCAGACCAAAAGGCTAATTCATACGATTCCAGAGACATCATCCCATGCATCTTGACAACAGGTGCTTAGTAGGAAATTCTAGCACGGTCTGGGGGGGAAGGGTGGCACAGCTGGAGGGGTGTGAGGGGTGGTGAGGCTAATGTATTTTCGATTGTATCCAGAATGTGGTGGAAATAGCTGGAGGCTCAGCTACCTATTAGCGCTTAGTGCGAAGCCGACGTTTCATTCTCATTAGTTAGGACTGAGCTGCAGTGTGCTTTCTTTCTTTTTTTTTTTTATTTAAGAAAGGATTAATTAACAAAACCATAAGGTAGGAGGGGTACAACTCCACACAATTCCCACCACCCAATCTCCATAACCCATCCCCTCCCCTGATAGCTTTCCCATTCTCTATCCCTCTGGGAGCATGGACCCAGGGTCATTGAGGGTTGCAGAAGGTAGAAGGTCTGGCTTCTGTAATTGCTTCCCCGCTGAACATGGGCGTTGACTGGTCGGTCCATACTCCCAGTCTGCCTCTCTCTTTCCCTAGTAGGGTGGGTCTCTGGGGAAGCTGAGCTCCAGGACACATTGGTGGGGTCTTCAATCCAGGGGCCTGGCCAGCATCCTGGTGGTATCTGGAACCTGGTGATTGAAAAGAAAGTTAACATACGAGGCCAAACAAATTGTTGAACAATCATGGGCCCAAAGCTTGGAATAGTGGAGAGGAAGTGTTAGGGAGGTACTCACTGCAAATTCTAGTGTACTTCTGCTTTCAGGTATATATTTTGCAGTAGTTTATGGATACGTGTGAACATAAGCTCTCTCTCACAGAAACCGGTGTATATCTAGGTTATGGGACTTTGTTAGAAAGTGAACCACCTGAAATGAAATTAGAGTGTACTATAAAAGGAAAGGTCTCACCCGAGTAATGAAGCTGAAGGGTTGTCATTCCATACGTGAAGTCTCTGGACACAGTCTGAGGTGAAGCATGTTGAGGTGGCAATCGTTGCGTTGGATGCAATATTATTTGGTATGGATTGGGAGAGGCATACAGGAAAGTGGGCCCTATCCAAGGGTTCCAGGACTGGGGGAAATAGGGGCTCTATAGTGGAGATGTGAGGTTCCTGCTGTCTTAGGGTTCAAAAAAACAATGGATAGTTAATGTTATCATCACATTATTTGGTAATTGGGTTAACTTTGAAAAGTCCTTTTGTTAGGGTTTGCTGTACAGTATCCAGTATCTTGTATATAGCTGTGCTATTGGATGCTTCTAATCTACTTGGTCTAGGCTTTTGAGAGAGTCTGCATATCAAATACACAGCCTATATATTAAAAAGATTCAGTTTGTGTTTTGAAAAACTTTGAGACATACAATTGATTTTCCCCCTCTCATATTAATTAACTAGTGATTTATATGTCTACATTTTGCTAGGAGTGCACATAAAAACCATTCCCACCACCAAAAGACTGTGACCCATCCCTCCCACCCACTCCCACCCCCCACTGGCCCAGGAAGCTGCATGTCTACCCCTCACCACAGGGTTTTTACTTTGGTGCCCTACTTACAATTTGATCAGGTCCTGCTTTTAGTTTCCCTTTCAAATCTTCTTACTCAACTTCTGTTGATGAGTGGGATCATCCCATACTCATCTTTATCTTTCTGACTTAGTTCACTTAACATAATTCCTTCTAGCTCTGTCCAAGATGGGTCAGAGAAGGTGGGTTCATTGTTCTTGATAGCTGCATAGTATTCCATTGTGTATGTATACCACAGCTTTCTCAGCCACTCATCTGTTGTTGGGCACCTGGGTTGCTTCCAGGTTTTAGCTATTATGAATTGTGCTGCTATGAACATAGGAGTACACACCTCTTTTTGGTTGGGTGTTATGGAGTCCTTGGGGTATAACCCCAGGAGAGGAATTCCTGGATCATATGGAAGGTCCATGTCTAGCCTTCTGAGAGTTTTCCAGACTGCTCTCCACAGAGGCTGTACCAATTTACATTCCCACCAGAAATGTAAAAGGGTTCCTCTGTCCCCACATCCTCTCCAGCATTTATTGCTGCTGTCCTTTTTGATGTATGCCATTCTTACAGGAGTGAGATGGTATCTTAGTGTTGTCTTAATTTGCATTTCTCTGACAATCAGTGACCTAGAGCAGTTTTTCATATGTTTGTTAGCCTTTTGGATCTCCTCTGTAGTGAATGTTTTGTTCATATCCTCTGCCCATTTTTGGATGGGGTCATTTGCTTTTTTGGTGCTAAGTTTGCTGAGCTCTTTATATATTTTGGTGATTAGTTTCTTGTCTGATGTATGGCATGTGAAGATCTTCTCCCATTCTGTGAGGGGTCTCTCTGTTTGTTTAATAGTTTCTTTGGATGTGCAGAAGCTTTTCATTTTGATGTAGTCCCATTGGTTTGTTTCTGCTTTAGTCTTCCTTGCAATTGGGTTTGATTCATCAAAGATGTCCTTGAGGTGTATGTGGGAAAGTGTTTTACCAATGTTTTCCTCTAAGTATTTGATTGTTTCTGGTCTGACATCTAGGTCTTTGATCCATTTGGAGTTGATTTTTGTTTCTGGTGAGATGCAGCATGCTTTCTAATGAAATGGGGAGAATGTTCTCTTCATCATTTGCATTTACCACCAGATGACGGGATGGTACAGGATGTGGGAAGACGTGCACATTCCACTTTGACTAGAGTAGCTTTTCCATACCTGCTTCTCATCAGACAGGACAGGGGAGCGCTGGCTTGTCTCCGGAAGTTGGGGGCTTCCCTGTGCTTTGTGAAAACTCTCAATCTGCTTGTAGTGTCTCACTTTGATGGAAGAGTCAGTGGTTATAGGTAAAGATCTACATCCTGGGGGGGGGGGTCCACACAGAACTACTGATAGCTCCAGTTATTCAAGAAAGAACGGTTTCCTACACTTGTCCTGCAAAGATGTCCTTTGAAAGGACATGAAAGAAGTGTTAAGACTTACAGGCATGAAAGAAGTGTTAAGACTTCGTGCAACTCTGAACTCTGTTTTTGTGACCTGGAATCTTGGGGTGTCTGGAAAACACTAAGACAAGGAACTGGGAAATATGAATGGCTTGGTTGATGCAGGTAGAGAGGTAGCAAATATCAATAGATGTTCTCTCTCTCTGTTTCTCTCTCTTTCTCTCTCTCTATCTCTCTGCCTCTCTAACCAATCAAAGGAGAAGAGAATCTGAAAACAAGCAGCAAAAGAGAAATCAGGTGCCTGCTAGGACAATGAATCTGAAACAGAAAAGGCACAGATGTTCACCAAGAACAGGGAGAAGACCACTGCAACTCTCTCCAGGCTCCAGGACCAAGGCAAGGCATTTGGAGAACAAGTGTGAGTTTTCAGCACAGAAGAAACCTGGCTCCTTTAAGGAAATCCATCCTGATCCAAAAAGTGCTGTTCTTCCAGGATGTGACAGACCTTAAAGTTTCAGTCTGCTAAAGCTGATGGAGTGAAAAGCTTGGGAGGCTTCAAATGTGGTGATACACTGAGCTTCCTTCGCAGCTGTGTTTCAGCCTTCCCAATGACCTGAAACTCTCCCCACTCTCAGCACTATAATAGCTGGTCACACCAGCTGTTTAGAATGGTCTCATTAATGATATTGCTATCTTGGTCTGTTACTGTGTTGGGAAGTGGGCCCACTGACCGGTAACTATAGGCCATTGTTTCCATGAGACTGAGCAGGTTAGGCCCCAAGCTTTCCGTGCCCCCCCCCCCCGTCGAGAAAATGGCAGGTCCCCCCTGACCTCATGAACTATCTGTAACGAGAACTCTTTCAAAAACTTGGCTCTGAGAAACAAAACCTGAACCTACCTCAGGCTGAGTTAGAAAGCTCTTTTCCTACAATTATGAAAATGTCACTATCTGCAGGCAACTCAGGGACCTAGAGACCTCATAAAATGAGAAGTCTTTAGAGGTCAAGCGTGGCATAATTCTCCTTAAGCTTGCTGCTCTACTTCCAAAAGAAAAGTTATTAGAAGCAATCCATGGAAGACCTGCCCTGCATGTTCAAATAACATTTGTTCAGGCTTTGAATGTCTTCAGCATTGTCATTCAAAGAGGTTCTCACTGTGGCCACACAAAATGTGCAAATCAGACATGAGGCCAGCCCATGTGGCAACTGAAGAGGGTCAAAAGAAAATGCTATGAGACTAGGGCAGATGGGTCCACATGTTCCTCATGGAATTTAATACCTGGTTAGAACAGACCTCTTCACCTTCTAGGTACAGGCTTGCAGTAAATAACAGGAAGCTTCCTAGTGACTTGATTTGCTTCAAGAAAGCGTCACTGGCTTACATCAACAAACCAGGAGATGTCCGGTGTTGGAGAAGCTGTAGAAAAAAAGGAAATCTGCTACACTGCAGTGTACAAACTGGTGGGAATACACACTGTGCAGCTCCTTTGGAAGACTGTGTAGAGAATCCTTCAACAAATAAAAATGGAATTACCTTATGAGTCAACAATACCACTCTTGGGCATTTATCCAGTAGACACTCAAGCACCAATAAGAGGGATATATGCACGCCTATGTTCACAGCTGCATTATTCACAATCACCAAAGAGTGGAAGCAGCCTACATGCCCATCAACAGATGACTGGCTAAAGCAGTTATGGGAGATACAGTCCATGAAATGTTACTCTGCTGTCAAAAAGGATGATGATGTGTCCTTTGGGACAAAATAGATAAAACTAGAAGTGATGATGCTTACAAAATTAGAAAAGAGATGAAAGATAGTTGATTTTATTCCTATGTGGAATCTAGAAACCAATATACATGAACTTGGGAGGAAAAAACAGAAGCAAGTAAACTGTTTCTAAGACTTAAAAGAACTCTGATGGTTATGTTTAGGAGGTGGGAGGATGGGGACACAGAACTGAGTGTGACATTAAACTATATGCTATAATCACAATCTTTCAACCCACTTTAATAACAAATTAAAAGTTTAAAATGTAAAACAGAAAGCATTAACAATAAGATAAAATGTTATTTTAGGACTTTCTGTAAACAAAGGGAAAAAAAGAAAGAAAGTATTTCTGATTCATAGAAGACTTTGCTCTGAGCTTCCCAGATAGGTAAGCATCTTAGCAACTTCAAGAAGAAAATTTTCTCAGTTAAAAAGATGTTGTGGTTTCAGATATGCCAATTAAGACATTAATTAATTCAAATGCATTAAGTATAAAATGAAAGTAGATTATTATGGTTACTTTTTATAACTATTACCAAAAAAGGAGGGGGCTGGAACAATCACTTAAATACTGCATCATGGGGGCCGGGTGGTAATGCAGCGGGTTAAGCACACACATGGCACAAAATTTAAGAATCCTGGTTCGAGCCCCTGGCTCCCCACCTGCAGGGGGAGTCGCTTCACAAACAGTGAAGCAGGTCTGCAGGTGTCTTTCTCTCCCCCCTCTGTCTTCCCCTCCTCTCTCTGTTCCTCTGTCTTATCCAACAATGACAGCAATAAGAACAACAATAACACCAACAACAATAAACAACAAGGGCAACAAAAAAGGGAAAAATAGCCTCCAGGAGCAGTGGATTTGTAGTGCAGGCACAGAGCCCCAGTGATAACCCTCGAGGCAAAAAAAATATATATATATACTGCACACTTGGGAGATATCACAGCAACAGGAGAAGGTTGGTGTGTGGTCCCAGTGTCTCCCTGTCTCTTTCTCTGACTCTCTATCTTTCCTTAAGTGATGAAAAGTGGACTACAACAGTGGAACTATGCATGTGCAATGTCTCGTTTCCATCAACATATATATACGAATTCTACAGAAAAGTCTGTGACCTAAATTAGAAAAAAAAAAAGGCTAAGTAGCTCTTTTAAGTATGTATTATGTATTTTAATTGTGCTGCTTATATTATTTGAAAGTTCAGAGAGTCCGCATGAAGTTTCAATTTTCCTAAGTGTACATGCTATTCTTATGCTTCAGCAATGTTTAACCATTTGATAGACTGATTTTAGATACACGCCAGTGTAATAAAATCAACTTGTCCCTTACAAATAAGTCTTTCAAAATTTTAAATAAATAAATAAATGAAATACACTAAAAAAAAAAAATTAAAAGTGGCCCAGGAGAGATGCAGCTGTAGACTGCAACACACACCTTGCAAGCTTGAGATCTTCAATTCACGTTCCAAGACCTCATGTGCCGAATCGGTGCTCTGGCTCTCTCTCTCTCTCCCATTTTAATAAATAAATAAATCTTTTTAAAAAGGAAAAAAGAAAACTCCACTGACCCCCTTAATATATTATACGTGTACATAAACAGATGGATATACATGTGTTTGTGTATTTGCACACACACACACACACACACACACACACACACGAGAAGCTACTTCTCTAAAGAATTTGGCTCCTGTGAGCACCTAAGAGTTCTCCTTCCCATGTTGTAATTTATGTTAAAATCACTACTGACCATACTTTATGTTCCTACTAAATTGCTTAACATTGATTAGTTGTCTGTCTATTGAAGAAATCCAGCCAAGTGTGTTCTTTGCATTAAGCTAAAATTGGGCCCTTTAAGAATGGCAATGTCCTTTCAAATTTGGTTGGTATGAATATGCCATTTCTGGCTGATGAAGCTGTCAGTTTCAGTCTGTTGTTTGTCTGATTTGACAGTTTAATTGTCAGCTTTCTCCCAAATGCACCTGGTCAGAAACGTCTCATTTAGGGCTCTGTGATTGGTTAGGTTCCACCTCAGTAACTTTACGTGCCTGCCTTACCTCTTGGCAGAGAAAAGCCCGTAAACCACTCACGAGCTCTAAACTGGCCTGCATTTGCTGTGCTGCCTACTTCACTCCGAGATAAACAGCCTCTCTCCACTCCATTTAATTCAAATCACTGACACATCTTAAGATGTACAGCTCCGGGTACTCTCCATGTCCACTTCACATGCAAGACTTGCTTACTGCCAAGCTAACCTATCCATCTACAGGCTGAAGTAACTTCCTTAACTTCACCCATTTGGGGAAATGATCCAGTAGTTTACTTAGCACTCAATCTTATCCCAACAAACTAATTTCCTTCTGAATATGAACTTAATGTTTCTCTTGGGTTTAACTGTAGTCAAACTGTTGTCATGGAACATCAACTAAGTTCCAGGCAGAATGCGGAAAGTATCTGGAAGAAAGTAATAAAAAATAAGCAAAAGGATGCAAAAAAAAAAAAATGAGACTGTTAAAGAATCAAGGAGCTGAGACAAAATGACTGAAAAGGGATTCCTTATGCTCACCAGTTCATCAGTGCAAAAAATGGTAGATGCGTATGGGCATTTGTTCACAAAAGTCACTCCCTATCCATTCAGAAACCTGCTTATCGAAGCCCGTAACACCTTTGTCATCTGTCTTGAAGATTTGTTCAATCACCCCAAGTTTAAAGCAACATACTAAGTGTGCTAGAGGCTTTACAGCAATGGAATTGTTATCCAGTAAATTCAAAATTTACAAGTCATCTCAAAATATGACCAAACCATGTCTTAACATCATATTAGAAATAGTGAATGTGGGCACAAAAAGCAGGTGTTATCTTTTCATGTTTCAAAGTCAACTAGTAAATGTACACGTTAAAGGAACCAGACAGAAGCACACCTGGGTAAGTGCACATGTTATCATGCACAAGGACCTGGGTTTAAGCCGCTGGTTCCTGCCTGTAGGGAGGAAAGCTAGACAAGTAACTATACACATTAACTAGGTGATGTGTACTGGGTGTCCACTCTGCATAGTACTAGGTAGGCCATCACCTTGAATCATTATTATCATTTAGAGGTTATCTAACCACTCCACACCCTGATGCTGCCCTTTGGAAGTTGTGAGTAAACTGGCATATAGTTATGTGCCCAATAAGTATCTCTTGGATGATAAGATACTACTTAAGTGAGACACATCTTATTGAGAACAGATTACAGCTAGAAATAGGGAAGTGACTATAGTTGATTATAGTGCTGCCATGATGCAAATTTTAGAGTGAAAGATGATTCTGGCCAAGTAACAAAATTGCATAGCTGATTACTATTTTGTTCAGAAACTTCTACTGCATTTTCTCTTTCCTTAGCAGTTTGCTCTTTAAAGCCATCTGTAGCAACTAGTTAGATCAAAGCTATCTGAAACTCAATGTGCAGAATCCCAAAGAGAAGACATTTTATAATCTACAACTTTCCTTGAAACCTATAAAAATTACTTTTTATAAAAGACCACTCATAACCCCAAAATAAAAAATTTGAACATAGCTACAGTAAGAGGTGAAATAGGACTCTGAGGATAAAACGTAAAATACCAGATCTAAAGTAGAACACAGATCTCATGATTTTTTTTTTAACCTAAAAATGTGCCTATTAAACACCAAGTGGCAAGACGGAGGCTTTACAAGAAGTAAGATAACTCTAAAGATTCTCATGAAGTCAGAGCAGACAGGAAGAGGAGAAAGAGTTAAAGGGGCTATGCAATGTACCATTTAAACTGTCTATTATCCAATGTCCTGGACAAGGATTTCTCTGGAAAACTAAAACATGAGAGAATAGAGACAGAACTCTCTAGTCTCATCAGGATTCAGAAGTTATGAGACTAAAAGTACAGATAAAATAAAAGAGAATATGACAGTAGGAAAGAAACACTAAAGGAAATGAAGTAGAAAGAGAAGTTCATAATAATCTTTGTGTCTCCCCATCTTCAGTTATAATTTCATCTCTCTCATTCTTGACTCTTTTATCATAGCTTTCCCTCTTTTTTGTTTTGTCAGTCTAGTCTGGTTTATTTGTTTTATTTTTTTAAAAAACCAACTCATGGTTTAATTAATCTCTTAGATCATCTTTCTGGTATCATTTTTATTAATTTTTGTCTTATTTTCAATGTCCCGTTCCTTCTACTGACTTTTCAATCTCTTTGTTGCTCCTTTTCTAGTTGATTCATTGTAACGTAGATAGCTTACTAATATCTTCACTGTTTGTTAATGTGGGCCTGTATTGCTATAAAACCTCCCTCTTAGAATAGCCTATGTTATGACCTCTTGTTTTCATTGTTGTCCAAGTAATTTTTAACTTTTCTTTGGATTTCTTCAGTGACCCAGAAATTAGAAGCATTAGCTAGATTTATTTCCCTAGCCTCTGTGTGGGCCTATGCCAAGCCCTGGGCTCTGGTTCCCCAACAAGTTTTCCCCTTAAATACTGGTGAGTCCTTAGAGGCACTTCAATAGAATATTGCCCCTGAGTTCATAGATTAAGCACCCCGAAACCCCTCATCTTCTTCCCTCAACCATGTGCTCCACTGTGTAGTTACTAAGATGTTATCAGCTACTTCTAAAAGTGACTTCTTAAGTCCTGAAAATCTCTCTCTTATCCCTTTTCCACCCACTGACCACACATGCCTGCACACACCTGTGGCTTAGTAAGTTTCTGAAGAAATACTAGTGTCATTTGGTGAGTTTGTAAGGTGTTTTTCTTTTTTTTCTAACTAGTTGACAGGGAAGTGGCATGATGCAGCTTTTATTCCATGGCCATGCCTTCAGAAGTCCTCAATCTAAATTTTATAGTCAATCTTAAGTGACTAGTAAATTTTTAAGAGTATAGTTCCACATCACATCCACTACCTAAGTTCTGTGTTCCCACCCTTCCACCTCCCAAAGATAACCACCATACTTGTCATAAGTTTCAGAAACAGTTGGCTTGCTTTTGTTTTGTTTTTGCAAGCTTATGTATATCAGTTTTCTAGACTTTACATATGAGTGAAACCATCTACTAGTTGTCCTTCAGCTCTGATTATTTTGCTAAGCATAACCACCTCCAGTTCCATCCCAAAGGACACATCATCCCTTCTGACTGCTGAGCAGTACTCAGTGAAATCTACTCCCCAGAGTTCCTTTAGCCAGGCATTTGTCAACGGTCACTTAGGCTGCTTCCACTCTGGTCACTGTGAATAATGCTGCTATAAATATGGGGATACATATGTCCTTTTGGATAAGTGTTTGTGTGTTCTTTGGGTAAATGCCTAAGAATGGTATTGCTGGGTTATACAGTAATTTTATTTTTATTTGTTTAAGGATTCTCCATATCATCTCCCAATGGGGCTGTACGAGTCTGCATTCCCACCAGCAGTATAGAAGAGTTGTTTTTCTCCACAACCTTGCTGACATCTGTTTTGTTCATGTAAACCATTCTCTCCTGTGTGAGATGGAACCTCAATGGAGTTTTTGTTTGCACTTCTCTTATGATAAGTGATGTGAAGCATTTCTTCACTATGTCTGTGGGCCCTGTGTATCTGTTCTTTGGTGAACTGCCTGGTCAGTTCTTTGGCCCACTTTTTTATTGAGATTTTTTTCTTTGTGTTAAACTGTACCATTTCTTTATAGATGTTTGATATCAATTGTTTGTCTGATATGTAATGTTCAAATGCCTTTTACCAGTTACTAAGTTGTCTGGTTGTCCTTGGCTAGCTTGCTTTTGATGTATAACAGCTTTTTAGTTTGATACAGTCCCATTTATTTAGTCTTATTTTCATTGCACATACCCATAGACTCAAGTCTCCAAATCTGTGTTTGGTGTAAAGATTCTGCAGTGTTTTGCCAATACTTTCTCCTGTAAATTTTAAAGTTTCCAGTCTAGCATTTTTATCTCTGATCCATTTTGATCTTATTTTGTTGCATGGTGTTAGATGATCATCCAGGTTTGTTTTTCTACATGTAGCTATCCAATTGTTCCATCACCATTTTGTTGAAGAGGCCTTCTTTTCCCCCCCACTGAATAATTTTAGCCCCTCTGACATATACTAGGTGGTTGTATATGCATGGGCTTATTTCTGGGCTTTCAAGTTTTGTTCAATTGATCCTAGTGTTCATTTTTATTCCAGTGTACCATGCTGTTTTAATTACTGTTGTTTTGTAATATAAACTGATATTCAGGAGTATGATGCCTCCACTTTTATTTTTTCTCAGAAGTACTTTAGCTATTCATGGGGTTTTTTTTTTTGTGTGTGTGTGTGTGTGTGTGTGTGTGTGTGTGTGTGTGTGTGTGTGTGTGTGTGTGGTTCCACACAAATATTTAGACAAGTTGTTCGATTTCCTTGAAAAATGTCACTGGGATCTTGATAGGGATTGCATTGAAATTGTAGATTGCTTTTGGCAGAATGGCCATTTTAAGCTTGTTTATTCATCCAATCCAGGAACAGGGAATGTTCTTCCATTATTATTATTATTGTTGTTATTACATCCTTCTCTGTTTCTTTTATCAGTGTTCTATAGTTTTCTTTGTAAAGGAACTTCACCATCTTTGTAAGGTTCACTCTGAGGTATTTTTTTTTTTTAGGAACATCTCATAAAAACTGCAGCAAAGGTGGGCGCGAGGAATAACATCATTGCAAGACTGGCCAGCTCCTCATGGGGCGCGAGCGCTTCCACACTGCGATCATCATCTCTGGCATTATGCTATTCCACTGCAGAATACTGTGCCCCAGGATGGTTCCATAGCCCCCATGTCCACTTGGTCGATTCCAAATTATATTCCTCCATGAGGATCATTTCTGGAACCATCCGTTCCACCCCAGTTCCATGGCTGCCAGTTCTTAGCAACATCGCCCCGCCAGATATTCGTCGGGATGCGGCATCATCTAAGTTCACTTCCCACGTCTACGCTCGACCGGACCTGCCAATATATGCGGATATCTTCGCCCACCCTGTCCAACGCTTGACGTCTCGTCACCCAATCTGGTCCCCTACGTCTACACTGAACTTCTCTGTTCCAGACTCTTGGAAACAGAGTTGGCAGTCAGCTGAGGTCAAGAACAAACACCTCATCACAGACCCCTGCGAGCGTCAACCCGGCTTTGACCTAGCATGTTATGATCGGGCCCTCCTCAATCGCTATCGAACAGGCCATGGCCGGTGCGCCGCTATGTTCCATCGCTGGGGAGCCAGAGACGACCCGAACTGCCCCTGCGGCTCCAGACAGACTATGACCCACATAGTCAACGACTGCCACCTCTCCAGATTCAAAGGAGGTCTCGAAACTTGACATCAGGCTCAACCTGATGCTGTTGACTGGCTACGGAAGAAGGGCAAACGCTAGAAGAAGGTTCTACTCTAAGTGGTATTGCATTCCTCAATTCCCTTGTCTCTAATTCTCATTTGTATATAGAAATGCCACAGATTTGTGGGTTTTAATTTTGTATCCTTCCACTTTACTACATTTATAATTCTTTCTATTAGCTTTTTTGTTTTTGGAGTCTTTGGAATTCTCTAGGTATACTATCATGTCACTAGCAAAGGATGATGGTTTGATTTCTTTCCAGTCTGTATACCTATGATATCACTCTTGCCTGATTGCAATGGCAAAAACATCCAGGACTATGTTGAATAATAATGGTGACAATGGATATCCTTCTGTGTGAAGATTTTAGAGGCAAATATTTCAATTTTTCCCCAATGAGGATGATATCAACTGTGGATTTGGCATATACAGACATTGTTATGCTGAGAAGTTATCCTTTCATTCCTAATATCTGGAGAGTCTTTATCATAAATGAACATTGGATCTTGTCAAATGCCTTTCTTTTCTGCATCAATTTATTTAATCGTATGGTTTTTATCTTTCTTTCTGTTGATATGGTGGATTACACTGATTGATTGATTTGTGAATGCTGAGCTAACCCTGCTTCCCAGGGATGAACACCACTTTATCTTGGTGAAGAATTCTCTTGACACATTCTTGAATTTGATTTGCCAGGATTTTGTTGAGAATCTTTGCATCAATGTTCTTCAAGGATATAGGTCGATAGCTCTCTTTTTTAGTAGAGTCTTTTCCTGCTTTGGATGTTAATGTGATGTTAGCCTTATAATATGTGTTTGGAATTGGTACTCCCCTCTTTGAGTTTTCTGGAACAGTTTGAGTAGAATTGGTATTAATTACAGAATTCATTGGTAAAACCATCTGGATCTGGACTTTTATTCTTGTGGAGACTGTTTACTACTGATTCAATAGAGAATGGTCTGTTTAAGTTGTCAATTTCCTCTTGGGTGAAGCTTGGAAAGTGGTTTGATTTTAGAAATTCATCCACTTCATCTAGATTGATAAATTTATTTGCATAAAGGTGGTCATAGTATCATCATATGACTCTTTGTATCATCTCATCTTCAGTTGTGTTCCACCTCTCTCATTCCTGACTGCTTTTATCAAAGCTTTCTCTTTCTTTTTCTAGTAAGTCCCTTCAAAGAACCAACTCTTTCAAATAACCTTTTGACTCATCTCCTGCTTCCTATTTTAATCCCTGCCCTTTAATTTTGACTATTTTCCTGCTCCTGTTGGCTTTTGGGTCTCGATGTTCCTTTTCTAGTATTCGGTTGTGAGCTTAGATAGGTTGCTTGAGATCTTTGTTTTTGCTGAAGGTAGACCTGTATCCCTATAATCTTTCCTGTTGGGGCTGCTGCTCTCCATTCCATAAGGTCCAGTGATTGGTCTCTTCATTCTTGTTGTGATGCAGGAGTCTGTGTTCTCTAAAGGCACTGTCTAAAAAAAAAAATAGAGAAGGAAGCCAGTCAGACAAGTGGAAAATATTTTTTAAAATAATAAATAAGGTTTTTAACTTTAAATGCATTATTGTTGTTAATACTTTATATAATTCATATTGGTAATTATATAAATACTTCATAACATATGTATGTGGCATGGGTTTCCTATTACATCATGTTTATTATTTATCTTATATTATGTAATGAAAGAAGATGCCTATATAATATTCAAAATATATATATATATCTCATTCTCCTAAACCACAGTACTCCAGTTATTTATTCCAAGTTTATCTTTCAAATTAAGTGTATCCAATAGTTAAGATAAATGAATGCAAAATGCAGATTCATAGGCTGGCAGACTTAAGTACAAGCCTGCTGGTATTTATAGCTTTGGGTGCTGGTAGTTCCATTGCCTTGCCAGAGATTCACACTGTTGCAAAATTTTTCATTCTTAGCCTCATTAAAATCATGCTCAAATGATTATTTGCATTTAGTTCACAGTTCAGAAAGAAAACAACAGTATGGCAGAGTACTGATGCTGCACAGAGTCTACGCTCAAAGCACAACTACTGAACAAAACATTGTTGCTGTAAGAACTTATCACTTTAAGCACTAGGCCTCAGCTCAATAGAGCAAATTGCATTTTAACAATAAAATAATAATGTCTGCTGCCCTAGAATCCCAAGCATTCATGACTTTGAATACATCTCACCCATTTGAAGTAATAATCACTCTCCTCATTTTCCACATGTTAGCCTTCATTCCCTGTTAAGTACTTACAGTGCAAGCTTTCTGTCTTTCCCTCCTGCATTTCTCATTGGCAACACACTATATAGGAGGCAAGAAATATGTTTGAAGAGGCTATTTTGTCCCCCAAACTTTCAGTTCAAGAACTGCATCTTTAATGGCTTAATAGCATCTTCTCTGAGTGCCGTTAAATTCCCACAGTGCTTCCTGGGCCCAAAGAGCCCTGAGCTACACAAGGCTTATTGAGTAAGCAGCAGAACAAAGAGCCAGGGCCTGGGAGCCATGAACCAGAGTTTACTAAAGGGCTCTGGGCCACCTTCTCCCCTCTCTCAGCCTCATCCTCCCACACTAGAGATAAATTTACTAGGGAAAGAGAGAGACAGGCTGGGAGTATGGATCAACCTGCCCACACCCATGTTCAGCAGAGAAGCAATTACAGAAGCCAGACCTCCCACCTTCTGCACCCCACAATGATCCTGAGTCCATACTCCCTGAGAGAGAAAGAATAAGGAAGCTATCAAGGGAGGGGATGGGATATGATAGAAAAAACTAGACTTTCAGGGCAACAAGGGAGGCTGTGCTCTGAACAAGATTAGTAACCAAATCAAGAAAAAAAAAAAAAAAAAAAAGGTACCCAGGGGGCTGAGCCAGGCAAGCCCAGTGAACATACAGCACCTGTGCAAACAGCTCTCGACTCCCAAGCACTAAATTTTCACAACATGGACTATACCGGCTCTAGTAATTGAAATTAGAGCTGCTTTTTACTCATGGCACTCAAAATTTTTATATATCAGCCCCAGTTCTAAATCGCACTTATGGAAGTCTGTTACAACTGCATTGCAAATCTCACAGTGGTCTGTGGGGCTGGCTCCCCCTGTGCTCACTCTCTTTAACCAGGAAGCAATAAAATTAATTATTTTTTATCTCAAACTCATCTAACTTTCTCTCCTTGGCAGTAACATTTATCCCACCCTGAGAATCTTAGAGGGACTATCAATGTTTCCTCCTAGTCTCTTCTTGTTTCAATTTTTCATCAAAATAAAGCCCTTTTAGCTGCAAACCTATGCAAATCATATTCATAATGAATGCTTTCTAAAATAGATCTCCCTGGCCCATCTCATTAACAGTGTAAAATACACTCACCATGAGTGTATCATGAGCCAGAGTACCTTTTTGGGGCAAAGTGTGTATATATTCTAAACAGTTCAACCTCAAAGTTTTGTCTTTTTGTTTGTTTATTCGTTTTCAAAAATGTGCTTCTCAAGGGCAGGGAGGTGGGTGGGTAGCATAATGGTTATGCAAAGAGGCTTTCATGCCTGAGGCTCCAAAGTCCCAGGTTCAATGCCCCACACCACCATAAACCAGAGCTAAGCAGTGCTCTGGTAAAAAAAAAAAAAAAAAAAAAAAAATTCTAAGTGGGTGACATTACTGACAGGTGGATAGAAAGGAGATAGTCATAGCATAAATGAAAAATATGGAAGGCAAGTAACAGGGATGACCGCAACCCATCCCCACCCAAGTGCGTTGTGGCGTTTATACTGTCTGCCTCCATGTGCTAGGGCCCTGGAAGGGCTGGTCCCATCTGCGCAAGAAATGAAAGGTGTTGCAGGTTCCCACACTCAAACCCCAGAGCAGGTTCTGTGGAGCAAACTCACTGACCAACATCCTCCTCACCAGCTCACTGATGCACCTTTCATCACTGATGCACCTTCACTCACCCTCAGACACCTGGAAGAAGTCACTGAGCCGGCAGCCACAGCTCTGGTCCCAGCTGGCTTGCATGTCCCATACCATGGGCTGCATTCTTCAGACCTTGCTTCCCCTGCTGTGGCATGAGGTGACTGGGCCCAGGCACAAGTAGGGGTTTTCCCAGGCCTTAAGATGGCGCCTGCCAACAGGAAGTCTAATGTTATGACTAAGATTTCAACACCCAGAGTCAGAGTTCGCATTGTTGAAGTCACTTCCCCCGCTCAGAGATTCTGCACCAGATCAGCCCAGAAGTGAGGGCCAGGAAGTGAGGTATACCTGCCTGTAGACGTTACCAAGTGGCCTCCTCCACCCAAATTTTCTACTCTACACATTTTGAGAGGGGAGAAAAAGGAAGAGGAGACCCAGAGAGACAAAGACGAGTGAGGAAGAGACACAAAAGCACGGCTCCCCCATCCATGGATGTCCTTGGCACTATTTATGGCGCTCCCTTGTGGTGACAAGGATTAAACTCAGGTTTTATGCATGGTAAGACGTGTACTCGGCTCACTGAGCCATCTCCTAGTCTCAGGTGGGAATTTACTATTTATTCACTTTTTTTAAAGTTTGAGACATTCAGTTCATGTTTCCCCTCTCATATTGACTAAATAGTGATTTGTAAGATTACAAGTTAATAGAAGTGTATATTAATACCATTCCCACCACCAAAGGTCTGTGTCCCTCTCCCTCCCTCCCTCACCCACCATCCAGAGATTTTTTTTACTTTGGTGCCCTACTCCAAGCTCAGTCAGATTCTGCTTTGAGTTTCCCTTTCTGTTCTTCTTTCTCAACTTCTGTTGATGAGTGGGATCATCCCATACTCATCTTTGTCTTTCCGACTTAGCTCACTTAACATAATTTCTTCTAGCTCCATCTAAGATGGGTTGATTATTCTTAATAGTTGAGTAGTATTCTATTGTGTGTATATACCACAACTTTATTGGCCATTCATCTGTTGTTGGGCACCTGGGTTCTACAAGTCTGTCTTTCTCTCCCTCTCTCTATCTCTCTTCCATTCTCAATTTCTCTATGTCCTATCTAATAAAAATTTTTTAAAGGGGGGAAAATGGTTCCTGGGAACATTGGATTTATAGTGCCAGCACTATGCCCCAGCAATAATAACCCTGGTAGCGAGAGAGAGAGAGAGAGAGAGAATGACAGAATTGGAAAGAAAGTTGTCACCATGATCCAGATTAAAGACATTTCCTTGAGACATGAGAGAACAAGGAAAGGAACTTCCACCCAACATCAAGCCATAAAAGTGGTCTACATCTATGTCAGGGTGATGACATAAGGCCTGAAGAATATACAGAGAAATGGACCCTTGTAAGGCCTCAGTAGCTTCCATCATCAACACTCTCTTCCAGATCATTCCAGTAGCTCTTCCTTTGCCCACAGTGGCTGAAGTTGGCAACTAATGTAGGAATCCCTCCAGGCTGGGCTCTTCTGCTCAAGTCCAGGCCCCTGGGCCCTAACAGATCTTTCTTCCTGCTTTGGTCATCTCTGGGAATTTATCGCTCCAGGCTGAATTTCTCAGGTAGAGGCAGAGAGACAGAAGGAAATGTTCCAAGCTTCTTTCAGTGATGACGGGAACCAGGCTCAAACCTGCATCTCTCACATGGCAAAAGCATCACGGGCAAGCTATTTGGCCAACCCAGTTCTGTATGATCATTGCCCTCCAGATGTGGGAATTTGAACTACACTTGTGTCTAACTTTTCACAAAGTCCAGAAAAGAGGGACACTGAGCTCATCAGAAAACACCATTCTTCTTTCTGTCTTTCCTTGGGAAAGCTCAACAAAGTCTCAGGTGAAACCAGCCCCAAAGACACTATGCTTCCTGACACTGTCACTTCCAGCCCGCAGCAAGTGAACACAAGCATATTGTGTTAACCCCTCAGACCCATCCGTTCCCAGGTACCTCAAACTGTCCTCAGCTTTGACACTCAGACCTCCACTCGGGACAGCTGCAACAAGCCTTCCTCTCCACTTACACCAAGTGGTGGCCAACTCAATCCTTTTGAATAAAATCAGTGAATTTGTAGCCCAGGAGGTGGTACGGTGGTGGAATGCTGAATTTTTCTAAAACATTTCATTTATTGATTTTCAATGAGAGAGAGATACAGAGGATACATCTGGCTGATGGTGGTGCTGGGGAGAAATACTGGATTTATAAGCTTGAGGTCCCAAACTCAATCCCTGGCATCCCATGAACCAGAATGATGCTGCAGTTCTCTCCATCTCTCTCAATTAATAAATATACAAAATTAATTAAATATATAAATAAATAAAATTAGTGAAATTGTAGAGTGTAAAGAGTGTGTCAATGACAGTGCATCGCCTCATCCAATGTTATGAGGTGGGTTTGCCCTTCCAACTGCAGCACTGGGTAAGTTTGTTCTTAACCGTCTCTCCTGTTTGGCAGTTCATCTTCCCCTCACAAACTAGATGCCCTGGGATGAATGCATAGGACACTGGGTTTCCTGGGAACAATGTGCAGAAACAGACCATTCTAATTGTAGTTATTTATTTGTTTGTTCTGTGTCTCATGTATGAGTGAGATCATCTGGTATCTGTTCTTCTTTTCCTATATTATTTCGGTTAGCACAATCCCCACCCCCAACTATTAGGGGGAGATGACCAGTGTTCCCCAAGCCTAGTTCTTCTACCAAGGCTGGGAACCTTTATGACCAGGAACCTTTTTTTCATCCCTTCACTAAAACAGGAGAAAACACTTGAGGACACCAGAACTTGTGTCCCTTATCAGAAAGGGAAAAGAAAGAACACCTAGAAGTTGTAATAGGCGTGGGCATGACTTAGAAAGGAAGTGATGGAGACTTACAAGTTTATGAATCCATTGCAGGGACAGCCTGTTCATGCTGTATGAACAGATGTGAACTGTTCTCTTGCTGTCTCTTACTGTCCATATATACTCTGGTATGTGTGCTCTCACTTCTCCTGAATAAAGCTTAAAATTCCTGAAGATCATGCTTTTCCCCAATTATTTGTTGGGTTTAAGCATGACGAATCTACAACTATCAAGGACAGCCATGTTGGCTCTCTTCTCGCAATACACAACTATATCCATGTTGGTGCAAAGGATAAGATTTCATCTTTCTCTAATAAGCAAGGACTTTGAGCAATTTTTCATATATCTGTTGGCCATCTGGATCTCTTCTTTAGCAAAAGTCCTATTCATGTTCTCTCACTATTTTTAATAGAGTTGCAGACTTTTTTGTTGCTCGGTTTGGTAATTAGCCCTTTGTCCAATATATGACATTTAGAAATCTCTCTTTCAGGTGAGAAACTGCACTCGTGTGGCTGAACAAGTTGTGGTCTATATACACAATGGAATACTACTCAGCTATTAAAAATGGTGGTTTCAACATTTTCAGTCCATCTTGGATGGAGCTTGAAGAAATCATGTTAAGTGAGATAAGTCAGAAACAGAAGGATGAATATGGGATGATCTCACTCACAGACAGAAGTTGAAAAACAAGAGCAGAAGAGAAAACACTAAGTAGAACTTGGACTGGAGTTGGTGTATTGCACCAAAGTAGAAGACTCTGTGGTGGGGGGAGGGGGCACAGCGTTCCTGAAACATGATGGCAGGTCCTGAAACATGATGGCAGAGGAGGACCTAGTGAGGGTTGTATTGTTATGTGGAAAACAGGGAAATTTATGCATGTACAAACTATTGTATTTACTGTTGACTATAAAACATTAATCCCCCAATAAAGAATTTTTTTAAAAAAGAAAAGAAACTGCACTCATGTATCAACAATTGTCCTGTAAGCTATTACTCCTCCCCCAATAAAATGTTTCCTGGGGGAAATATACATATTCATTCATAGAGAATTCCTGTTCCATTGTGTGTGCACACTACAACTTCCTGATCCATTCATCTGCTGCAAATGAGATATTTTTAACAACCAAAGGAGTTCTTGGACAAGAAGTAACACGACTATCGGGCAGACTAACTGTTTCATGAAGGAAATCTGTATAGGAAACCTCTCCAGGACCCTTGACATCTCGCCAAAGTGATCACCCACCTAAAACTAATATGTAAAATTTCACCCAAATGCCTTGGAAGTGGCAATGACAGAATTAGGCAAATGGAAATTTCTTCCTAAAGTTCAACATTGAACATCTTCCCAAGGTATCTCCTATCATTCTCTCTTTATTTGAGCAAGCTTTTTCATCTCAATTGATATGACTGGCCAGCTGATTCTGGAAGGTCTTTATATAGTTGATTAAAGCAACAGGTGTTTCCACTGTGTCTGAGGACCACAGAAGCGATTAAACTAGCAGAAAGGTATGTTAACTTCGATATTGCTATTGCCCAGCCAAAAAAAAGGAGTCAACATACAAAATATTAATGAAAAGGAGCTCCAGGTTGGAAAAATGCAGGTGATGGTTGTGCTGTTAATTTTTTGTCTCCAACCTGCCCAGCTGGATGAAATAGCAGGTCCTTCTCTGCCGGTCACTTCAAAGGAGCTCAGCTGCTAGGCCAACCAGTTGGAACCCAGAACCACATTCTGTTGTCCCCTGTCTCCCCCCCCCATTAATAAGCAGAGGGGCAAGAATTCAAAATAATTACAGAAGTGAAAGGTAGTAATTAGCAGGACAAATTAGCTATTAAATGATTCTGAAATTTCAAAGTGAGACGATGACCTTTTCGCTTCTTATCTGGCAGTGACAAATTGGGTTCTGATTTGAGGGAAAATAAAGCTCTGGAGCATACTGTGAATTTTTCTCCACCTCCCAAGCGGACTTGGGCCAAGTTAATTAAAAACTGCATAAAAAGCATGAGTTTGAGGGGTTCTCCTTGGTGGCTTTTGCACCTGCTTACTTGGAAGGAGCCCCTTCTCTCCCACTCATCTCCCTCACCTCCTCTCAGAGTTGCTAGAAGGATATGTAGAAATTTCCACCACACCATATTTTCTTTAATAAGCTGATTATCTGTTTTTAATTTTTTATTTTAAAAAGGAGACATTAACAAAACCATAGAATAAGAAGCTGAATCTTTGATATGTTGACTCTCTCAAAAGCCTAGACCAGGGAGAACAGAAGCAACTGGTGGCACAGCTATATACAAGATGCTGGGTATTATACAGCAAACCCTAAAAAAGGGATTTTTTTCAAAGTTAGCCCAATTACCAAATAATGTGATTATAACAATAACTATCTATTGTATTCTTGAACCCTAAGACAGCAGGAACCTCACATTTCCACTAAAGAGCCTATATTTCCCCCCAGTCCTAGAACCTTAGGGTGGGGTGCACTTTCCTGCATGCTTCTCTCAATTCATATAAAATAATATTGCATCTGCCGATCACAACCTAATCAACGCAATGAGTGCCACCTCAGCATGCTTCACTTCAGACTGTGTCCAGAGACTTCAGGTGTGGAATGACAACACTTCAGCTTCATTACTCAGGTGAGACCTTTCCTTTCATAATATTCTCTAATTCCATTCCAGGTGGTTCACTTCCTAACAAAGTCCCAAAACCTAGATATAGCCTAGGTCCCCTGAGATAGAGCATATGTTCACATGTATCCATAAACTAGGGAAAAATATATACTTGAAAGCAAAAGTACACAATAGTCTGCAGTGAGTACCCCCCAATGCTTCATCTGCACTATTCCAGCCTTTAGGTCCATAATTGGTCAACAATTTGTTTGGCTTTGTATGTTAACTCTCTTTTCAGCCACTAGGTTCCAGATGCCAGCATGATGTCGACCAGATTTCCCTGGACAGAGGACCCCACCATTGTGTCCTGGAGCTCATCTTCCCAGAGCCCCACCCTACTAGGGAAAAAGAGAGGCGGATTGGGAGTATGGATCAACCAGTCAACGCCCATGTTCAGCGGGGAAGCAATTACAGAAGCCAGACCTTCCACCTTCTGCAACCCACAATGACCCTGGGTCCATGCTCCCAGAGGGATAGAGAATGGGAAAACTATTGGGGAGGGGGTGGGATATGGAGACTGGGTGGTGGGAATTGTGTGGAGTTGTACCCCTCCTATCCTATGGTTTTGTTAATCCTTTCTTAAATAAAAAATAAATTTAAAAAAAAAAAGAAATTCTACCCAGGTGTCAACAACTATACTTATAGTAGATCATGACCCCCCCCCATAAAAGGGGGAAGGGGAAGCAGCAAAAGGGAAAAAAAAGAATATGGTTTTACTTAGAGTTCTCGGGCTGCTAATGTGCCTCCAGTTTCTCACTAAACCAGAAAGCACAACAGTTTAGAACAACAACATCCTCTCAGTTTTTATTGGAATGCAAATTTCCAGAAAGAGCACACACTCCTGGGATTGCTCCACTGTCTTTTTAGGAATACTTCTTTAACACCCTGTCAGCCACTGTGAGCATTTCATTTACTAAGATAAAATAAAATAAAAATACTTTCTTGTCATCTAAATGGCCAGACAGCAGAGAGAAATAGATTCAGTCACAATGACCAGGACACAGTTTAGGGTTTCTTCTTTCCTCCTGCACTTACCTACATCACACTCCCAGCTGCCCTGGGGAGAAAAGGTGACCAGAAGGCAAAATTGTAGCCACGGAGTATGGCTGTCTAAACTTCAGACCTGACCATGAACAACACCAGCATAAATCTTTTTGTTATTGTTGCTGTAATCATATTAAAATTTTAACAGTGTTTTACAAAATTAAAAAAAAAAAAAAAAAGGCAGTCAAGAAACTGGGGGAATATGGTTGTACATAACACAACTAACAAGGAATTGATATAAAGAACTCATATGGGCCCCAAACCAAATCAAATCGATGGGGTTTACAGCCAACGATACTTATACCCCTTCCTCGTATTAGGAAGCTACTCTCTTCCCTGATCCAGCTTTCTGTCCCTTTTCCAGCTATGACATCACTTCCCCAGACAATAACTTGGATACACCTGCATATCAGATTTCAGGCTCAGAGAGAAAAAAAAAAAACTAGTATAGCGACAGGCCCTTTGAAATACAACTAAAATATGCCTACTAGCTATCCACAAAATGAAGGACCCCCAAACTTCATCTACACTATTCCAGCCTTTAGGTCCATGATTGTTCAACAATTTGTTTGGCTTTGTATGTTAACTCTCTTTTCAGCCACCAGATTCCAGATGCCAGCGTGATGCCGACCAGACTTCCCTGGACAGACGACCCCAAAAATGTGTCCTGGAGCTCTGCTTCCCCAGAGCCTCATCCTACTAGGGAAAGAGAGAAGCAGGCTGGGAGTATGGACCGACCAGTCAACGCCCATGTTCAGTGGGAAAGCAATTACAGAAGCCAGACCTTCCACCTTCTGCATCCCACAATGACCTTGGGTCCATGCTCCCAGAGGGATAAAGAATAGGAAAGCTATCAGGGGAGGGGATGGGATACGGAATTCTGGTGGTGGGAATTGTGTGGAGTTGTAACCCTCTTATCCTATGGTTTTGTTAATGTCTCCTTTTTTTTAAATAAACAACAACAAAAAAAAGAATTCATAAGGAAACCATACAGCTCAACAACAAAACAGCAAACAATCCAGTTTGAAAAAATGAAAAAAAAAATGGGTAAAAGATCTGAACAAACAGTTCTCAAAATAAAATAAAACACTCAGATGGCCCACAGACATATGAAAAAAAAAATCTTCCCATCACTTCTCATTAGGGAAATAAAAAATTAAGGCCACACAATGAGATGCCACCTTATACCTGTGAGACTGAAAAAGAAACCCTGGTCCATTGTAGGTGGAAATGGAAACTAGTGCCTCCCATAAGGGAAACAGCATGAGGGAGTCGGGCGGTAGCACAGAGGGTTACGCACACATGGTGCAAAGCGCAAGGACCTGCCTAAGGATCCCGGTTCAAGCCCTCGGCTCCCCACTTGCAGGGGAGTCTCTTCACAAGAGGCGAAGCAGGTCTGCAGGTATCTATCTTTCTCTCCCCCTCTCTGTCTTCCCCTCCTCCATTTCTCTCTGTCTGATCCAACAACAACATCAATGGCAACAATAACAATAACAAGTTCAACAAAAATGGGGGGGAAGGGAGATGACGGAGATGGCGGGGAGGGGCTGATGCAGAAGATGAGATGGAGATGATGGAGATGGCGGGGAGGGGGCTGATGCAGAGACGGGAATGGAGATGATGGAGATGGTGGGGAGGGGCTGATGCAGGAGACGGGAATGGAGATGATGGAGATGGCGGGGAGGGGGCTGATGCAGAGACGGGGATGGAGATGATGGAGATGGCGGGGAGGGGGCTGATGCAGAGATGGGGATGGAGATGATAGAGATGGTGGGGAGGGGGCTGATGCAGAGACGGGGATGGAGATGATGGAGATGGTGGGAGGGGGCTGATGCAGGAGATGGGGATGGAGATGATGGAGATGGTGGGGAGGGGGCTGATGCAGAGACGGGGATGGAGATGATGGAGATGGCGGGGAGGGGGCTGATGCAGAGACGGGGATGGAGATGATGGAGATGGCAGGGAGGGGGCTGATGCAGGAGATGGGGATGGAGATGATGGAGATGGTGGGAGGGGGCTGATGCAGAGACGGGAATGGAGGTGATGGAGATGGCGGGGAGGGGGCTGATGCAGAGACGGGGATGGAGATGATGGAGATGGTGGGGAGGGGGCTGATGCAGGAGATGGGGATGGAGATGATGGAGATGGTGGGGAGGGGGCTGATGCAGAGACGGGAATGGAGGTGATGGAGATGGCGGGAGGGGGCTGATGCAGAGACGGGGATGGAGATGATGGAGATGGTGGGGAGGGGGCTGATGCAGAGACGGGGATGGAGGTGATGGAGATGGCGGGGAGGGGGCTGATGCAGAGACGGGAATGGAGATGATGGAGATGGTGGGGAGGGGGCTGATGCAGAGACGGGGATGGAGGTGATGGAGATGGCGGGAGGGGGCTGATGCAGAGACGGGGATGGAGATGATGGAGATGGCGGGGAGGGGGCTGATGCAGAGACGGGAATGGAGATGATGGAGATGGTGGGGAGGGGGCTGATGCAGAGACGGGGATGGAGGTGATGGAGATGACGGGAGGGGGCTGATGCAGAGACGGGGATGGAGATGATGGAGATGGCGGGGAGGGGCTGATGCAGGAGACGGGAATGGAGATGATGGAGATGGTGGGGAGGGAGCTGATGCAGAGACGGGGATGGAGATGATGGAGATGGTGGGGAGGGGGCTGATGCAGAGACGGGGATTGAGATGATGGAGATGGTGGGGAGGGGGCTGATGCAGAGACGGGAATTGAGTTGATGGAGATGGCGGGGAGGGGGCTGATGCAGAGATGGTGATGGAGATGATGGAGATGGTGGGGAGGGGGCTGATGCAGAAGATGGGGATGGAGATGATGGAGATGGCGGGGAGGGGGCTGATGCAGAGACGGGGATGGAGATGATGGAGATGGTGGGGAGGGGGCTGATGCAGAGACGGGGGTGGAGATGATGGAGATGGCGGGGAGGGGGCTGATGCAGAGACGGGGATGGAGATGATGGAGATGGCAGGGAGGGGGCTGATGCAGGAGATGGGGATGGAGATGATGGAGATGGTGGGAGGGGGCTGATGCAGAGACGGGAATGGAGGTGATGGAGATGGCGGGAGGGGGCTGATGCAGAGACGGGGATGGAGATGATGGAGATGGCGGGGAGGGGGCTGATGCAGAGACGGGGATGGAGATGATGGATATGGCGGGGAGGGGCTGATGCAGGAGACGGGAATGGAGATGATGGAGATGGTGGGGAGGGAGCTGATGCAGAGACGGGGATGGAGGTGATGGAGATGACGGGAGGGGGCTGATGCAGAGACGGGGATGGAGATGATGGAGATGGTGGGGAGGGGCTGATGCAGGAGACGGGAATGGAGATGATGGAGATGGTGGGGAGGGAGCTGATGCAGAGACGGGGATGGAGATGATGGAGATGGTGGGGAGGGGGCTGATGCAGAGACGGGGATTGAGATGATGGAGATGGTGGGGAGGGGGCTGATGCAGAGACGGGAATTGAGTTGATGGAGATGGCGGGGAGGGGGCTGATGCAGAGACGGTGATGGAGATGATGGAGATGGTGGGGAGGGGGCTGATGCAGAAGATGGGGATGGAGATGATGGAGATGGCGGGGAGGGGGCTGATGCAGAGACGGGGATGGAGATGATGGAGATGGTGGGGAGGGGGCTGATGCAGAGACGGGGGTGGAGATGATGGAGATGGCGGGGAGGGGGCTGATGCAGAGACGGGGATGGAGATGATGGAGATGGCGGGAGGGGGCTGATGCAGAAGATGGGGATGGAGATGATGGAGATGGTGGGGAGGGGGCTGATGCAGAGACAGGGATGGAGATGATGGAGATGGTAGGAGGGGCTGATGCAGAGACAGGGATGGAGATGATGGAGATGGTGGGAGGGGGGCTGATACAGAGACGGGGCTGGAAAAAAAATGACCTCCAGGAGCCGTGGATTTTAAGTGCAGGCACTGAGCCACAGCAATAACCCTGGAGGCAAAAAATAAAAATTTAAAAGAAAGGAAGGAAGGAAGGAAAAGAGAGAAAGAAAGAGAGAGAGAGAGAGAGAGAGAAAGAAAGAAAGAAAGAAAGAAAGAAAGAAAGAAAGAAAGAAAGGAAGGAAGGAAGGAAGGAAGAAAACAGCATGGAGTGTCCTTAGATCTTTTGAATTTTTTTAGAGAAAATTGAAAACCCTACTTTGATGGAAAGCCATGTTGATAGCATTCTACCCATCGAAACTGAAATACAACATAGACTAAAAATGCCCAGAGGACCCCCCCCCCCTCCATTTCTTCCATGAGCTGAGAAGGAAATGTCTACTTCGGACTAACCTAAGATCCCTAATAACTTGCTTTTTTAATCTAGTGTACTTGAGAGTTTGTTTGGAGGTTCTAGCAGGGGAGCACAGCTGCTCGTAGGCCCTCGACAGAATACCCGCCCATCTCTGTTCAAGTCCTCTTCGACCGAGCACGCAGCTTGGGGAGGGATGCACATGGAGTGGTGAGGGAGGAAGAGGACACATGCCTAGCCAGCCAGATCAGTCAAATCAACCCTGGCGATCAATGGAGTGACAGATGTTGCAGCCAGATCACCCTCACATCCAATCCAGTGTACTTGAAATGACTAGAAGAAAAAAGAAATTTATCTGTGAAGAGAATTTGTGCTTTGGCACTCAGACCTGTGGTTCTCAGAGTAGAGTGGGACCCCTGGCAAGCTTTGGTGAGGTTGTTCATAGACTCCACTTAGCTGCTCAGAAAAGGGACTCCACCAAGTCAGATGACTTCTCTTCTTTCAGGAATTTTGCTGCCCAGCTAAACATGCAACAGTGACAGTCTGTACCATGCCTGCAGACTCTCTGGGTCTGAGGATAAGCCTGTTCTTTATGATGTTACAGCTTGGTCTTGTGAGATTTCATTTTGCAAAAAATAGTTACGGCTGGGGCCAGGTAGTAGTGCACCTGGTTGAGCGCACATGTTACAATGGGCAAGGACCTGGGTTCAAGCCCCCAGTCCCCACCTGCAAAGGGAAAGCTTTGCGAGTGGTGAAGTAGTGCTGCAGGTATCTCTCTGTCTCTCTCCCTTTCTACCTCCCCCCACCTCTCTCAATTTCTGGCTCTCTGTCAAAAAAATGAATAAATAAATATAATAAAAATAAAAAATAGCTATGGGCTCACTTCAATTTCACAAATGAAAACAGAACAAGGCCATGATATAATCTCTAGAGTGTCCCCTATCAGCTCATGTTCTGGTTTTCCTTCCATACCGTAATTTTCCAGCCAGCTTCTGAGGGTCAGAGAGAAACTGAGCATCCGAACGCTGATGGAATAATCAGGGGCTATTCTGTGACTTGTGATTTGAATAGATGTTTTATCGGGGGAATTACTTAGGGAGACTGCATCAGTGGTGCGTAAGACTTGAGTGTTAAAAGCCCCAGTTTTGATCCACAGAACCACTACTCAAGTGAAAAAGTAAAACATGGGTTCTAAAACATGCATTTATCTTCCAGTAAAGGTTTTTTTTTTTTTTAAGAATAAGATCATACCATTTTAAAGGGATCGACCTGAACACTGATTTGCGTGAAGTCATTCTTGAATTTAAGAAGAATGAAAGCCTTATCCCAAATGCAAGATTTTGTATTTGTACTCCCTTGAGTGGTTTTTTAAAAATGTTCTTCATTTGCAGTAATAATAAGAACATACGTTCTAAATAATTCCCATGTGGACAATTGATCAGAGGCAGTTAACTAGTATAATAGTTACACTAGCATGACAGTGACTTCAAAACATATTGACGGAAGAAAAAGACTTTAAGGAAAAAAAAGAATTTTCAAAGGCAGTTCTGTTATCTTCAAGTCCTCTGAAATATTTATGACTCTATCTTGTTCGTTTAACAGAATTTGTGGATGCCTTCAACGTGAACTGGTTCATCTCTGCCCCAGCTTAGACAAAATTAAGTGAAATGAGGTCTAAAGTTTAAAATAAATATTTGGGTCATCCAAGTGTGCAGGATGAGGAAACGGAGTCTATCCATTCAAAGCCTGCATATCACCTGACACCATCTCTCAAACCAGAGCAGAGCTCATGGGCTGGCGTGTGAGGTCAGCTTTCTAATAATTCAAGTGACCCAAAGATTAAGGGAGCTTCCTGGGAACTGCAAAAATTCCATCTAGAAAGGGAGCAGACTTTAGGAAACGAGCACACATAGAGATTCCATCTTCTTTTTCCCATCATCTCTCGTTCTCCCTTTTTTTAAAAAAAATTTTATTTATAAAATGGAAACACTGACAAGACCATAGGATAAGAGGGGTACAATTCCACACAGTTCCCACCACCAGAACTCTGTATTCCATCCCCTCCCCTGATAGTTTTCCTATTCTTTTTTTATTTCCTTTTTTTTTTTTTTAGTTTTTATTTATAAAAAGGAAATACTGACAAAAACCATAGGATAAGAAGGGTACAACTCCACACAGTTCCCACAACCAGAACTCCGTATCCCATCCCTTCCCCTGATAGCTTTCCTATTCTTTATCCCTCTAGGAGTATGGACCCAGGGCCCTTGTGAGGTGCAGAAGATAGGAGGTCTGGCTTCTGTAATTGCTCTCCCTTTTGGCCCTCATTTTATCTGATGCTTTTGCCAAAGACTGTTCTCATGCACTGCGTGTGATCCAGACATAGATGGGTGGAGTGGGAAGAAATGTAAGTAAAACACCAATCCCCACCAGAGAGATTTTGGAGGTGGCTCTGCAGAGGGTATTAAAAAGTTGACCCAGAGCAAGGGAAAAAGAAAGAGAGAGAGAGAGAGAGAGAGAGAGAAAGTGAATGGCTGTCCTAAAAATTTGTTTGCTCTTTATTTTATATCATAAGCAAGTGTGTATCTTCACATCTGGACATGAGCTGTCATAACGAAAGCAGCCTGTAATTAGCTCATAGACTCAGCAGTCCTTGACCCATGCACACCTGGAGACGTGCAACTCAAGAAGGAAGGTGGACTCTGCACTGGCACCAACTCGGGTGTGAACAGGGAGCCTAAAAACTGTTTGATCTTAGGAAAATTTCTCCATCTGGCTGTTTTACTTTGCTCTTCGCTAAAAAGGGGTACTGAGACCAGAGCACATGAAGAAACCAGACCACCTGTTCACAGAACAGAGAAAACATACACTCGTTGAGAGAAAAGAAAAAAGTACCAGAGGTTGAGATGTGAAAGGAGAGACAGAGAGACAGCTATCTCCAAGAGTCAAGGCAAGTTTTTTGAGATAAAGCCTGAGACGGACTGGCAGGCAAAGGAATCAGACCTGTACTCTCTCTAACAGACTAGGAGGCTTTATACCCAGGGTAAAAGGGGGCGGGGGTAGAGACCACAAACAGATCCCTCTCTCCATTGTCACTGGTCATCTCCATCAGGAACAACATAATGGACCCTTTTAGGGGCCCCCATATGTGGATCCACAATGGTAGAGAATGTTCCATGCTCCAAAGGAGGGTAGGATAACATACTCTGTCTACCACCTGAAGAAGATGGCTCCTGAAATTAGTGCAACTCAGAATGTTTCTACTTGTCACCACAGAATATGAGTTCAGACCTACAGGGATGCAGAGGTTACACAGGCTCCTATGCTGAATATGGGCCCCAGATCACATCTATGGGGTTTACAGTCAACAATATTCATACACTGTTCCCATATTTGGGAGCTGCTCTCTTGCCCGATCTGGCTTCCTAGCCCTTTTTCCAATCATGACATCTTCTCCTCAGACAATAATCTGGGTCCACCTGAATATCAGATGTCAGGCTCAGGCAAAAACTAATAAAGTCATGGGCCCTTTGGAATATACCTAAAATAGACCTACTAGCTATTTCCAAAACAGAGACCCCCCCCCAAACCATCATCTGCAATATTCCAGCCTTTAGGTTCATGATTAGTCAACAAATTGTTCTGCTTTATATGTTAACTCTTTTTCAGCCACCAAGTTCCAGATGCTACCATGATGCCAACCAGACTTCCCTGGACAGATGAACTCACCAATGTATCCTGGAGCTCCACTTCCTCAGAGCCCTGCCACACTAGGAAAAGAGAGAGGCAGGCTGGGAGTATGGACTGACCAGTCAACACCCATGTTCAGCGGGGAAGCAATTACAGAAGCCAGACCTTCCACCTTCTGCACCCCATACTGACCCTGTGTCCATAACTTCCAGAGGGATAAAGGATAGGAAAGCTATCATGGAGAGGGGATGGGAATACAGAATTCTGGTGGTGGGAATTGTACCCCTTTTAACCTATGGTCTTGTCGGTGTTTCCATTTTATAAATAAATAAATTTTAAAAAGGAGGGGAGAGCAATGGGAGGAGGGGGCTTATACAGGATGGGTGGTGGTCAGGTGTTGTAATTTGGGTAAGAGCAGAGGTATGCCTAAGGTAGCTTTGTTATGATTTGTTTTGTCCTGGACACTAGATGTGATAAACAATATTTAAAAAAATAAAACAGAGCACTGCTTGGCTCTGTCTTATGGCGATGCATAACCATAATGCATTTTTTATACCCATAATGCTATTTACCCCCACCCTGATAAAGGTTACTTTGCCGCTAGCTACATCCTGTTTTCATTTTGTTTGTTTGTTTTGAGACTCCAGAGTCACAGTGACTATCTTGCCCTGGTAACATCTTGAATTTTTCATTTGTTGGTTCTTTAGCAACCAGCTCCTCATTCTGGGGAGGTCTCTGACTTCTGTTTCTTTTCCTTCTGGCCCAAGAATTCTTTTACACCTGGCCTGCATCTGCATCAGAGATATTGAGAGCCTGAGCTCAGGTATGCATGTCTAATCGGCTTGGATGATGAAAAACTATCAAATGCCCATTGAACAAATGCTTTTGCTATTTTAAATGATTGTTTCCATGTCAGTGTGTCCTCTAGTGAGAACAATTCACCTGCTCAGCTGTTTATAAGCCAGCAACTGGCCCCAGGCCCTGGAAATGCAGTTGTGGGAACATTCTCCCTGCAAGATTGTTTTTCTCTGGGTTCCACCCTGATTCTAAAAATAAAATTTCCTTTCCCTACAACAGTGATTTTTTTTTTTTAAGGTGGCACTACAGGAATAGAAAGAAATCATCTTTTACCCATCTGGAGCCTGACAAGGCTGGAAAAATAATGAGACAACATGAAGCAGATTGGTGAAAGGCAATACATTTATTAACATATGTCCAATTCCTACATGGAGAAGATGCAAAAAGTCTGAGTCACTCCGCCCATGGTCCCTGACACCATCCTAAAATAGTTCAGTGAATGCAGGACTCTGGGAAGAAGGAAAGGAGGGTCAGTTAGGAAGGTCACCCCCCCCCCAAAAGCAAAAGCCCAAGTTCTGCCTTCTACAGGAATGAGCTCAGACCTATGAGGTGCCGTTATCAAAAAGACATTCTCCATTCTGCCTTCAGGGCCCTTCCTAATGTATCCAGCTAGTCTGAAGGTCTTAGGGGTCAAACCCCCCCAAAAAAAATAAAAGAATTACCAGAGCATCCTAGGCTTTTGGCAAAGAATATAGATTTATTTGGGGAAGATACCTGTTTAAGACAGAATGTGGGCTTGATCTTGGGAAATGAGAAAAGTCTGGCTCCACATAGGGGGCGGAAAATGTACTTATTAATAGTTAAGTAAAGAAAAAAAGAGAATAAAGGGGCCGGGCAGTAGTGCAGCAGGTTAAGCACACATAGCGCAAAGCGCACAGACCAGCGTAAGGAACCCGGTTCGAGCCCCCGGTTCCCCACCTGCAGGGGAGTCGCTTCACAGGCAGTGAAGCAGGTCTGCAGGTGTCTATCTTTCTCTCCCCCTCTCTGCCTTCCCCTCCTCTCTCCATTTCTCCCTTATCCAGCAATAACGACATCAACAGTAACAACAACAACAACAATAAACTACAAGGGTCAAGGGCAACAAAAGGGGAAAAAAATAGCCTCCAGGAGCAGTGGATTTGTAGTACTGGCATCAAGCCCCAGTGATAACCTGGGAGGCAAAAAAGAAAGAAAGAGAGAAAGACAAAAGAGACTAAACACTTGAGTAGAAAAGTTAAATAAACAAGGGGCCGGGTGGTGGCACACCTGGTTGAGTGCATATAGTGCAATGCCCAAGGACCCAGGTTCGAGGAACCACCTGCAGGAGGGAGACTTTGCAAGTGGTGAAGCAGGGCTGCAGGTGTCTCTGTCTCTTTCCCTCTCTATCACCCCCTTCCCTCTCGATTTCTGGCTGTCTCGATCAAATAAATAAAGATAGTAAATAACATTATTACATTATTTTTTTTTAAGTTAAATTAACAAAATTACAGCCCTTAGATACAGACTAGGGCCTAGGAGACTGAATACATGTATGCATGTACCCACAAGTTAGGGCAGCTATTTACTTCAAAGTAAAAGTGCTTAATAGTCCCTGGTGATTATAAGTTCGGCAAGCACGTAGAGAGAGAAGAGCCCTGAGTTTCCCAGTCTTCGAAGTTATTTTTGAATATTTATTTTCCCTTTTGTTGTCCTTGTTTAACACTGTTGTGGTTATTATTGTTGTTACTGATGTCGTCATTGTTGGACAGGACAGAGAGAAATGGAGAGGGAAGGGGGAGAGAACAATAGACACCTGCAGACCCGCTTCACCACCCGTGAAGCGACTCCCCTGCCGGTGGAGAGCCGGGGGCTCGAACCGGGATCCTTAAGCCGGTCCTTGCGCTTTGTGCCACATGCGCTTAACCTGCTGCGCCACCGCCCGACTCCCTCCGTCTTCTAAGTTTTATAATGGCTTCCAGGGATGAGCAAGATGCAGAGGTGATTTACTTCAGCCTTTGTCTCACATCTGCTCCGTCTGCATCTTATGGCCTTAGCAGTCACACAGGGAGGAAGACGCTGGTCCAGGACCTACAGACACACTGGAGTTTCTGGCCCCTCTTCCTGGCTACCTGCAGGGTGCAGGGAGAGGGGTCGTTTTCCTTAAGCAGACCTCCAGCATCTCATGTTCGATGATCTCTCTTTATGCTGACTCTTGAGATGTGGTCTCCACCATCTTGGGTTTACTAGGAGAAACTCCCATGTAGTGGGTCAAGACGAGTGCTTGTGGGCATGTGTGGATATGAAGAAGAAGCAGGTGACTCCTTGCTTGCTTCTAGTTCTTAGGCTAGTGAGGAAGTAATCTGTTTCTATGTAGGTCAGGACAATACATGTTAAGCGTGTTGAATGCAATGATGGCTAAATCTACTTACTATAGTTGATGAGTCCTGACCAGGGAGGAGCCCCTGGGTCTTTGCCATGAGCTCCAGCATGATTTGTCACTGTGGAATTAAATCACAGAGGAGCAGCTTCAGGAGACCGTCCTTTAGATCAAAGCATCGAGTTATTAACAAACAATAGAGGGGGAAATTACTGGCAGAGATCGCAGTGTGCTAGCTGTGTGCTTATTCCGCAGCAGTGTACAAAGGTTTTTGAATTTTAACAACCAAATGAAAAGAGCTTCTTGCCCAGGGAAATGCTAAGGAGTTCCTTACTGATAGGTCATTTTATTTTATTTTATGCTACTGTTTTTATTACCATCAGAGTTGGGACTCAGTGCAGGCAGTATAAATCTACCATTCCCAGCAGTCATTTTTCCCCTTTTTATATTTTCGTTTTAATTAGATAGAAAAGATATAAATTGAGAGAGGACAGGGAGATAGAGAGAGGGAGAGAAAGATAGACACTTGCAAACCCACTTCACCCTCGAGAAGCGAACTCTCTGCAGCTGAGGAGCAAGGGCTGACTGCCCAGCACCTGGGTCAATTCTTTAGAAAGTAAAGGAAACTCCCACTTGCATACATTCCAGATTATTTCTTTAAAAATATTAATTTACAAGTGCAGCGGGTTAAGCACAGGTGGCGCAAAGCCAAAGGACAGGCATAAAGATACGGGTTCGAGCCCCTGGCTCCCCACCTGCAGGGAAATCACTTCACAGGAGGTGAAGCAAGTCTGCAGGTGTCTGTCTTTCTCTCCTCCTCTCTCTCTTCCCCTCCTCTCTCCATTTCTCTCTGTCCTATCCAATAACGACAACATCAATAACAACAATAATAGCTACAACAATAAAATAACAAGGGCAACAAAAGGGAACAAATAAACAAATTTTTTTTTTTAAAAAAAAAGAGTGGCTTTCAGATCCTGGTGCATGGTGGTGGAGGAGGACATAGGCTGGGGGTCAGAGTGTTTTACAGAAAACCGAGAAATTTTACACCTGTAGCAACAACTACATTTACTGTAAGCCGTTAATCCCCTCAGTAGGAAAGGGGAAGCTTATCTCCACTTTTGAGGAGACCAATGCAAACCAGATACAGACCCCCCCCCCTTACTTTAGTTTCTCTGGCACCAGTTGCTCCTCCATCTGGTCTAAGAGCTGAGCCCACACGACATGGTGTAGGTCTCTGGATCCAGTCAGGCCTGAAGGCAGAGGCACTGCCAGACTAGCAATTGATAAAAAACTAATATAGGGCAACCCGTGTATTCAGCAACTTGAATTTTGCTTCCATTGATTAGAATCATAAGTATGTCACTGACAGTGGACTCTGAAATGTTGAATGTTTCCAAAGGCTCAAAGTTACTTTCATTTTTTAAAAATATTTATTTATTCCCTTTTGTTGCCCTTGTTGTTTTATTGTTGTAGTTATTGTTGTTTTTGTTGTTGGATAGGACAGAGAGAAATGGAGAGAGGAGGGGAAGACAGAGAGGGGGAGAGAAAGACAAACACCTGCAGACCTGCTTCACCGCCTGTGAAGTGACGCCCCTGCAGGTGGGGAGCCGGGGGCTCGAACCGGGATCCTCACTCCAGTCCTTACACTTTGCACCACCTGCACTTATCCCTCTGTGCTACCGCCTGACTCCCAGTTACTTTCATTTTTAAAATGCCCAGCAACTTTGTGCTGTTTTCGAAATTAATTGCAAATATATAGAGGCAGATACAGCTACAGATATGTAGATACATAAAATTAAGATGAGTAAGTAGTTTTTAATATCTCGGTTGATTTTCTTGTGACTTTCCCTCTAGTTCTACTCTACAGGAAGTCAATGAATGATTTAAACAGTATCTAATCTCAAACAAAGATGGCTGCCTTGACATTTCTCTACTTCCTTTTTCATGAATGATAAGCTCATAGAGTACGTTTGAAGACACACATTTATGTCTTCTTTCAGCACAAAGAATCTATTCATTGGTTCTTATTTTATCGAGCTTAATTCACTTTCTTTTTTTTTCTTTTTTTTTTTTAATTTTTTATTTAAGAAAGGATTAGTGAACAAAGGCATAAGGTAGGAGGGGTACAACTCCACACAATTCCCACCACCCAATCCCCATAACCCACCCTCTCCCATGATAGCCTTCCCATTCTCTAGCCCTCTGGGAGCATGGACCCAGGGTCGTTGAGGGTTGCAGAAGGTAGAGGGTCTGGCTTCTGTAATTGCTTCCCCGCTGAACATGGGCGTTGACTGGTCGGTCCATACTCCCAGTCTGCCTCTCTCTTTCCCTAGTAAGGTGTGTCTCTGGGGAATCTGAGCTCCAGGACACATTGGTGGGGTCTTCAATCCAGGGAAGCCTAGTCAGCATCCTGGTGGCATCTGGAACCTGGTGATTGAAAAGAGAGTTAACATACAAAGCCAAACAATTTGTTGAGCAATCATGGATCCCAAGTTTGGAATAGTGGAGAGGAAGTGTTAGGGAGGTACTCACTGCAAACTCTAGTGTAATCCTGCTTTCAGGTATATATTTTGCAGTAGTTTATGGATACGTGTGAACATAAGCTCTCTCTCACAGAAACTGTTGTATGTCTAGGTTATGGGACTTTGTTAGAAAGTGAACTACCTGAGATGAAATTAGAGTGTACTATTAAAGGAAAGGTCTCACCCGAGTAATGAAGCTGAAGGGTTGTCATTCCACACGTGAAGTCTCTGGATACAGTCTGAGGTGAAGCATGTTGAGATGGCAATCGTTGCTTTGGTTAGGTTGTGATCGGCGGATGCAATATTATTTGGTTTGGATTGGGAGATGCATACGGGAAAGTGGGCCCTATCCAAGGGTGCCAGGACTGAGGGAAGTAGGGGCTCTATAGTGAAGATGTGAGGTTCCTGCTGTCTTAGGGTTCAAAAAGACAATCAATAGTTAATATTATCATCACATTATTTGTTAATAGGGTTAACTTTGAAAAGTCCCTTTGTTATGGTTTGCTGTACAGTACCCAGTATCTTGTATATAGCTGTGCTATTGGAAGCTTCTAATCTACTTGGTCTAGGCTTTTGAGAGAGTCCGCATATCAAATATGTAGCCTATCTATTTAAAAGATTCAAGTTTGTCTTTTGAGAACCTTTGAGACATACAATTGATTTCCCCCTCTCATATTAATTAACTACTGATTTATATGTCTACATTTTGCTAGGAGTGTACATAAACACCATTCCCATCACCAAAGGACCGTGACCCATCCCTCCCGCCCACTCCCACCCCCCACTGGCCCAGGAAGCTACATGTCTACCCCTCACCACTGGGTTTTTACTTTGGTGCCCTACTTACAATTTGATCAGGTCCTGCTTTTAGTTTCCCTTTCAGATCTTCTAAGTCAGCTTCTGTTGATGAGTGGGATCATCCCATACTCATCTTTAACTTTCTGACTTAGTTCACTTAACATAATTCCTTCTAGCTCTGTCCAAGATGGGTCAGAGAAGGTGGGTTCATTGTTCTTGATAGCTGCATAGTATTCCATTGTGTATATATACCACAGCTTTCTCAGCCATTCATCTGTTGTTGGGCACCTGGGTTGCTTCCAGGTTTTAGCTATTATGAATTGTGCTGCTATGAACATAGGAGTACACACCTCTTTTTGGTTGGGTGTTATGGAGTCCTTGGGGTATAACCCCAGGAGAGGAATTATTGGGTCATATGGAAGGTCCATGTCTAGCCTTCTGAGAGTTTTCCAGACTGCTCTCCACAGAGGCTGTACCAATTTACATTCCCACCAGCAATGTAAAAGGGTTCCTCTGTCCCCACATCCTCTCCAGCATTTGTTGCTGCTGTCCTTTTTGATGTATGCCATTCTTGCAGGAGTGAGGTGGTATCTTAGTGTTGTCTTAATTTGCATTTCTCTGACAATCAGTGACCTAGAGTAGTTTTTCATATGTTTGTTAACCTTTTGGATCTCCTCTGTGGTGAATGTTTTGTTCATTTCCTCTGCCCATTTTTGGATGGGGTCATTTGCTTTTTTGCGGCTAAGTTTGCTGAGCTCTTTATATATTTTGGTGATTAGTTTCTTGTCTGATGTCTGGCATGTGAAGATCTTCTCCCATTCTGTGAGGGGTCTCTCTGTTTGTTTAATAGTTTCTTTGGATGTGCAGAAGCTTTTCAATTTGATGTAGTCCCATTGGTTTGTTTCTGCTTTGGTCTTCCTTGCAATTGGGTTTGATTCATCAAAGATGTCCTTGAGGTGTAGATGGGAAAGTGTTTTACCAATGTTTTCCTCTAAGTATTTGATTGTTTCTGGTCTGACATCTAGGTCTTTGATCCATTTGGAGTTGATTTTTGTTTCTGGTGAGATAAAGTGGTTCAATTTCATTCTTCTGCATGTTTCAACCCAGTTTTCCCAGCACCATTTATTGAAGAGAGCCTCCTTCTTCCATTTAATCCTTTGGGCCCCCTTATCAAAGATTAGATGTCCATAGGTGTTGGGATTTACTTCTGGGCTTTCAATTCTGTTCCACTGGTCTGTGTGCCTATTTTTGTTCCAGTACCATGCTGTTTTGATGATGATGGCTTTATAATATAGTTTAAGGTCTGGGAGTGTGATGCCTCCATTTCTGTTTCTTTTCCTTAGGATGTTTTTGGCAATTCTAGGTGTTTTCAGGTTCCAGATAAATGATTGTAGTGTTTGTTCTATTCTCTTAAAGAAGCTTGGTGGAACTTTGATGGGTATTGCATTAAATTTGTATATGGCTCTGGGGAGAATGTTCATTTTGATGATATTTATTCTTCCGATCCATGAGCATGGGATATCTTTCTATTTCTTGGTATCTGTTTCTATCTCCTTGAGTAGCGACTCCTAGTTTTCAGCATACAAGTCTTTCACTTCTTTGGTCAACTTTATTCCTAGGTATTTGATTGATTTTGCTGAAACAGTAAATGGGAGTGATTTCTGGATGTCTTCTTCTTCAGATTTAGTGTTTGCATAAAGAAATGCCACTGATTTTTGTACATTGATTTTGTAGCCTGATACCTTGCTATATTGCCTAACAACTTCCAGTAATTTTCTACTGGATTCTTTAGGTCTTTCTATGTATACTATCATATCATCTGCAAATAGTGAGAGCTTGACTTCTTCCCTTCCAATCTGTATTCCTTTGATTTCTTTCTCTTGCCTGATTGCTATGGCAAGAACTTCCAATACTATGTTGAAGAGTAACGGTGACAGTGGGCAGCCCTGTCTAGTCCCTGATCTGAGGGGGAATGCTTTCAGCTTCTCTCCATTGAGTATGATGTTGGCTGTAGGTTTGCTATATATAGACTCCACTATCTTGAGGAATTTCCCATCTATTCCCATTTTTTGTAGAGTTTTGAGCATGAATGGGTGTTGGATTTTGTCAAAGGCTTTCTCTGCATCTATTGAGATAATCATGTGGTTTTTGGCTTTGCTTTTATTGATGTGATGAATGACATTGATTGATTTACGGATGTTGAACCAGCCTTGCATTCCTGGGATGAATCCCACTTGGTCATGATAAACAATCTTTTTGATGTGTTGCTGTATCCGGTTGGCCAAGATCTTGTTTAATATTTTGGCATCTATGTTCATCAGAGATATTGGTCTGTAGTTTTCCTTTTTTGTTCTGTCCCTATCAGCTTTTGGTATCAGGGTGATGTTGGCTTCATAAAAGGTGGAAGGGAGTATTCCTGTTTCTTCAATCTTATGGAATAGCTTAAGAAGTATGGGTATTAACTGTTTCCTGAAAGTTTTGTAGAATTCGTTTGTGAAGCCATCTGGTCCAGGACTTTTGTTGTTGGGGAGATTCTTAATAACGGTTTCAATTTCTTTGTCTGTGATTGGTGCATTTAGATTTTGTAGTTCTTCTTGGTTCAGTTTTGGAAGTGCATAGGTTTCTAGGAATTGTTCCATTTCTTCCAGATTCTCTAGCTTGGTGGCATATAGTTCTTTATAGAAGTTTCGCAGAATTCTCTGGATTTCTGTGGTGTCAGTTGTGATATCTCCTGTATCGTTTACAATTCTATTAATTTGAGTCTTCTCTCTTTTTTGTTTGGTGAGTCTGGCTAGGGGTTTGTCAATTTTGTTTAATCTTTCAAAAAACCAACATTTGGCTTCATTGATCTTTTGTATGGTTCTTTTATTTTCAATGTTGTTTATTTCTGCTCTAACTTTAGTGATTTCTGTCCTTCTGGTTGCTTTAGGGTTCCTTTGTTCCTCTTCCTCTAAGTCCTTGAGGTGTGTAGTAAGTTCGTTCATTTGGGCTTCTTCTTGGTGTTTAATATGTGATTGTATAGCTATAAGTTTCCCTCTCAGTACTGCTTTAGCTGTGTCCCAAATATTTAGATAGGTTGTGTCTTCATTTTCATTAGTTTCCAGGAACATTTGAATTTCCTGTTTGAGTGAGTGTCTGACCCAGTGGTTCTTAAGGAGCATGTTGTTTAGTTTCCAAATTCTATGTCTTTTAATAATTTTCCGTTTGTTGTTAAAAGTTAGTTTTACTCCACTGTGGTCTGAGAAGATACTTGGGATGATTTCAATGCTCTTGAATTTATTGATGCTGTCTTTGTGGCCTAACATGTGGTCTATCCTTGAGTATGTGTTGTGTGGATTTGAAAAGAAGGTGTATTCCAGTTTTTTGGGGTGGAGGAGTCTGAAAATGTCCAAGAGGTCTAGTCTGTCAATCTCTTCATTCAATTCTCTTGTATCTTTATTGGTTCTCTGCTTTGTTGATCTGTCTAAGTGTGAGAGTGGGGTATTGAAGTCTCCCACTATTATTGTATTACTATTGATGTATTTTTGAAATTCTTTCAATAGGTGTTTAATGTATTTAGATGGTCCCTCGTTGGGTGCATAGATGTTAATAATTGTTAAGTCTTCTTGGCTGATTGATCCTCTAATCATTATGTAATGTCCTTGCCTATCTTTTATTACTTTATTTAATTTAAAATCTATCGTGTCTGAGATGAGAATGGCTGTTCCTGCCCTTTTTTGTGGACCGTTAGCCTGTATGATAGTTTTCCATCCTTTCACTTTAAGTCTGTGTTTATCTTGTTGTGACAGATGTGATTCTTGCAAGCAGCATATGGTTGGGTTATGTTTTCTGATCCATCCCCCCACCCTGTGCCTTTTGATGGGTGAGTTTAAACCATTGACATTTATTGATATTATGGATTTAATGTATTGTAGTGCCATTGTTCTAAAAAAACAATTTGTTTACTCTGATATATTACAAGTATTATAGTGATGTTCTTGTTTATAAGAGGTCTTTTAGTACCTCTTTCAGGGCCGGCTTGGTGATAGTTGCCTCCTTTAACTGTTGTTTGTCTAAGAACGTTTTGATCCCTCCATCTAGCTTGAATGAAAGTCTAGCAGGATATATAATCCTTGGTTGAAACCCTTTTTCATTCAGGGCTCGATAGATATCTTGCCACTCCCTTCTGGCTTTTAGAGTTTGAGTTGAGAAATCTGCAGAAAGTCTTATGGGTTTTCCCCTGTATGTGACTTTTTGTTTCTCTCTTGCAGCCTTTAGGATCCTTTCTTTATCCTTACTTCTTCTCATTGTGACTATGATGTGTCTTGGTGTTTTCAGGTCTGGGTTGATTCTGTTTGGTACTCTCTGGGCCTCTTGCACCTTGATATCCTTTCTGTTATTCAGGTCTGGGAAATTGTCTTGTATTATTTCCTCTAGAATGTTTGCTTCCCCTTCCTCTCTTTCTTCCTCTGGCAGGCCAATTATACGAATGTTACTTCTTTTGAGATCATCCCATATGTCTCTGTTGTTGTTTTCAGTGTCTCTCAATCTCTTTTTAAGCTCTTTCACCTCTTTCTTAGTTTTCTCTAACTCATCCTCTGTCTGACTAATTCTGTTTTCTGCTTCTGTTAGTCTGCTTTCCCTTGTCTCAGCTTCTTTCTTCATTACAGCTATTTCAGCTTTCAGTTCTCTAATTGTCTCAAGATAATCAGTATTTTCCTTGGGGGTCTCAACTGTTGTTTCCCTAATACTGCCATTTCTTTCCTCCAATGTTGTTTTCATTTCTGTGATTAATAAGTTTATTATTGCTTGCATACTTTTCTTATCTATGGTTACTTCTGACTGATTTGTGGTTTCTTCTGGGCTCTTGTCTTCATTCATTGGGGTAGCAGTTTTATTTGTTTTTAATCTACCCATTTTTTTTTAATTTATGTGTTTCTCTCTCTTTTTTTTTTTTTTAATGCTCTGTTGTTCCTCAGTTGTTGTGTTTTGAGCACAAGTAACACTGTACTAAATACCTTTATGACAATTGCACTCACCAACCTCCGGAATAACAGTAGCAACTGAAGTAAGTATTGAAGGAGTTTAATCGTTACCAGTTAGCCAAACAATTTCTCCAGTCCGTGAAAAAATAGTAACCAAATCCCAGTGAAGAAAGAGAAAAGGAAGAGAGGATAGCAAGAATAGACAGTTATGCAAATCTACTATCCAGTGTATATTCTAGGGGTAACAAGAGTGTAAAGGGAACTAGAGCAGAGATAGACACATAGAGAGTCCACTCTGGGTCAGATTTCTTCCCCAAAGTAATTCACAAATTCAGAAAGGCAAAGAAGAAAGAAGTGTATGACAAGATTAAAAAAAAAAAAAAAAAGAGAGAGAGAGAGATAGAGAGAGATAAGAGAGAGAAAAGGGAGAAGATAAGAAGAAGAGTTGTAATTAAAGAGCAGTGCGAGGAACTTCCCAAATGTGTATCAGTGAATAAAAAAATTAAAAAAAAAAACCCTGTTTGGTGGTATGGGGTATCCTGCTAGTAGCTGGTCCCAGGCACTGCTTACGGGGGGGGGGGGGCGGGGGGGGCGGCGGGAAGGATGTATGCTTGAAAATTAAAAGGAAGAAAAAAGAGTTTTTTCCCCTACTCTAATTCTTAACCCAAATTAAGTTATAGACACATCCTTGGTATGACCGTTATGGCCCCTTATTGGCTGGCCTGCTAAAGGCAGAAAATCCTATTGTTTACACGAGATGTGTCCGGAGCTCAAAGGCTAGCCGCTTCTCAATCGCCATCTTCCGGGAAACCCCGCCCTCCAGACTTTTTTAAAGGATTTCTCAAAAATGAAAACTAGCTCCAAGTCCTTTGATCCAATGAGAGCTATACTCAATAAGTCTTTGGATCCACCCTCAGGGTCGCGGTGGACCCTGGCAACTCCCAAGAGGCAGCCCCCGAGCTAAAGTGCTCTCTCCGGGTCCTCTGCCCGCCGCGCTCTGCAACCGGCGGAGGAGCCGCCTTCCCGGGCGGGCGGAGGACAATGCCCGGCGCACTCGCCTTGCCTGGCGCCGCCTGGGAATTCTGGCGCCCCGCTAGTCCGTGTCACCTTTGTTCTAATTGTTAACCCAAATTAAACTGTAATCACTTCTTTGGTGCCCCCCCCCCTTATTGACTGGCCTGCTAAAGGCAGAAAATCCTACCGTTGCCGACGATGCTATCAGAGCACTCGCTGTTAGCGATTTCTCAGGGCGCCATCTTCCCAGTCCCTCGCTTAATTCACTTTCTAAAGAACATCCTGATACTATGCCCAATTGACCACGAGCATTTTGCTAATTGTCTCATTAGCTCAAATAAACCATTCTATTGCTTTTGGCCAAAGGCAGTGACAACAAGCATTATAGATCACAGTTGGTGAATGAAATGAAAAGAATATAAAAATAAAGAAATATTTCATTTCTACATATAAAAAATACCTGCAAAGTATCCAAAGCTAATTGAAGAAATATTTAAGCAAGCAAGAGATTTAAAATGTACAAAGAAAAAAAAGATGATGAAAGCCGAAATGTAAGGAAACTAATATAAGTCAGCGCTTTTTTTCCTTTTGTTGCCCTTATTGTTTTTTGTAGTTATTGTAGTTATTATTGCTGTCATTGTTGTTGGATAAGACAGAGAGAAATGGAGAGAGGAAGGGAAGACAGAGGGGAGAGAAAGACCCCTGCAGACCTGCTTCACCGCCTGTGAAGTGACTCCCCCTGCAGGTGGGGTGCCGGGGGCTCGAACCGGGATTCTTACACCAGTCCTCCTGCTTCGCACCATGTGCACTTAACCCACTGTACTACCGCCGGACTCCCAAGTCAGATATTTTTAAGTAAAAGAATCAGTTCAAAGCCCAGGAAGATCATTGAGCATTAAGTCACAGGACTTGCATTCCTGAGGCCTGGAAGGCCCAGGTTTAATCCTTGGCAGTGCCATATACCAGAACAGAACTCTGTTATCATTCTATATCTATCTATCTATCTATCTATCTATCTATCTATATCTCTATCTCTATTTCTCTCTCTCTGCCTCCAGGGTTACTGCTGGGGCTCAGTGCCTGCACTACAAATCCACTGCTCCTGTCGGTCATTTTTTTCCATTTTTTTTATTGGATAGGACAGAAAGAAATGAGAGTGGAGGGGAAGACAGGGGGAGAGAAAGATAGACACCTGCAGATCCACTTCACTGCTTGTGAAGCGACTCTCCTGCAGGTGGGGAGCCAGGGGCTCGAACTAGGATCCTTGAGCAGGTCCTTGCACTCTTCATTATGTGCCTTTAACCCAGTGTACTACCACCCTACCTTCATATTCTCTCTCTCTCTCTTTTTCTGTCTCTCTCTCTCCTCTCTCTCCTCTCTCATAAATATCTCTTTAATAAAAATCAATTGCAACTCTCAAAAGACTGCATATCTTTTTTTTTCTTTATTTTATTTTTATTTTTTATTTTCCCTTCCCCTGATAGCTTTCCTATTCTTTAACCCTCTGGGAGTATGGACCCAGGGTCATTGTGGGATGCAGAAGGCTGAAAGTCTGGCTTCTGTAATTGTTTCTCAGCTGAACATGGGCATTGACAGGTCGATCCATACACCCAGCTTGTCTTTCACTTTCCCTAATGGGGAAGGGCTCTGGGGAATCAGAGCTCCAGGACACATTGGTGGGGTTGTCTGTCCAGGGAAGTCTGGTTGGCATCATACTAGCATCTGGAACCTGGTGGTTGAAGAGAGAGTTAACATACAAAGCCAAACAAATTGTCGACCAATCATGGACCTAAAGGTTGGAATAGTGCAGATGAAGAGTTGGGGAGTCCTCCATTTTGTAGATAGCTAGTAGGCATATTATAGTTATTTTCCAAAGGACCTGTGGCTATATTAGTGTTTTGTTGTTGTTGTTGTTGTTGTTGTTGTTGTTTTTTCTCTGAGCCTGAAATCTGATATGCAGGTGGATCTTACTGTCTGGGGAGATGATGTCATGGCTGGCAGAAGGACCAGAAAGCTGGATCAGGGAAGAGAGTAGCTCCCAAATATGGGAAAGGTGTATAAATATTGTTGACTACTGCATATCTTTTTTAAATTTATATACTCCAGATGCTGTAAGACTTCTTACAAGTAATTATCGGCACACTCTTTATTTTAATTTTGCTTCTCTTATCTATGAAAGGGAGACATTAATTCCCATCCCACTCCATTTTGAAGAACTGTGAAAACTGCATGGAGTGTGCCCTAGCAAAATGGTTCTAAAACCACATAGTAAAGATGGCACAGCAGTTGTCTCACCTGGTGCTGCCAGGAAAAAACAAAACAAAACTCAAATTCCTGCACTTCAGTCCTTAGTGCAAAGAGATTTAGAGTCAGAGGGCTGGGGAGACAGCATAATAGTTCTGCAAAATACTGAGGTCCCTGGTTCAACCCCCAGCACCATCAAAAGCCAAGGCTGAGCACTGCTCTGGTCTCAGTCAATCAGTAACTATCTTAGGGGTGGGTTTTCCACTCGGTTTTCTAACCTTTGTGCCTCATGGCTCTGTTTCAGGTCCCTGAGTGGAAGGCAAGACTGGAAATCTGGGGGCACAACTTCTCCCCTCTTACCTCATTTATGCCAGCCCTCTTTCCTCCAAAACAAGTTGGATGGCACTAAAGGAGGATGTACCTTACACAACCCTAGTTGCCCTCTAAGAAATCCAACCCGGGAGTCAGGTGGTAGCCAGCGGGTTAAGGGCATGTGGCGCGAAACACAAGGACCAGAGTAAGGATCCTGGTCCCAGCCCCCGGCTCCCCACCTGCAGGGGAGTCGCTTCACAAGCGGTGAAGCAGGTCTGCAGGTGTCTATCTTTCTCTCTCCCTCTCTGTCTTCTCCTCCTCTCTCCATTTCTCTCTGTCCTATCTAACAATGACAACACCAGTAACAACAATAATAATAACTACAACAATAAAAAACAACAAGGGCAAAAAAGGGGGAAATAAATAAATAAATATTAAACAAAAAAAAGAGAAATCCAACCCTTCGGTGTTCGTATCTTGGTCACACATTTTCAGTGCCAAGGATGTGGCAAAATGAGTTCAGGGTTAAGAACAGCCCTGTGACTTCACAGAGGAAATGACCCTGGACTGGTTTCCAAAAGATTCACCAATGATTTAATAGGCACAGAGGAGGAAGAGCAGGGCTTGGACAATAATGGACTGTCCTAAGATGACACGGCGGGAATTATTTGATCACTGAAAGGTGTTGGTATGCTTCTAAAAACCCCTTCTGTTTCATTTGGTTTAAATCCCCCTGCTTAACACTGCATTCTATTTACATAACCATTGTATTCTATTTACATAACCTCTGTTAACAAGCACCACCCTCCCTCCAGGGCATTGGTGGTTCTGTGGTAGAATTCTTGCCTGCTCCGCCCCCTCTCCTTGTCATACCCTGATTTTCACCAGTCACTTTTCTCTCCACCCTCTCTGCAGTCGCATCCTGTTCCCACCCTACTGGGCTAGTATATTTATAAGGACAAGATTGCTTGTAGTTAGTTTTTTTTAGCTTAGCTTGGTATAGATTGCGCTGCGTCCTGCATGAATAAAGAGATACTGCGTACAGCTCAACCATGAGTCCCTGGTCATCTGTTACCCACCCGTGAAGCCAGCCCAGCAAAAACAACAGAAAGGGAATCTCTGTGTCTACTTTCTGTATAGAAAGTTGTTGGAGGGGTCAGGTGATGGTGCGCCTAGTTAAGCACAGGTTACAATGCACTGGGACCCAGGTTTGAGCAGAGGGAAAGCTTTGCATGTGGTGAAGCAGTGTTGCAGGTGTCTCTCTTGTCTCTCCCTCTCTATCGCCCCCTTCCCTCTTGATTTCTGGCTGTCTCTATACAGTAAATAAAATAAAGACAACTAAAAAAAAAACGTTTTAAGTTGTTGGAGACCAGCTCCCTCTGTCTAATAGCAGTTCTTCTTCTAGCGTTTGCCCTTCTTCCATAGCCAGTCAACAGCGTCAGGTTGAGCCTGATGTAAAGTTTTGAGACCTCCTTTGAATCTGGAGAGGTGGCAGTCGTTGACTATGTGGGTCATAGTCTGTCTGGAGCCGCAGGGGCAGTTCGGGTCGTCTCTGGCTCCCCAGCGATGGAACATAGCGGCGCACCGGCCATGGCCTGTTCGATAGCGATTGAGGAGGGCCCAATCATAACGTGCTAGGTCAAAGCCGGGTTGACGCTTGCAGGGGTCTGTGATGAGGTGTTTGTTTTTTACCTCAGCTGACTGCCAGCTCTGTTTCCAAGAGACTGGAACAGAGAAGTTCAGTGTAGGCGTAGGGGACCAGATTGGGTGACGAGACGTCAAGCGTTGGACAGGGTGGGCAAAGATATCCGCGTATATTGGCAGGTCCGGTTGAGCGTAGACATGGGAAATGAACTTAGATGATGCCGCATCCCGACGAATATCTGGCAGGGCAATGTTGCTAAGAACTGGCATCCATGTCAGTTCCCAGAGCTCTGAAGTCTGATTCCCAATCTTGACCAGCCTTTCAGAGGAGAAGAGAAATCCGTGGCTCCTCTTCTTTCTGGCTGAGCAGCAAGTAAAGGTTTCTAGCAGCAAGAAACCTCCAAAGGTGGGAGTGTATCTAGGTAAAACACCCAGGGACCCTGGACTGTTGTGTATGCCCAT
>NC_080175.1:7907434-7987434 GCF_950295315.1 Erinaceus europaeus
CCACCAGGGAGGCATGATTTGGAAATGGATCAAACAACTGAATTCAAAATCAAAGTGACTGAAAACTAACCCAGTGCTTGCCTGGAGCTGCCGAGGGAAGGTGGGGATTGATTTCAAAGGGGCACCAGGGACCCTCTGGGAGTGAGGAGAATATTCTGTAACTTGACTGGGATCATGGTGACAGGGCTAAGTAGACTGTGCTCTCCAGATGAATGCTTTTCTTTTTTTTTTTAATATTTATTTTATTTATTTAGTCCCTTTTGTTGCCCTTGTTGTTGTTTTTTTATTGTTGTAGTTATTATTGTTGTTGTCGTTGTTGGATAGGACAGAGAGAAATGGAGAGAGGAGGGGAAGACAGAGGGGAGAGAAAGATAGACACCTGCAGACCTGCTTCACTGCCTGTGAAGCGACTCCCCTGCAGGTGGGGAGCCGGGGTTCGAACCGGTATCCTTATGCCGGTCCTTGTGCTTTGCGCCACGTGCGCTTCACCCGCTGTGCTACAGCCCGACTCCCCAAGATGAACGCTTTTCATTACACACAAAGTGAACCTGATGTGGAAATCAATGGACACCCACCAAAGCAGAAAAGCAGTATTGTCAAGGAAAAAGAAAAAAAAAAAGGAATAGCTGAAGAAAAAATGAAGGGGTTTATTGACTTGAAAACAGCTCAAGTTGGGGAACTTGTCTAAAACAACATAAACTGAAAAGCAAGACTTGAAGAAGTAAGAATCAGGATTTATACAGAGCACAGTTAGAGTGACTTTTAGGAGTTTTCTGGGGGAAGTTACCCACATTTGCAAGGGAGAGGAACATGTCCAGAAAATGGCAGGAGAGTGTTATCAAGAGCATATACTAGGTAAGTCAAGGAGGGCTGCAAGCTGGAGGACACCGGCCACACGTGCCCAATCCAAAGCTTACAGTCCTGTAGGATTGTCACACCCTCCAAACTATATGCCTCAGGACAGATTTTGTTTTTCTTAATCCCAGAGATTCTGAAAATTTTTTATTCAAGATATGAAAGGGTACCAAGTAGCAAAAAGTTGTGATAAGCACTTGCTACAGAAAGGAAGTTGTATATAGAGGAGACGTGGGTTAAAGAGAAGACCGCAGGTGGAGCTGGAGATGGTTGACCTGGGGAGCTGGGGAGCTGGAGCAGATAGCCAGAAGCAAGGCATCTTGTGTAGTTGTCTAGGGGTGTGTATTTGGCTTTCTCTGGCTGGTCCTAAATTAGATGTTGGACCAGCAGGTTAAGTGCACGTGGTGCAAAGCTCAAGGACTGGCGTAAGGATCCCGATTCGAACCCCCGGCTCCCCACCTGCAGGGGAGTCTCTCCACAGGCAGTGAAGCAGGTCTGCAGGTGTCTTATCTTTCTCTCCCCCTCTGTCTTCCCCTCCTCTCTCCATTTCTCTCTATCCTATCCAACAATGACGACAGCACAAAAACAATAATAATAACTACAACAACGATGAAACAACCAGGGCAACAAAAGGGGGGGAAAATAGCCTCCAGGAGCAGTGGATTTATGGTGCAGGCACTGACCCCCAGCAATAACCATGGAGGCAAAAAATAATTACATGCTGGACAAAAATTAAGGAAGCTGTCAACTACTGATCATATCCGGGCCACTTGGGGGCCGGAGGGCAACTGTTGCAGAAGTTACTGCTTTCTTTTTAAGGTCTATTTATTTATCTGTGAGAGAAAGGATAGAGAGAGAGAGAGAGAGAGAGAGAGAGACCAGAGCATCAGTCTGGCACTTGTGATGGCACATGTGAGGCCTCATGTTTGAGTCCAGTGCTTTATCCACTGAGCCACCTCCTGGACTGCACAACAGACACTGCTTCAGTTCCCTCGTAGGCTGTCACTAGAGGGAGTCGCCTGGAGTCCTGAGAATCTCACTTCCCAACTGGTTTCCTGGGCTGTCTGTTCTGGATAAAGGGTCACAGTAGAGGGGGCTGGGGGGGGCTTCCCTGGCAGATTACTACAGCTTTGGGGGCACTAGTCTATGTGTAATGTTTAAGAGCTGCCTGTTGTCTATTTGAAAAGTCAGTCTGTTGTCTATTTGAAAAGTCAGTCTGTCAGTAGAGAGGTTTAAGAGACATGCTAGCCACATGCCACATGAAAAGGCTCGGGTCCTGGTTGGATTCACGGAGTTTACGGGGAGCAGTACTTGATAGGACACGTTGGAAAATGGGTGTTTTAGGACTTTAAGGCTTTGCCACAAATTTGGAGTGTCGATGATGGTGTCATGGTAACACTTAAAAACAGGAGTCCTTCAACTACCGAATGGTTTCCCACACATGTGGAATATAGATAACTAAAACAATTGAGCTTGTACAAAAATGGATAACCCAACTGTGTCTTATACAATATAAAAACTAAGGTGGGGGGGAGTCGGATTAAGTGCACGTGGTGCAAAGCGTTAATGGACGGGTGTAAGGATCCCGGTTTGAGCCCCCGGCTCCCCACCTGCAGGGGAGTCCCTTCACAGGTGGTGAAGCAGGTCTACAGGTGTCTATCTTTCTCTCCCCCTCTCTGTCTTACCCTCCTCTCTCTATTTCTCTCTGTCCTATCCAACAATGACAACATCAATAACAACAACAATAACAACAACAGTAAAACAAGGGCAACAAAAGGGAATAAATAAATAAAATAAATATTTTAAAAAAGAAAAGTTTTTAAAAAAAGAACTAAGGTGGTTATGGGGAACAGGATTGGGGATTGGAGGGTGGACACAGAACCTTGGTGGAGGGGTAATTGGCTTACACATATTATATGTGGACATGAAAAAAGACCCAAAATTTGAGAATTTTGTAAAAATAAATAAATAAATAAATAAGAAGAAGAAAAAGAAAGGAAAAAGTTACATCACAGTGAAATAAACACATCAAAAAATAAATTTTTAAAAAAAAGAGAGAGGCCCTTATGTCTTAGCTAGCCCTACCATTTATAAATGCAATTCTCTAGTGCAGGGGACTTGTTTGAAAATAACTCAAGGTTAAGTATAATGAAAGAGAACATTAAGGAAATGAGAGTTGGTATGATAATTTGAGTGCCAGATAAAAGAGCTTTATTATACTTTTCCCTTTGTCTGTACATTTGAAAGTTTTCATTTTAAAACAGTCATTCACAGAGACAAAAGAATCCAGCAATGTACTAGCCATTGGTGTTTTTCAGAATTAAGCTTTTTGATAAGGACCATTTGTTGTTTGTTTTTACCAGAGCCCTGTTCAGGTGGTGCTGGGAACTGAATATGGGATCTCAGAGAGTCAGATATGAGAGTCTGTTTGCATAACCATTATGCTATCTACCCCTCCCTGATAAATTCTGTTCATTTCTCCACCTTTTTCTTATACTATCAGAACATATTTTAGTAAATTCATGAATAGGGGTTGTTTGCCTTCTTTTTGTTTTATTTTAGTTTTGCTTTTTTTTTCCCCTGTTTTATTAGGAGGTTGATAATTTATAGTACACTTGCCTACACATACACATGGGATCCATTTTTCCTTAGGATTTTTTTTTTTTTCCAATATCATCCATCCTTCAAGGGCTAACTCCAACTCTCTCTTCTCCAACAGTCTCTTCTCACTCTCCACCAAAACTCACTTCCTCCAGTGGGAACTTGTGAAGCTACCATTTCCTCTTCCTGCTAGCACAGGGCCCACTTCCTCTTTGGTTATTTATCGGTTCATATGCTCATTGTTGCAGTCTGATAGGTTCCCAAGAGCACCGCCTGAGTTGAGTTTCTTACGAGAAAGACTCACAGAACTCCCAAGTCAGATACTCACAGTTTTAGCCAGACCTTGCACCTTCTGCACCCCATAATGATCCTGGGCCCATGCTCCCAGAGATAAAGGATAGGAGAGCTTCCAATGGAGAAGGTGGAATGGAGAACTCTGATGGTGGGAATTGTGTGAAATAGTGCCCTTCTTATCCAATGGACTTGTCATTCATTATTCAATAAAATTTTTAAATTTAAAAAAAATGTCTCCCAGCTTACCCCAAGGGGCAGCTCTCACCACTCAGCTCTGTCACTGTCAGGAGAGTCGCCACTCACAATCTGCCTGATTTAAAGTTTCTCTTTGTCTGCTTATCATTCCCAGTGTCTCATATTTCTAACACCCAGAAGAGGAATTTCCAGGCTACACCCCACCTTTTTGTTTCTTTTTCATTTTTTTATTATCTTTATTTATTTATTAGATAGATAGTAAGAAATTGAGAGGAAAGGGGAGATTGAGAGGGAGAGAGACAGAGAGACACCTGTAGCACTGCTTCACCACTTGTGAAGCTTTCCCCCTGCCGGTGGGACTGGGGGCTTGAACCCAAGTCCCTGTGCATTGTAGCATGTGTTCTCAGCCAGGTGTGCCACCACCCAGCCCCCTACACCCCTATCCTAAGAGCATGACCTTGGACAGGTGACCTAACAACTCTGAGCCTCGGTCTCCTCATGTGAGTGGGATTATTAATACCTACCCGACCTGTGGTGTTTGCAAGCTACCAAATAACTCCACAGCCAGCAAGGCATCCAGAACTCAAGGCCCAGTGCTCAGACTTCTCCACCTTACAGCCACTCACCCAGTGCACCTGAACATAACACCATTTGTGAAAAGCTTTGCTCTCTTTTAAATGTAAACAGGATTTTTGTTACTTGAGAGTCACGGACTCTACTGTCCACAGGGGATACAAAGACACTTTGAAATGAGTTAGAGCTTGCTTGTGAGTCACACAACAGGAAGAGGGGAGTTCATGCAAATATGCGTGTACTTGTACAACAGAAATAAGGGCTTTTATCCTTTAGGGGCTGGTCAATTCCAGGTGTGGACGACAGCGTCACAGCTCACAGAGGCTGGGTCACTGTGGCGCATGTGTGGTGTATCACCACACTTTTTCACAAGCTCATGCTCAGGAAATGGTTTCCAAATCCAGCCCAGGGATTGAGAACTCACTATGATCATGAGCCCCAACCACCTTATACCAGGGTGGGTCTCAACTGTTCAAACTTAACCCTCGGGTTCATGCTACTGCTGGGGTTGCAAGCTCTGCTCATCACTGGTCAGACCCATGAAGGAATGGATGGTCTGACTAAAATTCAGTGTGTGGGTTGAGGAAATGGCATAATAGCTGTGCAAAAAAGACTTTCATAAATGCTCCAAGTCTCTGATTGTCAGAGAAATGAGATACCACTTCACTCCTGTGAGAATGTCATACATCAGAAAAGGTAATGGCAGCAAATGCTGGAGAGGGTGTGGGGTCAAAGGAACCCTCCTGCACTGCTGGTGGGAACGTCAATTGGTCCAACCTCTGTGGAGAACAGTCTGGAGAACTCTCAGAAGGCTAGAAATGGACCTACTCTATGACTCTGCAATTCCTCTCCTGGGGATATATCCTAAGGAACCCAACACATCCATCGAAAAAGATCTGTGTACACATATGTTCTTGGCAGCACAATTTGTAATAGCCAAAATCTGGAAGCAACCCAGGTGTCCAACAACAGATGAGTGGCTGAGCAAGTTGTGGTCTCTATACACAATGGAATACTACTCAGCTATAAAAAATGGTGACTTTACTGTTTTCAGCCGATCTTGGATGGACCTTGAAAAATTCATGTCGGGAGTCAGGCTGTAGCTCAGCGGGTTAAGCACAGGTGGCGCAAAGCACAAGGACCAGCATAAGGATCCCAGTTCGAGCCCCCGGCTCCCCACCTGCAGGGGAGTCGCTTCACAGGCAGTGAAGCAGGTCTGCAGTTGTCTATCTTTCTCTCCTCCTCTCTGTCTTCCCCTCCTCTCTCCATTTCTCTCTGTCCTACCCAACAACAACAACAATAACTACAACAATAAAACAGCAAGGGCAACAAAAGGGAATAAATAAAATAAAATAAATTTTTAAAAAAATTTTTAAAAAAAAGAAAAATTCATGTTAAGTGAAATAAGTCAGAAACAGAAGGATGAATATGGGATGATCTCACTCTCAGGCAGAAGTTGAAAAACAAGAGCAGAAGAGAAAACACAAGTAGAACCTGAACTGGAGTTGGTGTATCGCACCAAAGTAAAAGACTCTGGGGTGGGTGGGTGGGGAGAATACAGGTCCAAAAAGGATGATAGAGGACCTAGTGGGGGTTGTATTGTTATATGGAAAACTGAATGTTATGCATGTATAAGCTATTGTATTTACTGTCGAATATAAAACATTCGACAACTTGACTTTTTTCTAATGCCCCCAGAGGTTCTCCTCTAAAGAGAAAAAGAGAATTCAGATGACCTTAGTCACAAAGGAGTCTGAACATGTTGCACCTAAGAATTTAGAGGTGCAAACTCTAGCTAGAACCACGACAGAGAACAGACTTGCAAATTTCACTCTAATTACTTCTATTCTCTTGTAGAGAAATACTAATTATGAATATGGTTTCTGTAAAGAAATCATTATACATAATGGGAGAAGATTTCATCAGCAACATTTGGAGACAAAGGATTTATTTACTGACAAACAATGCAGGTGCCAGAACTGAGTTTGGAGGAACTTTTCAAAAATATCTTCAGGCCACCCTACAGAAAGTGTTTGCCCCTTTCAGAAGGCTGTCCAGACACTCGGAATTGAAAGTATCAGAAAAGGGGACAGGGATGTGTTTTTCATTTCACAGGCTATAGGATGAAGGTGACAGTGTCAGAATTCACAGAACCCTGTACCCCCTCCTGGAAGTCAGACAGCAGAAGATGCTAGCAACTCCCCCACCCGATGTGTCCCAGAAAGGGTGCACAGGATCCCTTTTCCTTTCTAACATATTCCAAGAAACAACCAACGTCCACCCTTCCTCACAGACCCCCTCATCTCGTGAAATCCTATTTCATACAATCTCCACTACTTGGAGACACCCCTCACTGAATACTCTTTCATGCACCCATGAAACTGTACCCCACAAGTACAGTCTGTCTGCTGTGGCCTTGGGGTGAAGGAGCAAGTGACTTGAGCTGCTTATAGAAGTTCATTTGCTAAAAACTGAATCTGGAAGCAAAAGAACAGCTTTGGGGACTCACTGTGCTTCTCTTGCTCCTGCTGGCCCTGCCCATTTAAAATAAAGAAAACTGGGGCCCAGATACTAGTGCAGCGGGTTAAGCGCACATGGAGTGAAGTGCAAGGACCGGCGTAAGGATCCCAGTTCCAGCCCCTGGCTCCCACCTGTAGGGGGGTCGCTTTACAGGTGGTGAAGCAGGTCTTCAGGTGTCTATCTTTCTCTCCCCCTCTCTGTCTTATCCTTCTCTCTCCATTTCTCTCTGTCCTATCCAACAGCAACAACATCAATAACAACAATAATAACCACAATAATGATAAAACAACAAGGCCAAGATGGGGGGAAGATGGCCTCCAGCAGCAGTGGATTCATGGTGCAGGCATCGAGCCCCAGCAATAACCCTGGAGGCAAGAAAAAAATTAAAAGGCTTTGGAGCTTAGTTTGAGTAAGATACTCTGGCCTCCAATTTCAGGCTTGAACAGCAATAAAGCTTTCTCTCTGCCCTTAAACAAATAAAACCTGAATTACCGTACAGTCTGGAGAGACCACTCTTGGGCATTTACCCATGAACATACAAACACTAATTCTAAGGAACCTGTGCATTAGTATGTTTGGAGAAGCATTGCTCGCAACAGCCAAAGAGCGGAAGCAGCTTAAATGCCCATCGAGAGATGACTGGATAAAGACATTATGGGATACAGACTACATGAAGTACTACTCTGCAATTAAAAAAATGCAATATTGTGTCCTTTGGGGCAGGGTGGGTGGAGGGCAATCATCCTTAGCAAGATAAGAGGCAAAGGACAACTACTGGGGGCTTTCACCTGTCTGTAGAAACCAGGTAACTGGGGCCGGGTGGTGGCACACCTGGTTGAGCGCATGTTACAAAACGCAAGGGCCCGGGTTCAAGCCCCCAGGCCCCATCTGCAGGGGGGGAAGTTTTGAAAGTGGTGAAGTAGTGCTGCAAGTGTCTCTCTGTCTCTCTCCTTCTCTATCCCCTCTCCCTTCTTGATTTCTGGCTGTCTCTATCCAATAAATAAAGATAATTTTAAAAAATTAAAAAAGAAGAATCTAGGGAACTAAAATCTATGAACTTACAAAAAACACACACAGAAGCAAACAATCTATTTCTAAGACCTTGGAAGAACTACAACAGTTATCATTGGGGAGGTGGGAGCACAGAGCTTCAGTGGTGGATGCGGATGTGGGTGTGGGTCAGGTACGGAACTTGCCCCGTAGTCTTATCAACCACTGTCAATCACAAATTTTAAAAAGAAATCATTGTCAACAACTAAAAGAAGGGGGCTGGGTGGTGGCACACCCAGTTAAGCACACATAGTACAAAGCACAATGACCCATGCAAGGATCCAGGTTCAGTCTCCCAGCTCCTTACCTGCAGGGGGGACCACTTCACATGTGGTGAAGCAAATCTGCAGGTGTTTCTCTTTCTCTCCCCCTCTCTGTCTCCCCGCCTCTCTCAATTTCTCTCTGTCTTATCCAATAAAAAAAAAAAGGAAAAGGTGGTTCAGTAGATTCCTAGGGCTGGTACTGAGCCCCAGCAATAACCATGGAGGAAATAAAATAAAATAACAATTAAAAGGAAAAACACAGACAACACAACAAAAACCTTCTTCTCTTCATGCGCAAACTGGTATTGTTAGGTACTACTAGAACTGATTGGGCCAAGGTTCGAGTGGGTTGAAGGTGATCCCCTTTCACATCAAAGAATCCAAGATGGCCAAAACCATGTGACAGACCAATAGTGGAGACTAGGCACAATGACTCAGTTGGGAGACAACAAGGCAGACATCCACCTGACTTAGCAGCGCCTACTAACACCTTGACGCGTGAGATGACCACCTGTACCTGTGTGAACCACAAAGCACCATCTAAGTATGGATTGACCAGTCATGGATGATGCTGCCAGGCCTATAAAACAGAGGTGTAATATGCAGCCTCTCTGAACCCTTGCTTTGCTGTTTTCCAAGTGTGAGGTCCTCATGATATCTCTCCTTCCCCGGGAGGAGGTAGGTGAAGTCTGTAAGGTAGGCCCCTTCCCATGCCTACCTTACAGACCTTTGTGCTTAGAAACAGAGAAGAGTTGGGATAGAAGGAAAGCTCACAGCTGCTCCAAAGTACCACATGAGAGAAATATTTAATGCTTCTCCCCATACTTCTTACCTCTCTCTCACACTGAATGTACAATGCTCTGCTTTTAATGAAATGAATCTTGCCCTTCCTTACATTTTACCAATGAAGAGGCTGTTTACCAAAATCTGTGTCCCTACATTTATGAAATAATCTCCAAACAGAGCCAGGAAGCTGGCTTTATGGTTATTTATGATTGTGTGCTTTTTCCTATAACAAAGTGTGGCCTGATAACATAATCTTAGCTTCTGGACATAATTTGACCCAGTAATCATGTGCAAAGGCTTAACATTCTGGGTCACCAAGCACTGGGGTCCATGTTTGATTTCAACAGTCAATAAAACTTAATTCTAAGGAAGGAGGAATTGAAATACTTGGCTCTACCCACGGGAGTCGGGCGGTAGTGCAGCGGGTTAAGCACACGTGGCACAAATCGCAAGGACCGACGTAAGGATCCCGGTTCGAGCCCTCGGCTTCCCACCCGCAGGGGAGGCACTTCATAGGCGGTGAAGCCGGTCTGCAGGTGTCTATCTTTCTCTCCTCCTCTCTGTCTTCCCCTCCTCTCTCCATTTCTCTCTAACAACAATGACATCAATAACAACAATAATAACTACAACAATAAAACAAAGGCAACAAAAGGGAATAAACAAATAAGTTAAATAAAAAGTTAAAAAAAAGAAAGTAAACTCTACCCACTAAGCAGTGTCTCTCTCTCTCTTTCTCTCTCTCTCTCCCTCTCTCTCTCTCTCCCTGTCTCCCATTCTCTCTCAGCTCTCGTTTTTCTGATAGGAGCCCTACCTGGTCTTGTTAGAGTCATCAAAGATGACCTCCATTGTAGATGTTCACCATCTCCTGGCTGACTTTCTTGTTGCATTTGATACTTATTTACAGAAGCCCCCAAAAGGGGGTTGGGAGAGGACGCACTGGGTTAAATACACATAGTACAAAGTGTGGTGCAAGGATCCCGGTTCGATCCCCCAGCTCCCTACCTGCAGGGGTGTTGTTTCACAGTCCATGAAGCAGGTCTGCAGTTATCTATCTTTCTCTCCCCTCCTCTGTCTTCCCCCTCCTCTCTGGACTTCTCTCTATCCTAGCCAATAAAACAGGGAAAATGGCCACCAGGAGAAGCCCCCAAAGATAAGCCCCCCTGAGAGTCCCTGCCTGCCCACCCTCCCTCCCCTGCCAGGTTCCACTCATGTCTATCTACTGTGAAAGACAGAATTTCCAGAGCAATTTAAGACAGTTTTTTTACTCAAGCTATTTCTTTCTCTTTTTTGGTCTTCTCTTTTTTAATTTAATTTATTTATAAAATAAAAAATAGAAAATATCGACAAAGCCATAGGATAAGAGGGGTGAAATTCCACACATTTCCCACACCAGAGCTCCGTGTCCCATCCCCTCCATTGGAAGCTTTCCTATTCTTTACCCCTCTGGGAGCAAAGACCCAGGGTCATTATGGAGTGCAGAAGGTGGGAGGTCTGGCTTCTGTCATTGCTCAAGCTATTTCTACAAGGGAGATTTCAAAGAAGAGGGAGGGAGCCTGAGGCTTCTTAGAGGCAAGGATCCCTGGAAGTCATCTCTCTCCGTCTGAGAATCACCATAAAGATAGGGGGTGCCTCTCACCTAGAAACATGCTGGATCACTGGAGAGTGCTTGTCTACGCCTAGCCCTCTCTCAGAAGACAAAAGTCCGGGAGATTTCTCAGTCAGCACTGCTTTTTACATATACAGAGCTCAATTAAAAAATAGCATTGTCATAGGAGTCTGAGTACACACCGTGAGACCTAAAAACTAAGCCCCATATCTGATAAACCCCCCCCAAAAAAAAAAACTATTCATTTTGCAGTAGCACCTGCCAGTCTCTGTGTAGTTATGTTTGTTGGTTTGTGAACTGAATGCAGAGGGGAGCCTTCAGCAAGAAGCACTGATAAGACATAGAAACTTCTGGGAAACAAGAATGCCACCAACCCCTCCCCTGGGGAAGTCTTAAGGCCTTGAAGGAGATGGGGAGTTGACACAAGACAGACCTGCAGAAATAGCTCTTGTCTCCCACTCTTCTCTCCTGTGTATTTACTTCCCAGAACTTGTCGCCCCCGGAAACCTCACACCCCTTTCATTTGTCTTGTCACATCTCTACAGATGTGTCCTCTACAGTAGTGTCCTTTGTGAAGAAGCTACACCAGCCCAGATTCCAGTCAGCGCTGTGAGTGACTCACCTTGATGACTCCTTCTTTCTCCTGTGTGCTGCGTCCTGCACAGGCTAATAAATGCTCTGTCTTTCATTTACGAATCTCTTTTCTGAGAGTCTCATTCACAGGGTCCAGTCAGAAAGCCTAAGATGAAGCAAAGAGTCAGTCAGGGAGATGACTCAGCAAAAATAATCCAGGAATTGTATTCACAAGGACCCTGGTTTAACCCCTGCCAGGCTTTGGCCTCTCATACACTCTCTGTTTCTCATTCTTTCATTAAATACTTCTTTTTTCCCAAAAAAAAAAAAAAATTATCTTATTTATTTCATTTGAAATAGAGTTTTACGTGAGAGTGAGAAAAGCCAGAGCACCACTGTTTTTTTGTTTTTAATATTTTATTTTAATGAAAGAGAAATACAGAGGAAAAGATACAGTGTGAGACAGAAAGAGACCAAACAGCTCAGCTTGAGTTTGAGGTGGTGCTGGGGACTGAACTTGGGATCTCGGAGCCTCAGGCATGAAAGGCTTTTTTCAGAACCATTATGCTATTTCCCTGGCTCCAGAGCATCACTCTGGTATATATAGCAAACAAGTCATACACTCCACCAACTGAGCTATTTCCCCATCTAGGAATGTTTTATAAAGTGTGTGTGTGTGTGTGTGTGTGTGTGTGTGTGTGTGTGTGTGTGTGTATGTGCGTGCGTGTGTGTGTGTGTGTGTGTGTGTGCGCGTGCGTGCTTGCTGTACCCAAAGTGATGCTCTAACAAACCTAGTTATTAAATGAATATTTCTTCAGGTAAATAAATATATAAATCAATAGAAAAGAATTTTCCTGCCCTACAAAACCAAATATGATTTCCAAACAAAGTAGAATCACGACCGTGAACACATTCTGAAAATGCATTGTTTGACAGTTCCATGGTGCGGCCCACAACACAGAATGAAGCTACGCAGACCTAGATGAAGGGAACAGCCCACAGCACACCTCACCCATTGGTGGGGCCACTGTGCTCTACCAGAGAGTGTTGACAGAGACGTCATTGTGCTGTGGGACTGTATGCAGAACATTCTCTTCCGGTCAGCCAGCACCCACTTCCCCCAGACCCACAGCCTCTGACCAGAGCTGAGTGAAACCTTCTCCTGTTTTTATTGCTTATTTTGGAGCCTCAACCAAACACACGTGGTAAAGGCTGAGTCTCTGGTTACAAGTTTGAAATGCAAAGTCTCTGCTTATTCTCACTTGGGTAGTCTTCATTTCATTTATTTCCACGTTAGAGTTCATACAGAGCGGAACTTCCACATGGCCAAGGGATCTCTCCCTAGCCCTTTATAAGCATCCAGCTGTGCAGAGGCCATGTTTTCTTAAACCACATGTACCCTGGCACCAGTAGCTGGCTGAGTAATCATGTTTTTATTGTTTCATGTATGTTAGATGAGTAGAGAGGAGAAAGAGAAGTGAGCTTGCCTAGTGAGGAAAGGCCAGAAAAGGAGCATGACTCCAAGGTGTGCCCCAGAGCCATTAATAAAACAGACCCCCTTCCTAATAACCCATGACTGTCAGGATTATGTCAACCGATACATGTAAAAAGCAAAAGTCAGCACCAGCACAGAGGAGTACACTAGGAAAGCTGCTGGATTAAAGCGTGGGCTGATTTGTCTCGCGAGACTCATGCATCTGCCATTCTCATTAATGCCTGTAGCAAAGTGCTCCTCTGAGTTCTGAATATTTCCATACTTGGACCAGATGGGCTCTCTGGGGTAGGTAGAATTTTTTTTTTCCCTCCAGGGTTATCGCTGGGGATGAGTGCTATCACTACAAATCCACTGCTCCTGGCAGCTTTTTTTTTTTTCCACTTTATTGGATAGGACAGAAAGAAATTGAGAGAGGAGGGAGAGGTAAAGAGGGAGAAAGATAGACACCTGCAGACTTGCTTCACTGCTTGTGGAGTGACTCTCCTGCAGGTGGGGAGCCAGAAGCTCAAACCCAGGTCCTCGTGCTTAGTACTGTGTGTGCTTAGCCAGATGTGCCACCACCCAGTCCCCAATAGGTAGAATTCTCTCCTGAGAGTCTTTATCTGGTTTTGTCCAGTCTGCACACAATTCACCTGTGTATCTAAATTTGGTTTACTTCCTAGATCTATGCTGTGTGTCACAATACCAGCAGGAAAACGAAACAGTTGAGGGCTCATCTCTGGGAGGCTGGTCAAAAATGAGGTCAGGCCTCACCAATGCACCCTGGAACCTCACCTCTCCAGAGCCCTGCTCCACTGGGGAAAGATAGAAACAGCCTGGGAGGATGAATCAACCTGCCAGTGCCCATGTCCAGCAGAGAAACTATTGCAAAAGCCAGACCTCCCACCTTCTGTACCCCATAATGACCCTAGGTCCATATCCTTCCAGAGGGATAAAGAATAGGAAAGCTTCCGATGGAGGGAATGGGACATGGAACTCTGGTGGTAGGAATAGTGTGAAACTGTAGCCCTCTTATCCTACAGTCTTGTTGATCATTATTAAATCAATAAAAATAATTAGTTTAATTTAATTTTTCAAATGAGGTCATCACCAGTGTATCCTGGATCCTCATACCTCCAGAGATCTGGCCCACCAGGAAAAGATAGAAACAGACTGGGGGTGTGGATCTACCTGCTAACACCCATGTTTGGCAGAGAAGCAATTACAGAAGCCAGAACTCCTACCTTCTGCTCCTCAAAAACAACCTTGATCCATACTCCCAGCAGGAGAGAAGTGATAGAATGAAGATGAAAGAGCTCTGACCTCCAGCTCCATCAGCACCCAAAGAGAGAGAAGGAAAAGAAGAAGTACATATGGTGGCAGCAATGTTGTCATGAGTGGCTTGGAAGGGAAGAAAGGATTGGATCAGGAAAAAAAAGGGGGGGGCAATTATATACAGATGTGGACAGATAGTTGTAGAAATGATGGTTGGCCATGTCTATAACCTTAGGGCAAGTGTGGTGGGTTGCAGTGGGGAGACTGAAGATCACAGAAGCCAGACCTTCCACCTTCTGCACCCCATAAAGAATTGTGGTCCGAGGGGTGGTCCCTGTAGCCATGTCCACCATCTTGAGAAAGTTGGGAGTTCATCTGTCATGTAGGTCATGTGGTGACGTGGTCACACTATGTGACCTTGAGGAGACAGTCTGGCCACAGCCCTCTCAAGTGAAGATTGATTTTTCCTCTGCACTTCACATCCCACGACATGTGGAGATGCTGGGGGAGAGAGACCTACAGGCAGGTGGAGTGCACACTTTGCCTTGTATGATGCCTGGGCACCACATGAGAGCACCGTGGATGGCTCTGGGGGACTCCACAGTTGTGGAGTGGTGCTTTCATCCTGCACCACGCCTTCAACAATACAGAGTAGCTCATGCATGCAGCGGGACCTTTCCGGGGACACTGGCTTGGCTGGGGTGACTAGACTTGCTTCACACTGTTATGAACACAAACGTCTCCATTTGGCAGCCACTGGTTCTGCGCTGTCCGGATCAGTGTGACCACACAGTCTAAGGAAACCCCAACTCTCAGTGAGCATAAGTTCCAGGCTGTGTGCACTGTGACTGGCCACCAGCAGAATCTGAGGACAAGAATCACTGGGATTTCACAGGCTAGCTTGGGGCCTTAGCCCTGCGTGTGTTCCTGGGGCTCCCTGGAATATACGATATGTGATCTTGTATCAATCGTCTGTTATATCCTCTTGATGATATCTGCTCCCCCTAAAAGTCACATGAGGGTGTGCACACATGGCAAGACACATGGCCTTACCCAATCAGCTATCTCTCCAGCCCTGGTGCCTTTCCTCTCTCTCTCTCTCTCTTTCTCTCTCCCACTTTGCTCCTTTCACTTCAAGTTCCTAAGACAGTCCACTTGACCTCTCTCTTCTCATGCATAGTCACCTGAGCTTGTTTCAGCAAAGAGAACTCACCAGGAGGATTCTGCCTTCTCTCACTCTACCCGGCTCATTTACCTGCTTCATTCCTTTCACCATCAGCTCATGGGTCCCCTAATCCAAGAATCCTGGAGGGGCCACTTCTTTGCTTCCATTGTATTCTTGTTGTGGCTCATTGGGGTGTTGGGGGTGGGGGTTGCCAGAGCACTGCTCAGCTCTGGCTCATGATGGTATGGGGAATTGATCCTGGGACCAGGGAACTTCAGGTATGATCCTTTGTTTGCATAACTTTCATGCTACCTCCCTACCCTTCTTGTATTCTGCGTTAAGTTAGACCAGGAGTCCCTTCAGGATGAGGGCTCTCTCCTCCAGTGTCACTATTTCACATGGCTGATGTTGGAAAATTGATCAGGGCCTCTTGAACACACAGGTGAACTGTCAAGAGAGTAAGCTCTTCGTGGCGACCGTGTGGTGGACAGTAATCACTGTCAACCCAAGGCACTTTGAACTTCCCAAGCACTTGTTCTTGCTCTCTGAATCTTCTTTCTCAGCAATCTGTTTCAGTCCATTTCACGCACATTCATCCCGCGGCATTAGGTGCTCAAAACTCCTCTTCGTCCGCAAGGCAGATTTCCCATTTGGACTTGGGGTGGCTCCATTTATCAGCACCATGCTGCTGTTGAACAGAAGGCTGCCTTCACTACTGCAGACTCAGTGTTAGCTGGTGACATGAGCACTTAATTAGAAGCCACCTCACCGGTTTCAGCTTTCAGCAGGCTTTTCTCAAAAGACTGAAGGCAAAGAAGATTGTTGACATGTTTTGGATAACAAGAATAAATACCTTTGCTACACGTGTATGACCCCAATTAATCGTCACGATAACACCAAGGGGTTGTTTCCATTTTGTAGGCGGGAGGATGGTGTTCAAGTAGTCAAGCTCAGAATAAAGGGCATCAGACTCCCAGTCACCCACTGGCCTTATCGCTGGGTCCCTAAAGAAAAAGTTGAACTGAAGACAGTGTAGTGGCTCTTCAGAAAGACCTGCATGCCTGAAGCACCAGAGGTTCAAGTTCAAACCCTAGTCCCACTAGAACCAGAGGTAAGTTGCTCTGGGGAAAAAAAAAAGGGGGGCAGGGTAGACAGCATAATGGTTATGTAAAAAGACTTTCATGGGGGCCAGGCAGTAACGCAGCAGGTTAAGCACACATAGTGTGAAGCACAAGAACCGGCATAAGGATCCTGGTTCAGCCTCCAGCTCCCCACCTGCGGGGGTGGGGGGGGTGCTTCACGGGCAGTGAAGCAGGTATGCAGGTGTCTTTCTCTCCTCTTTCTTCCCCTCCTCTCTCGGTTTCTCTCTGTCCTATCCAATAACAACAACAAGGACAACAATAAGAGCAACAAAATGGGGAAAATGACTGGCCTCCAGGAGCACTGGATTCATAGTGCAGGCACCAAGCCCCCACGATAACCCTGGAGGCAAAAAAAAAAAAAAAAAAAAAGACTTTCATACCTGAGGCTCCAAAGTTCTGGGTTCAGTCATTCCCCTGAACCTCCATAAGACAGAGCTGAGCAGTGCTCTGGAGAAAGAAAGAGAGAGAGAGAGATAAACAGAGGTGCTGCAATTCATTACCTCCCTAATAAAAAGAGAAATGGCCTGCCTGAGAATGGAGTATGTTTAGGATGACCAAAAGGGTGGTGAGAAGATCAACTGAAAACCAGCGACTCCGTTTCATGATGTACCCAAGCAACTTTTTTATTGCTCGAAGAATATTTGTTTCAGGAGTCAGGCGGTAGCACAGAGGGCTAAGCACAGGTGGTGCAAAGCGCAAAGACCTTCCTAAGGATCCTGGTTCAAGCCCCAGGCTCCCCACCTGCAGGGGAGTCTTTTCACAGGCAGTGAAGCAGGTCTGCAGGTGTCTATCTTTCTCTCCCCCTCTCTGTCTTCCCCTCTCTCCATTTCTCTCTAGTCTATCCAACAATGATGACATCAATAACTACAACAATAAAACAAGGGCGATAAAAGGGAATACATAAATAAATAAATAAAGAGAATATTTGTTTCTTTCATCATTCTCTTGTTATCTGTCATAAAACTGGCAAGGAACCGGAGGCTAGGAGTGGTTGGGAGAGCATTGTTCCTCACTTTGCCACTAGAATTTGACAGGAGACCGTTTATCTAAGACCACATCAGGCATCTCTTGGAAGCAATAAGTTTTCAGACTAGATTTCCAGTAGCCAAGCCAACCACCATGGGGGCTGGTGAGGTCTGAGTTCTCTGAGACCAGAATGCAAACTATAAATCACAAAGAGCTGTGATGATCAATGAGATTCCTGGAGGCTCCATCTCCTCAGAAGGAACATTATTCTGTGTATTCACACCCAAAAAAAAAAAAAAAAAAACGCCGCAATGCTCTAACAAACATTCAGTGAAAACTGCATCCAGGTCAACTGACAGATGGATCAGAAAGCCTCAAGTCTGAGGATGAGGGCTGATTTTAACTGATTCTCCTCAGGGATGACCTCTTCATTGGGTCAGGAAAAAGAAAAATCCTGGAAGTGCTGAGTCCAGGTGTTTTAAATGGATGAAAAGAACCGATCAAATTTAGTAGAGGAAACAGGTCAGTTCCTACTTTTCCTCAAGGAGATGGTCTCTCTGGCACCATCTCCAAACACACCCACACTGAGAAGTATAGGCTTCAGTGAATTCAGGCTAGAACAAGGCCTGAGGTTCCCTCCAGCTTCGAGTTTCTGACTCTGTGAGTGACAACTTCTTTGTAGGATGTCACAGTGGCTGTTTTTGAAGAGAGTTAACTTGGGAAATGATCTATCAAAATAGTGGCAAATGTCTTGTGAAAGGCAAGCACACAGATGAAAGGAAAACATTTAGGGGACCTGAAAACAGTTCACCTGGTGGAACACACAATTTACCTTATGCGAGGACCCAGGTTCAAAACTCCTGCCGCCACATGCGCCCACCTGCACAGGGGAAGCAACACACGGCAAAGCAGCATCCTGCCCACGTGAGAGATTTCACCAGTCCCTGTCTAATTTGTCTACTCTACGTTTGTTTTTTTTTTTTTTTGGAATGAAAGAGAGAGACGGAGAAGAAAAAGAACAAAAGAGAGGGAAAGATAGAGAGGAGAGAGAGAGGAAGAGAGAGAGAGTGTGACACAAAAGCACAACTCGGGGGCCAGGGCAGTGGTGCACCCGGTTAAGGGCACACAGTGAGAAGCACAAGGACCACAGCACAACTCCACCGTTCACAGAGCTTCTTGGGTGTTGTGACGCCCACAACACTGAAGGAAATTTTGGTGCTGTGGCCTCTTTCACTCTCTTTCTCTCCACCTATATGTTTCTATGAAAAGAGAAAAGGAAGGGAGGGAGGGATGGAAGGAAGGAGGAAAGAAAGAGAGGGAGGAAGGAAGGAAAGAAGGAAGGTAGGAAAAGAAAAGAGGAGAAGGAAAGGGAAAAAAAGGAAAGGAAAGGAAAGGAAAGGAAAGGAAAGGAAAGGAAAGGAAAGGAAAGGAAAGGAAAGGGGAAAGGGAAAGGGAAAGGAAAGGGAAAGGGAAAGGAAAGGAAAGGAAGGGAAGGGAAGGGAAGGAAGGAAAGGAAAGGAAAGGAAAGGGAAAGGGAAAGGGAAAGGGAAAGGGAAAGGGAAGGGAAGGGAAGGGAAGGAAAGGAAAGGAAAGGAAAGGAAAGGAAAGGAAAGGAAAGGAAAGGGGAAAGGGGAAAGGGGAAAGGGGAAGGGAAAGGGAAGGAAAGGAAAGGAAAGGAAAGGAAAGGAAAGGAAAGGAAAGGAAAGGAAAGGAAAGGAAAGGGGAAAGGGAAAGGGAAAGGGAAAGGGAAGGAAAGGAAAGGAAAGGAAAGGAAAGGAAAGGAAAGGGGAAAGGGGAAAGGGAAAGGGAAAGGGAAAGGGAAAGGGAAAGGGAAGGAAAGGAAAGGAAAGGAAAGGAAGGAAAGGAAAGGAAAGGAAAGGAAGGAAAGGAAAGGAAAGGAAAGGAAAGGGAAAGGGAAAGGGAAAGGGAAAGGGAAAGGGAAAGGGAAAGGGAAAGGGAAGGGAAGGGAAGGGAAGGGAAGGGAAGGGAAGGGAAGGAAGGAAAGGAAAGGAAAGGAAAGGAAAGGAAAGGAAAGGAAAGGAAAGGAAAGGAAAGGAAAGGAAAGGGGAAAGGAAAGGGGAAAGGGAAAGGGAAAGGGAAAGGGAAGGAAAGGAAAGGAAAGGAAAGGAAAGGAAAGGAAAGGAAAGGAAAGGAAAGGAAGGGGAAAGGGAAAGGGAAAGGGAAAGGAAAGGGAAGGAAAGGAAAGGAAAGGAAAGGAAAGGAAAGGAAAAAGTAAAAGGAAAAGGAAAAGGAAAAGGGAAGGAAAGGAAAGGAAAGGAAAGGAAAGGAAAGGAAAGGAAAGGAAAGGAAAGGAAAGGAAAGGAAAGGAAATGAGAAAGGGGAAAGGGGAAAGGGGAAAGGGGAAAGGGGAAAGGGAAAGGGAAAGGGAAAGGGAAAGGGAAGGGAAGGGAAGGGAAGGGAAGGGAAGGAAAGGAAAGGAAAGGAAAGGAAAGGAAAGGAAAGGAAAGGAAAGGAAAGGAAAGGGGAAAGGGGAAAGGGAAAAGGGAAAAGGGAAAAGGGAAAGGGAAAGGGAAAGGGAAGGAAAGAAAGGAAAGGAAAGGAAAGGAAAGGAAAGGAAAGGAAAGGAAAGGAAAGGAAAGGAAAGGAAAGGAAAGGAAAGGAAAGGAGAAAGGGAAAGGGAAAGGGAAAGGAAAGGGAAAGGGAAAGGGAAAGGGAAAGGGAAAGGGAAGGAAAGGAAAGGAAAGGAAAGGAAAGGAAAGGAAAGGAAAGGAAAGGAAAGGAAAGGAAAGGAAAAGAGAAAAAGAAAAGAGAGACTAGGCTACTTTCCATCTTACTGCCTATCAGCCATCAAATTCCAATGCTACTATGGTTCCATCCTGACCTCCCTGGGCAGAGGACCTCACCAATGTGTCCCAGAAGCCCTCCTCTCCAGAGCCCTACCCCACTAGGGAAAGATAGAAACAGGCTGGGGGTGTGGATCCACCTGCCAGTGTCCATATCCAGTGGAGAAGCAACTGCAGAAGCCAGAACTCCCACCTTCTGTTCCCCCAAAAAAGAATCTTGGTCCATTTTCCCAGAGGGGGAGACATGTTAGGGAATGATGACCCGAGGCTCTGAACCCCAATGCCACCAGGACCCAAAGAGTTTGTCACCAGGAATCTTGCTTTTATATCATCAGTGAAAGAGAAGCCAGGCACAGGTTTTCTTATCTGAGAGAGAAGAGGAAGAAATGAGGGGGTTGAGCAGTAGCATTGAGTTAAGTGCACATAGCAGGGAAAAAGGAAAGACACCCAGAAGTAGTAATAGATGTAGGAGTGACTTAAAAAGGAAGTGAAGGCAGGACCATTTAAAAAATAAGAATATATATATATATATATATATATATATATATATATAGAGAGAGAGAGAGAGAGAGAGAGAGAGAGAGAATCAGTCCACATCTGTGACCTTGGGAGAAGTACTGCAGTTTCCAATGGAGGAGACAGACACAGAACTCTGGTGGTGGGAATCATAGAATTATACCCCTATTATCTTACAGTTTTGTGGGTCAATATTAAACCATTAAGAAGAAAAGGAAGGAAGGAAGGAAGGAAGAAAGAGAGAGAGAAAGGGGAAAGAGGGAAGAAAGAAAGAATGGAAGAAACAACTAGATAAGCAGTTCGGTGGTAGGATGCATGCCTTGCTTATATTAAGCTCTTGATTTAATTTCCTGGGTTTGGCTGCTTGGTTTCATCCCAACACAGCATAATCAAATCACAGAGAGATACTGTGCATTCACACTAATTATCAATCTCTCTTTCTCTCAAAATATAAATAAATGGGTTAATTTTATGTTATGTCAATCTCATTTCACCAAAATAAATTTCAATAAAACAAGACATTTACTTTAGGTCTCTTAAAATTGTCATGTGCGAATTTTAATATATGAGAGTTAGGACAGTGTGATAAATGCCTCTAATAAAAGCAAAATTATGGGAGCAGGCTTCCTGTTCTCCACATGATTCAAAAATAAAGCATCTATCTTTTAGATGGATCATAATCTTGTGGAGAGATATGGGTTTAATCAGAGAAAGATGGGCTTAGTTGAGCAGGAAACCTCCAACCAGTGTGTTCTACCCACCATCCCCTGTGCAAACAACAAACAGAAAAATTGCAAATGGCAACATCTCCTAAACTTCCCGTTTGAAAAGAGTGCCATGCTGTGTCTGTCACCTGTGTCTCTTGGGGATGGGTGGGGAGCAAAGTAACTTCACCACCACCCCCCAGAGACAGTGGGTTAACAGAAGCACTGCACTCCTGAAGAAAGAGCTCACCTGAAGGTACAAACCTTTTCCCTTTCTTAATTTTTATCAGTGATTTCATATTTACTTACAGGATGATAAACAGGTGTATAATTTCACACCTTTCCCACCACCAGAGTACAGTGTCCCCATTCCCTTCAAGAGATAAATATTGATGAAAAGAAGACAGAGTTGTGGGTAGATAGCATAAAGGTTATGCAAAGAGACTCTCATGCCTAAGGCTCCAAAGTCCTAGGTTCAATCCAAAAAAAAAGGTTTATTTCAGGTGGTAGAAATCTGAGAACAGAGACTCATCTCTTCAAATCCTACATTCCTCTTAGACTGGGCATAAGAGTTTCAGAATGAAAGGGACAGGGATCATTTGTCATCTCTCAGGCAGTAGTTCAGTCTGGACTAATGAGCTTTTTTAAAAAAATAATTCCAGGGGTCAGGTGGTGATGCAGCAGGTTAAGCGCACGTGGCGCACACGGCATGTTGCAAGTGTCCTTGCTTCAGTCATCTCCATTCCATATATAAGTCAACCCATCCGGTAGTTGGAGAAAGCGCTTCTTTAAAAGAAACAGGGCCTGGGAGGTACCTGGCCAGATGGGAAGCCTATTTAACACGTGTCCCATCCAGTTTCAACTGCTGGCAATGTATGGGAGTGCTGTGGTGTGGAGAGAAGCTTCAGTATTGTGCTGTCTCTCCCTCTCTACTTCTAACTCTCTTTCTTTCTTTCTTTTTTTTTAATTTTTTTATATTTATTTATTTTCCATTTTTTCCCCTTGTTTTTTTTTTTTTGTTGTTGTTGTTGTTGTTGTTGTTACTTATGTCGTCGTTGTTGGATAGGACGGAGAGAAATGGAGAGAGGAGGGGAAGACAGAGAGGGGGAGAGAACGTAGACACCTGCAGACCTGCTTCACCGCCTGTGAAGTGACTCCCCTGCAGGTGGGGAGCCGGGACCTCAAACAGGGATCCTTGCTTTGTGCCACATGCGCTTAATCTGCTACACGACCACCGGACTCCCTAACTCTGTCTTTCTATCCAAATGAAAGAGCATCCCAGAAAAGTGAAGACATGCATGTGTGTGACTCCCCAGTTCTGCTAAAAATAAGAATAAAACAGTTGTGGGGGAGAGGGTTTTGTTTGTTTGTCTGTTTGCCTCCAGGGTTATCACTGGGGCTCTGGTACCTGCACTATGAATCCACTGCTCCTGGCCGCCAATTTTATTGGATAAGACAGAGCGAAATTGAGAGAGGAGAGGGAGATAGAGAGAGAGAGAGAGAGAGGGAGAGAGAAAGAAGGATAGATACCTGCAGACCTGCTTCACAGCTTGTGAAGAGACCCCTCTAAGGGTGGGGAGCTGGGGGCTTGAACCTGGATCCTTGAGCAGGTCTTTGCGCTTCCTACTGTGTGTGCTAAACTACATGCACCACTGTCAGGCCACATAAAACAATTTTTTTTTTAATTTAAGAAAGGATTAATTAACAAAACCATAGGGTAGGAGGGGTACAACTCCACACAATTCCCACCACCCAATCTCCATATCCCACCCCCTCCCCTGATACCTTTCCCATTCTCTATCCCTCTGGGAGCATGGACCCAGGGTCGTTGTGGGTTGCAGAAGGTGGAAGGTCTGGCTTCTGTAATTGCTTCCCCGCTGAACATGGGCGTTGACTGGTCGGTCCATACTCCCAGTCTGCCTCTCTCTTTCCCTAGTAGGCTGTGTCTCTGGGGAAGCTGAGCTCCAGGACCATAAAACAATTTTTAAAAAGCAGTTTCTAGCAAAGCCTGCAGAGTTTATGCCAGAAATGGTGATCCCTCAAAAGATTAAAATCGTGGGACCTAAGCCTCCCTCACCCCTTGGATATCTGAAGAGTCACCCAGTTACATAGAACCAGTTACTTGTAAAGTGAAAGGTTGAAAGTCGGGTCCTTCTGAAGGTTACTTGCAGTGTCAATAACCAACCTGTCGTTCTTGTGTTGTCAGGAAGAAATCCCTGACCATAAACATGTATGTCTACAACCAGCAAACACACAGTTAGGAAGCCTCTGCGAGGTTTTCTTATTGAGGGTTTGAGTCTCTCCTTTCACATGATTTTTCATCTGAGATGTGAAATCATCAGAAGTACAACCTAAAAAATAGAGGCAATACTTTGGGGGGGAGTTGTCAAAATTGTTTTAGATTCTTTGTGTTTCTTAATTTTACTGTTATAGTACTGGTCAATTTCACAATGAGGTAAATACCTTCAGAATAAATTGGTCTTTAAAAGTCACAAATAGGGAGAGTCAGGTGGTAGCGCAGTGGGTTAAGCGCAGGTGGCGCAAAGTGCAAGGACTGGCTTAAGGATCCTGATTCAAGCCCCAGCTCCCCACCTGCAAGGGAGTCGCTTCACAGGTTGTGAAGCATGTCTGCAGGTGTCTGTCTTTCTCTCCCCTCTCTGTCTACCCCTCCTCTCTCCATTTCTCTCTGTCCTATCCAACAACGACATTAATAACTACAACAATAAAACAACAAGGGCAACAAAAGGGAATAAATAAATAATTTAAAATTTTTTAATCACAAAAGGGAGCTGGGAAGTAGCTTACCAGTTAAGTGCACATGGAGTGAAGCACAAGAACTAGCTCAAGGATCCCGGTTCGAGCCCCCAGCTCCCACCTGAAGGGGGGGGTCACTTCCCAAGTGGTGAAGCAGGTCTGCAGGTGTCTGTCTTCTCTTACCCTCTCTGTCTTCCCCACCTCTCTCAATTTCTCTCTGTCCTATCCAGCAATGACAATAACAACAATGGGAAAAGATGGCCTCCAGGAGCAAATAGATTATTAATGCAGGCACTGAGGCCCAGCATTAAAAAAAGTCACAAGATTGGAAATGGGGGGAGAATAGCATAATAGTTATGCAAAAAAACTATCATCTCCAAAAGTCCCAGGTTCCATCCCCAGTATCACTATAAGCCTGGGCTTAGCAGCGCTCTGGTTATATATGTAATAAAAGTCACAAGGTGATATTCTTGATTTCCCAAACAGAAACCTTAAGGAGCTATCTAATGAACTAGGAGAGGAGAGAAGCTACAGCTGGGAGCTTCACGACTCCAGATAACATCTTCCCTGTTCCTGGTCGCCCCTTGAGGAAGGGGTATGACTTGTGTGGTGGACACATTGATGCAGGACAGAAAGGTAGAGCAATTCAAATCAGCAATAATCAACTGAGCCCATAGGCCAGAAGGAGGTGGGGCTCAGCAGGTCTGAGTGATGTACACACAGCACATACTTAAGTATCAACAAGGGGCCTGGGGCCAGGCAGTGATGCATCTGGTTAAGTACACACATTACAGTACACCAGGACCCAGGTTCAAGGCCCTGGTCCCCACCTTCAGAAGAAAAGCTCCACAAGTAGTGAAGCAGGGCTGCAGGTGTCTCTATCTCTTACTTTTTTTTTTTATTTATTTATTTATTTATTTATTTATTTATTTTGCCTCCTGGGTTATTGCTAGCACTCAGTTCCTGTACCATGAATCCACTGCTCCTGGAAGTTTTTCTTTTGGGGGAGGATTAATGTTTTACATTTAACAGTAAATACAATAGTTTGTACATACACAACATTTGCCAGTTTTCCATATAACAATACAACCCCCACTAGGTCCTCTGTCATCCTTTTTGGACCTGTATTCTCCCCCCACCCACCCACCCTAGAGGCTTTTACTTTGGTGCGATATACCAACTTGAAAGCTATTTTTTCCCTTTTGTTGCCCTTGTTGTCTTTTTATTGTTGCTGTAGTTATTATTGTTGTTGTTATTGATGTCATTGTTGTTGCATAGGACAGAGAGAAATGGAGAGAGATGGGAAAGATAGAGAGGTGGAGAGAAAGACAGACACCTGCAGACTTGCTTCACCGCCTGTGAAGAGACCTCCCCTGCAGGTGGGGAGCCAGGGGCTCAAACGGGGATCCTTATGCCTGTCCTTGAGCTTCGTGCCATGTGCGCTTAACCCACTGCTCTACCCCCCGACTAGCTCTCCATCTGTTTCTTTCCCCATCTCTCCTCCCCTCTCAACTTCTCTCTGTCTCTATCCAATAATAACTTGGGGTTTTTTGTTTGTTTGTTTGTTTTTTGTCTCCAAGGTTATTGCTGAGGCTCAGTGCCTACACTGCAAATCCACTGCTCCTGGAGGTAATTTTTCCCCTTTTTGTTAGCCTTGTTGTTGTTACTATTGTTGTTGGATAGGACAGAGAGAAATCAAGAGAGGAGGGGAAGACAGAGATGGGGGGGGGCAGAAAGACAGACACCTGCAGACCTGCTTCATCACTTGTGAAGTGACACCTCCCCACACTGCAGGGGGCTCAAACTAGGATCCTTATGCTGGTCCTTGCGCTTCGCACCATGTGTGCTTAACCTGCTGTGCTACTGCCCGGCTCCCAATAAGTAAATTTAAAATATATATGTTTAAAAAACACAAGGGGTTTGGGAAGTGGCACAGAACTTGCAGGCTTGAGATCCCAGGTTCAGCCCCCAGTACCAGTACCGCATGTGCCAGCATCGTGCTCTGCTTCCTCTCTTTCTCCCTCTTTCTCTCTATCTCTCCCCGCCCCGCCACCCCAAAATAAATCTTAGAAAATAATAGTTGCCAACAACCTCTTTCCTATGGATTCCAGGAAGGGAAATTCACCAAGTCATCTGTGATGTGAGCCAAGCCCCTCTCCTGTCAACCCCTTTATTTTTGACTCTTTTTTTATTTAATTATGAATGAAAAATCCATTAGATAAGAGGGGTACAATTCCACACAATTCCCACCACCAGAGTTCCATGTCCCATCCCCTCCAATGGAAGCTTTCCTATTTTTTAAGAATTTTTTTTACCTTTATTTATTTATTGGGTAGAGAGACAGCCAGAAAAATTGAGAGGATGGGGGGAGATAGAGAGGAGAGATAGAGAGAGGGAGAGGGAGAGGGAGAGGGAGAGGGAGAGGGAGAGGGAGAGGGAGAGGGAGAGGGAGAGGGAGAGGGAGAGAGAGAGAGACCTGCAGCCCTGCTTCACCACTCGCAAAGCTTTCCCCCTGCAGGTGGGGACCAGGGGCTTAAGCCTGGGTCCTTGCACACTCTAACATATGCACTCAATCACCTAGCCTCGGAAGCTTCCCTATTCTTTATCCCTCTGGGAGTATAGACCCAGGATCATTATGGGGTGCAGAAGGTAGGGGGGTCTGACTTCTGTAATTGCTTCTCTGCTGGACATGGGCATTGGCAGGTGGATCCATACTCCCAGCCTGTTTCTGTCTTTCCCTAATGGGGCAGGGCTCTGGGGAAGTGGAGTTCCAGGACTCTTTGGTGAGGTTGTCTGCCCAGGGAAGTCAGTTTGGCATCATGGTAGCATCTGCAGCTTGTGGCTGAAAAGCATTAAGATATAGAGCAGAAAGACTGTTTAGTAATCAAGAACCTTGGTGTGGGTGGGGGAGTGGGGGAGAATACAGGTCCAAGAAGGATGACAGAGGACCTAGTGGGGGTTGTATCGTTATATGGAAAACTGGGAAATGCTATGCATGTACAAACTATTATATTTACTGTTGAATGTAAAACATTAATTCCACAATAAAGAAAAAAATTTTTTAAAAAAGTAATCAGGAACCTAAAGGTAAGAATACAGTATCTGAGATTTGGGGTGAACCCCTTTTCAAAGGGTTCCCTGAGCCATCTTGCCTAATCTGGGTATGTCCTGAAATGGACCTCATGCCCTGGAGATTAGATTCAAACTGTGACCAGTCACCCCCTGCTGACCTCACTCTGTACCCAGCTCCTGAGTGCAACAAACTCCTCCGGACAGCAGGTGTCAAATAAATGTGCAATTACACTGCCCAACCAGCTGACACTGAGAGGCATCTCGGGAAAGGGTCGTGCTATCAATCAGACACAGCAGAATTGGTTGCTAGGCGTCTGGTCAATCAGTAATTTTATTCTCCTTACCAGCCACAGGGGCACTGCATCCTTGGCTTGATGAAAACTTGTTCTGCAGAGAGATTGCAATTTCATCCAAATATGCCATCCCGACAGGCAGCAAGCACTCATTTCCTGTCAATTCCTGTCTCCACACTCATAGTTAAGAATCCAAGGTTTGGTTTACTCTTTTTAATTTTTTAACTAGGGGGATTAATGGTTTACAGTAAATATAGTTGTTGATACATGTATAAAATTTCTCAGTTTTCTGCAAAACACTTTCACCCAGAGCCTAGGACCTCCTCCACCAACATGCACCAGGACCTGAAAGACACCCCCCACCCCCACACTCCACTGCCCCCAGAGTCCTTTGCTTTGGTGCAATACACAAAACCCAGTTCAAGTTCTGCTTTGTGTCTCCCATTCTGCTCTTATTCCTCAAATTTTGTCTATGAGTGAGATCATCCCATATTCATCCTCTCTTTCTGGCTTAAGTCACTTCACATGACTCCAAGCTTCATCCAAGATGAGGTGAAGAAGGTGAAGTCACCATTTTTTATAGCTGAGTAGTATTCCATTGTGTATATGGACCACAACTTGCTCAGCCACTCATCTGCTGTTGGACACCTGGGTTGATTCCAGGTTTGGGCTATTACATGTTGCACTGCTATGAACATAGGTATGCACAAATCTTTTTGGATGGGTGTGGTTGGTTTCTTAGGATCTATCCCAAGGAGAGGAATTGCAGTCATAGGCCTTTCTAGCCTTCTGAGAGTTCTCTAGACTGCTCTCCACAAGGGTTTAAATTTACATTCCCACCTGTTGTAATTTAACTTAAGAAGGGTTATCTTTAGGGCTTCGGCACATAAAAGGATTCACAGTGGGCCACTGGGAACACGTTTAAACAAAACAAGGTTTTATTAGAGTGAAATGGGTAAAAGGCAAAATAAGCAATTATCATCAGGGGTTAAGAGTACGCTAGGTGCATAAAGTCTGAGTATAGTTATCAAAAGTTTAGTTCCATCAGATAAACAATTATCAGCTGAGATGTAGTTTGCTCATGGCTGTAGGGGAGTTTTAAGAGCTTACCGGCTAGCAGAGTCACACGTGTTCAGTTCCCAGGAGAAGTAGCCATGGCGGATACCTGGAATGTCGAAGGGGAGTAATAACTGTGTGGTTAAACTTGTCTGGGTACGTGGCTCATGACATCAGAGATGCTTGGTAAGTAATGAAGAAATGCCTCATCTTAAATTGTATCCATCTCAACCACTCAATTATTCTTGACTTCAGCAAAACCATAATGCATGTTTACAATTGAGATGCTCATGTAAAAATTGTTTTGATAGTAATGACTTAGAATTATTAAGTAATCGATGTAGAATGACAGGGAGGTTTTGTTCCCGGGTTTCTTCCCCCCCAAAAATAATAGTAATGAGGACCGGGAGGTGAGTCAGCAGGAAGAAGCCCCAGTTCCATCTCCAGCATCACATACGCAGACCAGAGCCTGGTCTCTCATAATACCAGTAAGGAAATATGGCACAGTAAGTAAAGCCATGGGCACAGTTACTGGGTCTTGGCACACGGGGTTAAATACACATAGTACAAAGTGCAAGGACCCGCACAGGAATTCCGGTTTGAGCCCCCAGTTCCCCACCTGCAGGAGGGGGTCACTTCACAGGTGGTGAAACAGGTCTGCCGGTGTCTCTCTGTCTCTCTTCCTCTGTGTCTTCTCCTTCTTCTCTCTCAATTTCTCTGTCCTATCCAAAAAAATGGAAAAATGGCGATAGGAGCAGTAGATTTGTAGTGTAGGCACTGAGCCCCAGTGCCAGGCTTGCATCGCAGGAGAGAGACCAGGAACTCTTGGCGGCATGGTAATATAATTCTTTATTCATGTGGGAGCTCCAGAGTTGGTCGTGAGCACAGAGGGTTAAACCATGTGGCACCAAACCACAATGGAGGCCTGCTGCTCTGCACGGCTCTGCACGCCAGCCCTTCTCCAGGTCGGGACCCAGGAGAGAAAAGAGAACGAAGCCAGGAACAGAAGTGGGCTTTATAGGGTAAAACCGGAAGTGGCAAGTCCCCACGGAGATGGCTGGGAAAGCAGGTGGAGAAAAGAAAGACTGGTAGCAATGGTTGCTAGGGTTTTAACTGGCAGGATTAATGTACCCTGCAGGCAGGGCAGGTCTGGAGGTAGAAAGAAGACAGGTCAAAGGAATGGGTGGAGAATCGTTCAGGCAAAACAATTATGTAAATAGGCCATAGTGTCAGCAATGGAGCAGAGGGGGTACAGGGGGGGCTGGCTTAATGTCCAACACCCCAATGATAACCATGGAGGGGAAAAAAAACCTTGGACTCCAACGCACAAGGCCTTAAGTTCGATTCCCAGTATCACATGTGCCAGAGTGATTGTTTGGGCTCTTCCTTTCTCTGTGTCTCTCTTATCAATAAATAAATAGATACAAAAAATAAATAAGTAACTGTTTAAAAGAGTTGGGGAGGTGGCACAGTGGTAGCTAACCCGATTTCCATACCTGTAATTCCAGAGTTCCAGGTTTAATCCCCAGCACCACATATTCAAGAGCTCTCTCTCTCTCTCTCTCTCTCTCTCTCTCTCTCAAAAATGAACCAACCTTTTTAAAAATAAAAAAAATCACCAATAAGTCATAATATTCCAAATGTACAAAATTGGAACAAATTTTCATTTAAAATGTAAGTTGGAAGGCATTAGAATTTGAAATTTCCAAGTGGGGTTAAATAAAAATAAATAAAATAAATAAAAAGAATTTGAAATGTATGTTGACTTTTTCAAAGTAAGTTATTTTTCTTCTAGACTAAACCAGAGTGTGCATATGGGAAAGGACGTGTGTGTATGTGTGTTTCTGTACTTAGAAATTTATATTTAATTTTAGTGGATGTAAATTTTTTATCAAAAGTACTTAACATTTAAATTTTAGCCTTCTGAAACTATGATCAGTGTTTATTAGAAGTATTTTATAGGAGTGAAACTACCCATGATTCCAGCATTTGATTCCCATTGCTCCCTACACAGAGAAGAGCTAGCACACTTCATGCATGGAATGTCCACACCTACTGAGTGCAAGCTGAAAAATACTGCGTGATTTTTTTCTTTTTTATTTATTTTTTATAAAATCTTTTTAAAAAATATTTATTTATTTATTCCCTTTTGTTGCCCTTGTTTTGTTATTGATGTCGTCGTTGTTGGGTAGGACAGAGAGAAATGGAGAGAGGAGGGGAAGACAGAGAGGGGGAGAGAAAGACAGACACCTGCAGACCTGCTTCACCGCCTGTGAAGCGACTCCCCTGCAAGTGGGGAGCCGCGGGCACGAAATGGGATCCTTGCGCTTTGCACCATGTGCGCTTAACCCGCTGCGCTACTACCCGACTCCCTTTTATTTCTATTTCTTTTACCTTTTGTTGCCCTTGTTTTTTTTTTATTGTTATAGTTATTGTTATTGATGCCGTCGTTGTTGGATAGGACAGAGAGAAATGGAGAGAGGAGAGGAAGACAGAGGGGGGAGAGAAAGACAGACACCTGCAGACCTGCTTCACCGCCTGTGAAGAGACTCCACTGTAGATGAGGAGCTGAGTGGTCAAACCGGGATCCTTAGGCCGGTCCTTGTGCTTCGCCATGTGCGTTTAACCGATGTTTTTTTTATTATTATTTTTTTTCCCTCCATGGTTATCGCTGTGACTCAGTACCTGCACTACAAATCTGTTACTCCTGTGGTCATTTTCTTGGGTTTTTTTTTTTTTTTATATAAGACAGAGAGAAATTGAAAGGAGATGAGAAAGATAGAGAGAGAAAGAGAGAGAGAGGCTCCCTGCAGACCTGCTTCACCGCTTCTGAGGCTCCTCTGCTTGCGGGGAGCTGGTGACTAGAACGGCGATCCCCTGAGTGAGTTTTGTGCTTTGCACAATATGCACATAAGTGGGTTCGTCACAGCCCAGCCCCCAACACATGATGTTTTCAAGATGCAAAAACCCCTCAGCTGCTGCCAGGAACTACTGCAAACAAACACTGCTCATCTGTGAGTACCTCCAAAACCAGGAGCTGAAACAGGAAAAGATGCAAGAATACAGGCACTTGGCACAACCAGTAAACAATGACTTTATGCCAGAACCTATTGTATGATAATTAGAGGTGAAGTAATTGAATTGTCTTCTCTTTGCCTTAGTAGTCTGTTGTGCAAGCCATTCTTACATTTCACCAGCGCGCCAGCTGGGCAGCTGCGCAGCCCGCCCCATGAGGGCACGGAGGAGCCACTGGCTGCCTTCAGCTCAAAGACAAAGGGCAGGGGACTTAGAGACTGTCCCTGGGGCCAGAACAGAGTTGTGAATCATACTGTGGGGGGAGAGGGGGAGTTCCAGCTTCCAGCTTCCAGCTCCTTCCTAAGTGACAGAGCGGCATGGTGACCTTGGATGGGGTGAAGGTGGAGGGACTCCCTAAGGCACAGTTCCCTCAGTACGGGGACAAGGTAGCACTGGTTGTTGACGACTTTTAATCTGAATGTACCTGCATTTGTTTAAGCATCTGTTCTATTGATTTTTATTATTAAAATATTTATTTATTCCCTTTTGTTGCCTTTATTGTTTTATTATTGTAGTTATTATTGTTGTTGATGATGATAATCATTGTTATTATTGATGCCGTTGTTGTTGGATAGGACAGAGAGAAATGGAGAGAGGAGGGGAAGACAGAGGGGGTGAGCTTAACCCGCTGCAATACCACCCGACTCCCTGTTCTATTGATTTTTAATTACACAATCCATTTGGAAATATGTTTGGCATGGCAACCATATTTAAACATTCAAGAGAGAGTTCAAATTCAGTTCACCTCCCAGAGGGGTAGATATCAGGGGAAAATGACCAGAGGGCTCTGAACTCTAATTCCATTAGGACCCAGAGAAAAAAGGCCCTGGTCCCCACCTGCAAAGGGGAAGCTTCATAAGTGGTGAAGCAGTGCTGCAGGTGTCTCTGTTTTTTTATATATTTTATTTATTTATTAATGAGAAAGATAGGAGGAGAGAGAGAGAAAGAACCAGACATCACTCTGGTGGTACATGTGCTGCTGGGTATTGAACTCGGGACTTCATACTTGAGAGTCCAGTGCCTTATCCACTGAGCCACCTCCTGGACCACGCAGGTGTCTCTCTGTATCTATACAAAGTAAATTAAATAAATAAATAAACTATTTTTCAAAAAGGAATTACTTCTTAGTAAACTCTCAAATTATCTTTTTTTTTTTTCAGTTGCCAGGCATTTGAGCTTACTTGAGCAGGCAAGCTGTTCATTGTGCAATGGAGAACAGGTCTTTTTATATTTTTTTAATATTTATTTATTCTCTTTTGTTGCCCTTGTTTTATTGTTGTAATTATTATTGTTGTTGTTATTGATGTCGTCATTGTTGGATAGGACAGAGAGAAATGGAGAGAGGAGAGGAAGACAGAGAGTGAGAGAGAAAGAAAGACACCTGCAGACCTGCTTCACCACCTGTGAAAAAACTCCCCTGCAGGTGGGGAGCCAGGGGCTCGAACCGGGATCCTTACGCCAGTCCTTGGGCTTTGCACCACCTGTGCTTAACCCGCTGAGCTACCACCCGACTCCCTGGAGGACAGGTTGTTGTTTTCGAAGGGTTATGTTGTTTTCTCCGGGCTGGCTTCACGGGCAGGTAACAGTCGACCAGGGACTCATAGTTGAGCTGTAGGCAGTATCTCTTTATTCATGCAGGACGCAGCACAATCTAAGACGAGCTAAGCTAAACTCAAGGTAAAGTACTCTAAAACTCACAATACTGTCTTTATATATACTTGCCAAGTAGGGTGGAAACAGGGTGTGACATAGAGAGGGTGGAGAGAAAAGTGACTGTTGACAATCAGAGTGTGACAAGGAGAGGATCAGGGTGTGACAAGGAGGGGGGGGTGGAGCAAAAACATATCATGAAACAGTGGGGATTGAACCAATGCCCTGGAGGGAGGTGCTTGTTAACAGCGGTTATATAAATAGAATGAAGTGGTTATGTAAATAGAATAGTGTTAAGCAGGGGGGATTTAAACCAAATGAAACAGAAGGGGTCTCATGCATACCAACAATTCCCCCTTTCTTTTTAACTAATGGCCATTGTGGGGTGAACAGAAACGTATATCGTACAGGCGTTTTCAAAATAACTGGCATAAGACATGGAAAACAAAATAGGCGAGTAGCAATAACCAGTGTGATGCTAAGGGGAGCTTTTCTTGCCTCAAAGTGCAAGGCCTAGCAGGCGAAAGGGCATTTCTTGCCTCTGGGAATGCTTCATGCCTCTGGGGGCATCTCTTGCCTCAAAGGGCGTTTCCTGCCTCTCTGGGCATCTTTTGCCTCTTGGGGCGCTTCATGCCTCTGTGGGCATAACCTAATAAGGAGGGGGAGTTTTCTGCCTCTGGGACAGAGCCTGCAGGCGAGGGGACATGGTCTATAAAGTTTCAAGGCAACTGGCTGAAGTTAGTCTTTGAGAAACATAGCAGTGTGTACCAGTAAGTCCTATGGAGGTGTCAGTCCAAAGTAGCTGACCACAGAAGAAAATGCCAGAGGATGAAACGCTGCACGTCTGTCTCGATGGGGAATGTCGGCCACCAGAATTCTGCTTTTCTGTAGAGAGTGAGCTTTGGAGTCTTTGAATCTGTTTCTTCAGTTCATGCCATTGTCTCATCATTGGTTTCCGGGGGTGTGTTGTAATCATTCCATCTTGTGGGCAATGTCAGAGAACAGGATCCAAATGGATTTCCAGAAATTTTCATTTGAGTAGATGCTTTTTCATGTGAAGATTTGACAGCTGAAATTCACTTGTTGAACAAAACTTGTAGCAGATTAGAAGTTTACTATAATTGATAATTCCATTATAATTGGAAGTCCTTTCTAGTATGATTTTAAGGTTGTTTAAACAGTTTAAACTCAATAAAATGTGGAAAGGTAAACAGAAGAACCATGGTTAAAAGCCTCAGGCATGAGAATAATTAACATAATCATTGCACTATCTGCCCCACCCATAACTCATACGGTTTCTAGGATTAAACGTTTCAGATTCATGTCAAGACGTAAAAGAGAAATCATAGGAAGGAAAAAACAATTTTTGAATTGTTTCTGGATATCTCTAGAAATCATGGCTGCGTCCAGCATTTTTTTTTAAGTCAATGTCAAACAAAAATTCAGTCATTCAAATCATTCTCTTATGAAACGCAACTTGAACCAGATTATCAAGATCTCACCATGTAGGATTAAGAATCCCCGGAGGGCGACCTAGTCCAAAGAGGTCCTCAAAATTCCATTTAGGGTGCTTCTGAGTGTTCCTGCTGGATTGCTTCAGGCACCCATTTTTAAAAGTGTCTTCCCATTGAAGAAAGAATCCAATCAGGAGAGTAGAACTAACCACATGTCTCCATACTTGGGAACTGCCAGGGTACTTGAGAATGTTCTTCAAATTATTGTAGTCCTTCTCCATGGGAAACATTCGAGAAGAAGTCCAGAAAGTCCCAGGGGAAATCCCCATGCATATCCCAAGTTCTATGATCACAGTCATAAAGAACCAAATTGTGGCCCGGAGCAAAATGTAGTCCTTTTCCTCAGGAAACATGGGAGAGGGAATCCAGAAAGTCCAAGGAGAAATCTCCGTGCATCTCCCAAGCTCTATGATCCCGGTCATAAGAAACCAAAGTTCCCGGTCAGGGAACCAAAATGTAGCCCAGAGTAAAATGTTCCAGAGACAGACTAACTGTCTCATGATGAAACAGTAGAGGCTTTGGCAAACCTCTTCATAAGTAGAAAGGCAACCCATGGTGGGTGGGTAGCCAAGTTTACTTATCTGGACGATGGGTGGGTAGGGTCCCACGTTGATGCCGGTCCATGTTTCAGGGCTTATTTCAGTCCCTGTTCAGGCGCCATATGTTGTTTTCGAAGGGTTATGTTGTTTTCTCCGGGCTGGCTTCACGGGCAGGTAACAGACGACCAGGGACTCATAGTTGAGCTGTAGGCAGTATCTCTTTATTCATGCAGGACGCAGCACAATCTAAGACGAGCTAAGCTAAACTCAAGGTAAAGTACTCTAAAACTCACAATGCTGTCTTTATATATACTTGCCAAGTAGGGTGGAAACAGGGTGTGACATAGAGAGGGTGGAGAGAAAAGTGACTGTTGACAATCAGAGTGTGACAAGGAGAGGATCAGGGTGTGACAAGGAGGGGGGGTGGAGCAAAAACATATCATGAAACAGTGGGGATTGAACCAATGCCCTGGAGGGAGGTGCTTGTTAACAGCGGTTATATAAATAGAATGAAGTGGTTATGTAAATAGAATAGTGTTAAGCAGGGGGGATTTAAACCAAATGAAACAGAAGGGGTCTCATGCATACCAACAACAGGTCTTTAAGGTCTCCACTGAGAACCCAATTTCTGACACTTGAGGTCTCCAGACAGCAGCAGAGAAAAATTTCCACCAAAGAAATGGTTTTTATGTGGTCTAGGAGGTGGTGCAATGGATAAAACATTAGACTCTCAAGCATGAGGTCCCAAGTCCAATCCCCTGTAGCACATGTACCAGAGTGATGTCTGGTTCTTCTCTCTTATCTTTCTCATTAATAAATAAATAAAATTGTTCATTTAAAAAAAGTGAAATTAAAAAAAAAAAAGAAATGGTTTTTATCAGTGTGCCCCCCAGTGACAAGAATACAATAATGTGAAGTTAGTAAGTATAGCCACATCCCTGTCATATATTTTCCTTATCATCCCTGAAGCATCACACTAGAAAACTAATTTATCTCTGAATTATATGAGCCCAACAAGGGATGAGACCTCAGTTTGGGACACAGCACACTTGCGGCTGATCTTGCAGGCTATTTTAGGAAGTACTGAGGAGACAGGAGAGCATGTGTATTGGGAGAGTGAGTGTAAAGGATAGAAAGACCATCTGATATTTTCCTTTATAACTGATGCCTTTCATCTCTCACAGAGAAAGAAGCTTTAGGGGGCCAGGCAGTGGCACACTGGTTTAAGCACACATAGTATTAAGCACAAAGACACGCAAGAAATTGGGTTGAAGCCCCAACTCCCGACCTGCAAGGGGAGATGCTTCAGTAGCGGTGAAGCAAGTCTGCAGGTGTCTATCTTCCCCTCTCCCTTTCTGTCTCCCCCTCCTTTCTCAATTTCTCTCTGTCCTATCCAATAAAATGGGAAAAAAATGGCCACCAGGAGTCGTGGATTTATAGCCCCAGCGATAACCCCGGAGGCAAAGAAGAAGAAGGAAGCGGAGGGGGAGGAGGAAGAGGAGGAGGAGAGGAGGAAGGAGGAGGGGAAGGAGAAGTAGTTTTAGACACTGGTCGTGGTAAAAGAAGCTGTACAGCCTTTTAGTCTCATAATCGGTGCTATCATTTCACTCTGTTCAAAGAGGTAAATGACATCCTAACACTCATAAGTCAATTTAGACTTGAAATAATGTTAAGAAGGTAAATGGGACCACTGACATTTTGATAATAAATTTAATTTCCATCCTACCTCTCTGTAAAAGCCACAGAACTCACAAGGTAAGTGGAAATCCCTTTAGCACATGTTAAAAGCATATCCGAGAGTTCACCTTTAGCTTCAAGTGCATAAAGTCAACCTGTCAACTACGTGAAACTAAAAAGCTTCTACACAGGAAAGCAAACTACAAAAGGATATCCAGGCAACTCAGTAAATGGAAGAAGATATTTGCACGTCACACATCTGACAAGTGACTGATATCAAATGTCTATACAGAATTGATACAGCCCTACAAAAGAGAGAGAGAGAGGGTAAGAAGAGGTTATAGGCCTCTCTGGCCCAAGTTTTTAATTCTGTTGATATCTACCTGGAGAGAGAGTGGGGGAAAAGAAACAGAGACATACCCCTTTCCCATATTTGGGAGCTACTCTCTCCCCTGATCCAGCTTTCTGGTCCTTTTTCCAGCCATGACATCATCTCCCCAGACAATAATTAGGATCTACCTGCATATCAGATTTCAGGCTCAGGCAAAAACAAACAAACAAAAACACTAGTATAGCCACAGGCCCTTTGCAATATAACTAAAATATGCCTACTAGCTATCTAGAAAATGGAGGAGCCCCCCCCCCCAACTCTTCATCTGCACTATTCCAGCCTTTTGGTCCATGATTGGTCAACAAATTGTTTGGCTTTGTATGTTAACTCTCTCTTCAACCACCAGGTTCCAGATGCTAGCAGGATGCCAACCAGACTTCCCTGGACAAACAACCCACCAATGTGCCTTGGAGCTCCACTTCCCCAGAGCCCCACCCTGCTAAGGAAAGAGAGAGGCAGGCTGGGAGTATGGATCGACCTGTCAACTCCCATTTTCATCGGGGAAGCAATTACAGAAGCCAAACCTTCACACCCACAGTGACCTTGGGTCCATCCTCCCAGAGGGATAAAGAATAGGAAAGCTATCAGGGGAGGGGATGGGATACAGAGATCTGGTGGTGGGAACTGTGTGGAGTTGTACCCCTCTTATTCTATGGTTTTGTCAATGTTTCCTTTTTATAAATAAATTTTAAAAATGTAAATAAAAAAGAGAGACAGAGGCCACAGCATCATTCCACTATGTTGTTTTCTGCTGCCTATGATGCTCCCATGAGGCGCTGGGGGTTATACCCAGAGCTTCATGAACAGTAGGCAAAGCTTTCTCCCACCCCCTTAGTGGGTCATGTAATATTCCCGTGTTACGCATGAAGAAAGCAGGCCACTGAGAGACAAAACACATTGCCTTCGTCACATGACTCCTAAGTGGCAGAGCAGGAACCTAAATTCAGAGGAAGAAACCTGAATTCAGTTGCTAGGGTAGTTCACTCAATTCACAGCCGGTAAATGGAAGAGGTAGAATGCACACCCTCAGTCAGTCTGAATCCAGAGTCCTTGACCCTCCTGGTGGTTTGCAAGAGACATGAGTCATCTATCTAGAGAATGCTCCTGGGGCCGGGTGGGGGCGCACCTGGTTGAGCACACATGTCACAATGCACAAGGACTCGGGTCCCCACCAGCAGGGGGAAAGTTTTGCAAGTGGTGACACAGTGCAGCAGGTGTCTCCCTTTTCTCTCTCTCTCTCTCTCTCTCCCTTTCTGTCTCCCCCTACCCTCTCTATTTCTGGCTGTCTCTATCCAATAAATAAAGATAAGTTTTTAAACTTTAGTTTCTACCAACATGAAGACCCCAAATCTCATCTGCTCTATTCTTACCTTTAGGTTCCTGATTATCAAACTATTCATTCTGCTTTAGATCTTAATGCTTTTCAGCCACCAAGTTGCAGATACTACCATGATGCCAACTTGACTTCCCGGGACAGATGACCTCACCAGTGTGTCCGGAAACCCTACCTCCCCAGAGCCCTACCCCACTAAGGAAAGATAGGAACAGGCTGGGGTTATGGATCAACCTGTCAACACCCATGTCCAGTAGAGAAGCAATTACAGAAGCCAGATCTCCCAGCTTCTGCACCCCATAAAGAATTTCAGTCCATGCTCCCATAGGTATAAAGAATAGGGAAGCTTCCAATGGACGGAACAGGATACAGAACTCTGGTGGTGGGAATTGTGTGGAATTGTGCCCCTCTTATCCTACGGTCTTGTCAATCATCATTATTAAATCAGTCAATAAATAAATAATGTAAAAATTAAAAACAGAGGGGCTGGGCAGTGGCACAGTGGATTAAGTACACATGGCACTAAGCACAAGGACTGGTATAAAGATACCTTCAAGTCCCCAACTCCCCACCTGCAGGGGAGTCGCTTCACAGGCGGTGAAGCAGGTCCGCAGGTGTCTATCTTTCTCTCCCCCCTCTGTCTTTCCCTCCTCTCTCAATTTCTCTCTGTACTATCCAACAGCAATTACAGCAATAACAACAATAAATAACAAAACAATGATAAACAAAAAGGGCAACAAAAGGGAAAAAATAGCCTCCAGGAGCAGTGGATTTGTAGTGCAGGCACCGAGTTCCAGCTATTACCCTAGAATAAAAAAAAATAAAGACATAAAAACTAAAAAAAAGAATAAAAAAAAATTAATCATCTTGTGGTCCGGGAGGTGGCGCAGTGGCTAAGGAACTAGACTCTCAAGCATAAGGTCCTGAGTTCAATCCCTGGCAGCACATGTACCAGAGTGATGCCTGGCTCTTTCTCTCTCTTCTCCTATCTTTCTCATTAATAAAATAAATAAAATCTTTTAAAAAAGAAAGAAAGAAAGAAAGAAAAAAGAAAATTAGTCATCTTAAGTGGCCATGCCTTTGGAAATGCATTCAAAATGACAAGATCTGCAGGTAGACCACATATCTTCATTTAACAAATACCAATAAAATGCCCCTGTGCGTCAGGCTCTGCACTAATAATCATGGGGCTCCCACTCACAGCTTTCAGAAACAACAGATGAATGGATGAACATGCCTTTTCATGGATGGCGGCCTGGAGGTTAAGACCATGAAAATTTCATGAAGGCAAATCATTAAAAATACTGGCCCCGATGGACACAAGCACTTTCTCCCCATAGAGATTTATAGATGAAAACAGACATATTTAAAGCTGAAAGTTTGTGTGTGGTATGCTAGAAAATAGGGGAAATCAATTATAAGGGAAGCAAGTAAACAGCCCTGATTTACTGTGCAGTGCTGCCACTAGCAACATATATAACAGAGACCCAGTTCTGAATCTTCACTTGACTGACTGGTTCTGTATTTTACTCTGCAATATGTTTCTGTTCTTTTTCTATAAAAAACAAAACAAAAACATTATCCCTTGCTGCATTTAGATAAATAGAGGTCTACAATTAAATTCTTTGTGTGTCTTCTCTAAGATAAGCATTTGAGGGGTTTAATCTGGGAGAGGAGTCCAAAGTCCAGCTTCAATTTAGTATTATTTCTGAATTATATATAAAGTGTCACACAAAGCCTTTAATAATAATGTCAGTTGAACTGCCACTGGAATGCATTATTATTTTCAGCCATAAATGCCACCAACTCAGCTTCTCTCATTTCCCAAATTCCATTAAGATAGAATTTCCCAGACAGCACCAGCACACACACACACACACACACACACACACCACCATAAAAAAGTCCAACACATGATTTGCACTTAGCATTCTGACAGGAATGCCAACAGTAATACAAATAGTAATAGCAAAGAGGGAGTGTTTTAAATCCAACTGTTAAGAGATGGATGAACCGTTTGCACTAAATTAAAAAGAGGCTGTGTTTAATTAAAATGAAGTCTTCAGAAAGTGGGATTGAGGTTGCAGAAGCAGGGGGTGAGTGCTAGGAATGTGTCTCTTTTTCCCTCATGCTGTTAATTTGTGGTATGGTTGATTTCTTTCGTTTTGCTTTGTTTTCTTCAGTCATTGCGCCTGAGATATTTGACTTCATTCTCTCCCAGACACACACTCTGTACTTAACACAGTGCAAAGAGCTACCCTGTCCATTTCAGAAGCTTTCTTCTCTCCAACTGCATTAGGCCTGACTGAAAGGAATAAAGCCAAGGCATCAAAGAAGAGTCCCTACTTAAAGGAGGCAGGGAGCACACTGTCTTGAGAATTTCACAGTTCTCGTTTTATATAACGGATCTGTATGTATATTTACTCAGCTAGGACAGGCAAAGAACTTGGCAGTGTATCTGGCTGTTACTGTTTGTTTTGGACTTGCTATAATTAAGGCACAATTCAACATCTTGTACAGAGTTCTGAGACTCATTCATTCATTAAAACCACTTATGCACATTAAATACAATTTTACTCATTCAGTACGTATTGATGGAGCGACTACCAAGTGACAGGCATCTGTTTGCAAAGGCAAACACAGCCCCTACCTTCATGAGTTTTACTGACTGTTGAGGAAAGGGAGACGACTAGGGTATTGGATTAGCACAGATGAATGTAAGTTTTTGATTATCACGTGGGACAAGTGTTGGTGTAACAGAAAATGTGGCTCCGTTTTCATTGTTATTTTCACCACTGGACACCTGTCACGGCTTTCTTTCACACTGCCCCAGGGTTTCTTTATTATTTTTATTAGAAACTCAACCATTATTTACTAGACACCTGCTTTGTGCAATATAAAGGCCTAGGCATATGCCACAATAATGAAAATATAAGCTCTTTGATAAATAAGGCAAGTATCTTTTTTCTTTTTAAATCTTTTTATTTATTTGTTATTGGATAGAGACAGAGAGAAATTGAGAGAGAAGGGGGAGATTGAGAGGAAGAGAGACAGAGAGACCCTTGCAGCAGACCTGCTTCACCGCCCTGTGAAGCGACTCCCTTGCAGGTGGGGAGCCGGGGGTTTGAACCGGGATCCTAAAAGGTCCTTGCGCTTTGCGCCAAGTGTGTTTAACATGCTGCGCTACCACCCGACTCCCAGCAAGTATCTTATATTGATTCCTACAACTGTTATAACAGATCATTTCAAAAATACTGGCTGAAACATCCAAAATTAATTTTTTATCTTTTTTAAAAATACTATTATTTTTTTTAATTTATTGATTCCCTTTTGTTGCCCTTGTTGTAGTTATTATTAATGTCGTTGTTGTTGGATAGGACAGAGAGAAATGGAGAGAGGAGGGGAAGACAGAGAGGGGGAGAGAAAGACAGACACTTGCAGACCTGCTTCACTTGTGAAGCGACTCCCCTGCAGGTGGAGAGCCAGGGGCTCGAACCAGGATCATTATGCTGGTCCTTGTGCTTTGTGCCACCTGCGCTTAGCCCGCTGCACTAGCGCCCGACTCCCAATTTTTTAATCTTTTACGAGTGAATATTGATGTACAAAATTACATGTCAACAGCGGTATAATTCCATACTGTCCCCACCACCAGAGCTCAGAATCCCCAGTCCCTGTATTGTAAAGTTTTCCTAAGGTTGCAGACATGGCTTAACTATTATTTCTACAACTATTTGTCTGTATATAATTGCCTTTTTTTTTCTTTGCTTCCAGAGTTATTGCTGGGGCTTGGTGCCTGCACTACGAATCCACTGCTCCTAGAGGCTATTTCTTTTCTTCTTTTTTTGCCCTAGTTGTTTTTTTATCATTGTTGTGGTTATTGTTGTTGTTATTAATGTCATTGTTGTTGGATAGGACAGAGAGATGGAGAGAGATAGGGAAGACAGAGAGAGGGAGAGAAAGACAGACACCTGCAGACCTGCTTCACCACTTGTGAAGTGACCCCCCTGCAGGTGGGGAGCTGGGGGCTCAAACTGGGATTCTTAAGATGGTCCTTGTGCTTTGTGCCACATGTGCTTAACCTGCTGCACTACCGCTCAACTCTGCATAATTGCTTTTTTATTATTTTTTTATTTTTTATATTTATTTTCCCTTTTGTTGCCCTTGTTTTTCATTGTTGTTATTGATGTCATTGTTGGATAGGACAGAGAGAAATGGAGAGAGGAGGGGAAGACAGAGAGGGGGAGAGAAAGATAGACACCTGCAGACCTGCTTCACTGCTTGTGAAATGACTCCCCTGCAGGTGGGGAGCTGGGGGCTTGAACTGGGATCCTTATGCAGGTCCTTGTGCTTTGCGCCACATGCGCTTAACCCGCTGTGCTATCACCCAACTCCCATAATTGCCTTTTTTTTTTTAAGGTCCCTTCTTTTCCTTTCCAACCCATACATGATCCTACTACTACAATCAAATATCCCTCTCTTTTTCTTCTTTCTCTGGGTCCTGAGCCCACTTGTCCTCTTCCTCCTATCACTTCTGCCCCACTGGGAGATGGATCAAAATTATTTTGGGGGTTGGAGTTCTGGCTTCTGTAATTGCTGCTCTGCTGGACATGAGCGTTAGCAGGTCGATCCACACCCCCAGCCTGTTTCTATCCTCCCCTAGTGCCAGGGTTTCTTTAGTTTCCCATAACAGCTGGAAAGGGATGTTTTTACCAGTTGTGCATGTGTATCTGACAAGCCAGAAGCCAGCTACAAAGAGAAAGCAGAGGACAGACAAGAAATGTCCTCAGGGGAGGTCTCCAGTGCTGAGAACTGAGACTTTCAAATGCTAACCTCTTACAGTAATGTGATCTGGAATTTAATTTTTAATATTTATTTATTCCCTTTTGTTGCCCTTGTTTTATTGTTGTAGTTATTATTGATGTCTCCCTTCAGAGAGTGGGGCAGTTTCTACCACTATTATTCTACACTGAGGTCAACAGGAGGGCTTATGTGCACATTCCTGATGGAAGGGACCAGTGATGGTGGAGAGAGGGATCTGTTAGAGGTCACATCCCATCATATCTCTGTGGAAATCCCAGGATTCCCTAACTAAGGCCCCATATGGTGGGGTGTACCTAGCCCCTCTTGAACCCTTTTCATCTTATAAAACTGAAACTCTGTCCTCATTAAACAGTGACCCCTTTCCTTCCTCCCCTCTCCACTGCCAGCCTGGGGGGCCACCACTCTGCTATCCTGATTCCCTAAGTTTGCCTTCTCTGTGCATTCTGTTACGTGGAGTCAGTTCATCTGAGGATAGCCTTTTTGTGAGCGGCTTATTTCACTCAACGCACCATCCTCTGGGTCCCTCCATGTTGTAGTGAGTGCTAGACTCTTCTGTCTCTTCAGGGCTGAATACCATTCCATCCTCTGCATCTTTTACATCCTGTTCATCCTTTTTCATTTTTTTTTTAAATTTATTTCCTTTTGTTGCCCATGTTGTTGCCCATGTTTTTGTTGCCCATGTTGTTTTATAATTGTTATTGACTGGATAGGACATTGTTGGATAAGACAGAGAGAAATGGAGAGAGGAGGGGAAGACAGAGAAGGAGAGAGAAAGATAGACACCTGCAGACCTGCTTCACCGTTTGTGAAGCAACTCCCCTGCAGGTGGGGAGCCAGAGGCTTGAACCGGTGTCGGACTGTGACACAGAGGAGAGAGAGAGAGGAGATCCGGAGCAGAGAGGGAACATAATTCTTTATTCACACGGACACCTCAGAGTTGGGTGAGAGCACAACAGTTCGGGCCACGTGGACCTAGCAAAAATGGCCGCCTCCTGCTACGCACAGCACACTTCCCTGCGTCCATTCTGAGGTGAAAAGTGGGCAAGAAGAGAGAGAGAGGCGAAAGCAGAAGGGCTTTATAGGGCAAAAACCAGGAGTGACGAGTCGGGACAGGATTGGTTGGGAAAGGTACTCCAAGAATATCGTATTAACTCTCGTGGGAACTGGCAATAACCTGAGGGGACAACATGGCGGCTGTGACTGCATCTGCACAATTTCCCAGCAAACCGGGATCCTTATGCAGGTCCTTGCACTTTGTTCCACAAGTGCTTAAGCCACTGCGCTACCACCCAACTCCCTGAAATTTATTTTTAACAAATGATTAGGTTGGATGGAACCTACTGACCACTAATGAAAAACGAATTTGTGACTGGACTCCTCACTATCACCAGCTCACCACCTTTCTATCCCTGATATCTCATATCAGGAATGCTCTGATTCTCTCTCAGAAATAAATTTATCTTTGAAAAGAAAAAAACAATGTCACAGGGCTAGGCAGTGGTGCACCTGGTTAAGTGTACATGTTACCATGCTCAAAAGACCTGGGTTCAAGCCCCTGGTCCCCATCTTCAAGGGAGAAGCTTCACAAGCGGTACAGCAGGGCTGCAAGTATCTCTCCATCTCTTTTCCTCTCTGTCTCCCTCTCCTCTCTCCATTTTTCTCTCTGTTTACCCAATAATAAATAAATAAAAAGATTTTAAAAGAAAAGTACTTAATATGGAAGACACCAAAAAATAGTAAAGATCAATTTGGAAGAAGCATACTACAAGAAGAAAAAAGTTTCAAAGCTAAATTTAATATTCTCAGGGCAATCAAAGAATATTTTACCTTCATGAAATAATAATAGGATGCTATTAAAATGAACATGAAGAGGGGAAAGTGACTCTTGTAAAATTAATTTTTTATCAGTCAAGATGAAAAATTTAGAAGAATAAAAAAAGATAATGGGGTCAGGCGGTGGCGCAGAGGGTTAAGTGAATGTGGCACAAAGTGCAAGGACTGGAGTAAGGATCCCAGTACGAGCCCCTGGCTCCCCACCTGCAGGGGAGAAACTTCACAGAAGGTGAAGCAGGTCTGCAGGTGTCTATCTTTCTCTCCCCCTCTCAGTCTTCCCCTCCTGTCTCCATTTCTCTCTGTCCTATCCAACAATGAATGACATCAACAATAACAATAATAACCACAACAAGGCTACAACAACAAGGGCAACAAAAGGGGGGGGCGGAAATGGCCTCCAGGAGCAGTGGATTCATGGTGCAGGCACTCAGCCCCAGCAATAACCCTGGAGGCAAAAACAAAAATAACAGGATGAAAAATATGAGCTGAATAAGATAGTTATCACACCAGACCAGGGGGTACAACACCTGAATAATGGGTGTGCTGGAAGAAGAGTACAGGAAAAAAAACAAAGAGAAGGAAATTGGTTCATTTAGATCTCAAGAACATTCTCTAGGGTATAAAGAATGATTCTGCAAGTTGAAAGGGTCAACTGGCAGTGGACATAAGTAGACCCACACAGAGACACAGGATATTTTGAAACATGAAAGACAAGACTTAGTCAAACTAATTATTCCACCCACCTTGCCAATGACTGGACATACAGTGAGAGTCTAGCCAATGAGACAAATAAGGGAAGAGTTGGCCTTCTGGGAAATCTTTTATTTTAACTTTATTTAACCTGCAAGGGATCAGCTTCATGAGTGGTAGCGCAGCAGATTAAGCGCAAGTGGTGCAAAGTGCAAGGACCAGCTGAAGGATCCCAGTTCCAGCCCCCAGCTCCCCACCTGCAGGGGAGTCGGTTCACAGGTGGTGAAATAGGTCTGCAGGTGTCTTTCTCTCCCCTTCTCTGTCTTCCTCTCCTTTCTCCACTTGTCTCTGTCCTATCCAATAACAACAACATCAATCATAACTACAACAATAAAACAAGGGCAACAAAAGGGGATAAATAAATATTTTTAATTTTTTTCTTTTCTTTTTTAAATTTTTATTTATCTTAATGAAAGAGTGCTACAGAAAGAAAGAGCAGAGCCCCTGGATGTGAGGGTGATCTGACTACGAAATCTGTCACCCCATTGATCACCAGGGTAGATTCGGCTGATCTGGCTGGCTAGGCGGATATCCCCTTCCTCCCTCACCACTCCATGTGCATCCCTCCTGAAGCTGTGCACCGGTCTTCAGTCGAGGGTATAGGAGTAGCTGCGCCCCCCTGCTAGAACCTCCAAACAAGCTCTCAAGAAAGAGCAGAGCCCTACTCAGCTCTGGCTTATGGTGGTGCTGGGGATTGAACCTGGGACTTCAGAGCCTCAGGCATGAGAATTCTTTGCATTACCATTACACTGTCTCCCCAGCCCAAATAAATATATCTTTTCAAAAGGAAATATTAGGAGAGGGAAATAACCCAGTAGAATGTGCACCTTACCAGGCCTAGGACCCTGAATTTGAGCCCTGACACCACAAAAACACTGTGGGCAGTACCAAAGGACTCCCGTGTATGGTTTTGTCTTTTTTTTTTTTTAATAGAAAGAAAAGGCAGGGAAGTAGAAAAAGAATGAAAGAGACTAGGAGTCGGGCAGTAGCACAGTAGGTTAAGTGCACGTGGCACAAAGCGCAAGGATCCCACCCCGGGCTCCCCACCTGCAGGGGAGTCACTTCACAAGTGGTGAAGCAGGTCTGCAGGTGTCTGTCTTTCTCTCCCCCTCTCTGTCTTCCCTACTCTCTCCATTTCTCTCTGTCCTATCCAACAACAACAACATCAATAATAAATGCAAAAAAAAACAACAAGGGCAACAAAAGGGAATAAATAAATAAAATAAAATAAAAAAGAAAGAAAGAACTTGTAAACCACCATTAATCCCACATAAATAAATACTTTAAGCCCCTAATGAGTAGAGAAATCTAGCCCAAACTTGATAAAAAGTTAATAAAGTGGTTTGCTCATTGAAGAAAAAGTGGAGAACAAAACATTGGATTGAAAGTCTGCTCAGTGGTTTGCTTAGACATGAGGTCCAACATTCACTCTCCAAAACTACATTTTTTAAAAAGACATGTTTCCATTCATGCCAAGATGTGAAGTTGAATACCTTTGTCTTCTCACCTGGCCTTTACCCAGCTATGTTTGCTTGTTGTTTTCAGGACTGGACTGGAGAGGGAAAATGAACAAGTGGCTTGCCCTTTAGTCTATTTTTTGGAAAGACTTATGAAAAATAAGTCTTAGACCTCATAATTTTGTGAAATCCAATGTATGGCGACTACCTAACAATCTTTGATTCCTCTTCATCTAGCCTATATTTCTTTTCTTTTTCTTGAATGTTATTATCTTTATTTGCTTATTGAATAAATGCAGCCAGAAATTGAGAGGGAATGGGGTGATAGAAAGGGAGAGAGACAGAGAGATACCTGCAACACTGCTTCACCACTTGCAGAGCTTCCCCCCTTCAGGTGGGTATAGGGGCTCGAACTCAGGTCCTTGAGCATTGTGATATGTGTACTCAACCAGGTGTGCCAACACCGGGCCTATCTATGTTTCTATTTCATCTCATTCCAATTTTGCCACTTATTTCTTCAAGAAATACATGTGTCACCTAAATTTTAGAGTTTACTGATGTATGTTTTTTATTTTAGATCCATTATACTAAGTAGTTCCCTTCCATACTATATTTTCTTTGTGTGGCTTTCTTCTTTATCAGCAGGGCCAGTAGAAAAAAAATGGTTATGGACTTCCGGAGGCAGCTACGAGCAGCAGATCGCTTTCTCTCCTCTCCTCTCCTCTCCTCTCCTCTCCTCTCCCAGATCAACTAGGAATACCAAAGGAGACCACCCGGGACCTAAACAAGACAGGACTAGAATGACCACAGGAACCCAGTAAATCACAAACACGTGTGGCTGGTGACAGAGAGGAGAGAGGGGCCTAAGGAGAGATTAAGTGACTGCTAACAGTTCAGCAGTTTATCAGTGGAGACACCACCTCCAGTCTGCTCCACCAACAAGGGGACAGCTTAAGGGAGGAGAGGACTCCCCAGAGACTCACCAAGTGCAACTCTGAGTCTGCACTGCTACTACCCTCAGAATCTGGAGCAGCGACAGGAAGGGACACCAGGGTACAGAGATCTAACCAGGAAACTCAGGAGAAGACCTATACCTCGGTGGCATAGCTGAGGGGCTGTGAAAGTCTCTTTGCATAACCACTGGGTTATCTCTGCCACACCCTGCTTTATCTCTTGGTCAGGAGTCAGTGATTAAGCTAAGAACCCTATTGATAGTTTAAAAGCCCTCAGGTTCCCATAGCCTACAGGGAAGGGAAAAAAAAAGAAAGAGGCTTTTAAACCACTGAGCTCCAACTCAGGGATTGAAATAACTGTTAACTTCCACCACTGTGAACCCTTTAATTAAATTACTTAGACACAAGTCAATCCAGGCAATAGTGATCAATAATTTGAAAAGCACTGGTAAAGGGAACTCATAACATAATATATAAAATTATTAAAACAACAAGAAAAAATATTGGAGACTCGAACCAGGACAAGAGTCCAGCTAAAAGTCCTCCAGAGGGTGAAGCACAAAATAATGAGTTCAACATCCAAACATTAGCTAAGGAAATAATAACAGGAGTGAGTAAAGAATTTGAAAAATTGTAATCAGAAATGGAGGAACAACAAATGAGAATATGAAAGAAAATACTAATTATCTCATGGTTATTAGAGAGCTGAAAGCTGAAATCGCTGAGCTAAGAAGGCAACTAGCTGAACAAGCTAAAACAGTATCAGAGCAGGGCAACAAAATAGATGAACTCCAGAAAGCAGTAGAAGGCAGAAAGAATAGAATCTATGAGGATGAAGACAGAATTAGCAAGATTGAGGATGAATTAGAGACAACTAAAAAAGAAGTAAGAGATCTCAAAAAGAGATTAAGAGATGCTAAAAACAACAACAGAGTCCTATGGGATGACTTCAAAAGAAACAATATACGCATTATTGGCATACCAGAGGAAGAAAGACAAGGAGAGGAAGAAAGCATTTTCCAGGCCATAGTAGCTGAAAACTTCTCTAGTCTAGACAACATCAAAGATATAAAAATTCAAGAAGCACAGAGGGTCCCAAACAGAATTAACCCAGACCTAAAGACACCAAGATATGTCATACTTAGAATGGAAAGGAATAAGGATAAAGAAAAGATCCTGAAGGCTGCAAGAGAAAAACAAAGAGTCACCTACAAAGGAAAACCCGGAAGATTAGCAGCAGACTTCTCCATACAAACACTACAGGCCAGAAGAGAATGGCAAGGTATCTATCGAGTGCTCAATGAGAAAGGCTTTCAGCCAAGAATACTATATCCTGCTAGACTGTCATTCAGACTAGATGGAGGCATCAAAACCTTCTCAGACAAGCAACAGTTGAAGGAATCAACCATCACCAAGCCTGCCCTGAAAGAAGTTCTGAAAGGTCTCCTATAAACAACCAGACCACCACAAATAGGACATATATCAAACACTCAAAAACTCTACAAGAATGGCGTTAAAATATCTTCAATCTTTGATATCAATAAATGTCAATGGCCTGAATTCACCTATTAAAAGACACAGAGTAGGAAGATGGATCAGAAAACACAGCCCAACAATATGCTGTCTACAGGAAACCCACCTAACTCAACAAGACAAACACAGACTTAAATTGAAAGGATGGAAAACTATCATACAAGCCAATGGCCCACAAAAAAGGGCAGGAAGAGCTATTCTCATCTCTGACATGATAGACTTTAAAATAGATAAGATTAAAAAAGATAGGAATGGACACTACTTAATGCTCAGAGGATCAGTCAATCAAGAGGACTTAACAATTATCAACATCTATGCACCCAATGAGAAGCCATCTAAATACATCAAACTTCTACAGAAAGAGCTACAGCAATATATTAACAGTAACACAATCATAGTAGGGGACTTCAACACCCCACTCTCTCAACTTGACAGATCATCCAGGCAAAAAATCAATAAAGTCATAAGGGAGCTAAATGAAGAGATAGATAAACTAGAACTACTGGACATTTTCAGAGTCATTCATCCTAAGAAACTGGAATACACATTTTACTCAAATCCACATGGGTCATTCTCAAGGATAGACCATATGTTAGGCCACAAAGACAGCATCAGCCAATGAAAGAGCATTGAAATCATCCCAAGCATCTTCTCAGACCACAGTGGAATTAAACTAACACTTAACAATCAACAAAAGATTAGTAACCGTGCCAAAATGTGGAAGCTCAACAGTACACTTCTTAACAACTTCTGGGTCAAAGAGGAAATAAAAGAAGAAATCAAAATGTTTCGAGAGTTCAATGAAAATGAAGACACAAGCTATCAAAATATTTGGGACACAGCTAAAGCAGTCCTAAGAGGGAAGTTCATAGCTATACAAGCACACATTAGGAAACAAGAAAAAGCACAAATAAACAGCCTTATTGCACATCTTAAAGACCTAGAAGAAGAACAACAAAGGAACCCTAAAGCAACCAGAAGGACAGAAATCACTAAAGTTAGGGCAGAAATAAATAACATTGAGAATAGGAAAACCATACAAAAGATCAATGAAAGTAAATGTTGGTTCTTCGAAAGAGTAAACAAAATCGACAAACCTTTAGCCAGACTCACAAAACAAAAAAGGGAGAAGACCCAAATAAATCGGATAGTAAATGAAAGAGGATATATCACAACAGACACCGCAGAAATTCAACATATCATGCGAGGCTTCTATGAACAACTATATGCCACCAAGCTAGAGAACCTGGAAGAAATGGATGATTTCCTAGATACCTACCAACTTCCAAAACTAAGTAAAGAGGAAGTGGGTAACATGAACAGGCCCATCACAGCTAATGAAATTGAAACAGTTATCAAAAATCTTCCCAAAAATAAAAGTCCTGGACCAGATGGTTTTACAAATGAATTCTATAAAACCTTCAAAGAAGAACTAATACCTCTACTTTTAAAAGTCTTCCAGAAGATTGAAGACACTGGAATACTCCCTGCCAGCTTCTATGAAGCCAACATCACCCTGATACCAAAAGCAGACAGGGACACAACCAAAAAAGAAAACTACAGACCAATATCTCTGATGAACATAGATGCGAAAATATTGAACACAATTCTAGCCAACCGGATACAGCAGTATATCAAAAAGATTGTTCATCATGACCAAGTGGGGTTTATCCCAGGCATGCAAGGTTGGTTTAATATACGTAAATCAATCAATGTGATCCACCACATCAACAAAAGCAAGACCAAAAACCACATGGTCATATCAATAGATGCAGAGAAAGCCTTTGACAAAATACAACATCCCTTTATGATCACAACACTACAAAAAATGGGAATAGATGGAAAATTCCTGAAGATTGTGGAGTCTATATATAGCAAACCTAAAGCCAACATCATACTCAATGGTGAAAAACTGGAAGCATTTCCCCTCAGATCAGGTCCTAGACAGGGCTGCCCACTATCACCATTACTATTCAACATAGTGTTGGAAGTTCTTGCCATAGCAGGAGCAAGGAATTCAAGGGATACAGATTGGAAGAGAAGAAGTCAAACTCTCCTTATTTGCAGATGACATGATAGTATACATGGAAAATCCTAAGGAATCCAGCAAAAAGCTTTTGGAAATCATCAGGCAATACAGTAAGGTGTCAGGCTAAAATAATTAACATTCAAAAGTCAGTGGTATTCCTCTATGCAAACACTAAGTTAGAAGAAATTGAAATCCAGAAATCAATTCCTTTTACTATAGCAACAAAAACAATAAAATATCTAGGAGTAAACCTAACCAAAGAAGTGAAAGACTTGTATACTGAAAATTATGAGTCACTACTCAAAGAAATTGAAAAAGACACAAAGAAGTGGAAAGATATCCATGTTCATGGGTTGAAAGAATTAACATCATCAAAATGAATATATTACCCAGAGCCATCTACAAATTTAATGCTATCCCCATCAAGATCCCAAGCACATTTTTTAGGAGAATAGAAAAAATGCTACAAATGTTTATCTGGAACCAGAAAAGACCTAGAATTGCCAAAACAATCTTGAGAAAAAAGAACAGAACTGGAGGCATCACACTCCCAGATCTCAAACTGTATTATAGGGCCATTGTCATCAAAACTGCTTGGTATTGGAACATGAACAGACACACTGACCAGTGGAATAGAATTGAGAGCCCAGAAATGAGGCCCCATACCTATGGATATCTCATCTTTGACAAAGGGGCCCAGACTATTACATGGGGAAAGCAGAGTCTCTTCAACAAATGGTGTTGGAAACAATGGGTTGAAACATGCAGAAGAATGAAACTGAATCACTGTATTTCACCAAATACAAAAGTAAATTCCAAGTGGATCAAGGACTTGGATGTTAGACCACAAACTGTCAAATACTTAGAGGAAAATATTGGCAGGACTCTTTTCCGCATAAATTTTAAAGACATCTTCAATGAAACGAATCCAATTACAAAGAAGACTAAGGCAAGTATAAACCTATGGGACTACATCAAATTAAAAAGCTTCTTCACAGCAAAAGAAACCACTACCCAAACCAAGAGACCCCTCACAGAATGGGAGAAGATCTTTACATGCCATACACCAGATAAGCGTTTAATAACCAACATATATAAAGAGCTTGCCAGACTCAACAACAAGACAACAAATAACCCCATCCAAAAATGGGGGGAGGACTTGGACAGAATATTCACCACTGAAGAGATCCAAAAGGCCGAGAAACACATGAAAAAATGCTCCAAGTCTCTGATTGTCAGAGAAATGCAAATCAAGACAACAATGAGGTATCACTTCACTCCTGTGAGAATGTCATACATCAGAAAAGGTAACAGCAGCAAATGCTGGAGAGGGTGTGGGGTCAAAGGAACCCTCATACACTGCTGGTGGGAATGTCAATTGGTCCAACCTCTTTGGAGAACAGTCTGGAGAACTCTCAGAAGGCTAGAAATGGACCTACCCTATGACCCTGCAATTCCTCTCCTGGGGATATATCCTAAGGAACTCAACACATCCATCCAAAAAGATCTGTGTACACATATGTTCTTGGCAGCACAATTTGTGGAAGCAACCCAGGTGTCCAACAACAGATGAGTGGCTGAGCAAGTTGTGGTCTCTATACACAATTGAATACTACTCAGCTGTAAAAAATGGTGACTTCACCGTTTTCAGCCGATCTTGGATGGACCTTGAAAAATTCATGTTGAGTGAAATAAGTCAGAAACAGAAGGATGAATATGGGATGATCTCACTCTCAGGCAGAAGTTGAAAAACAAGATCAGAAAAGAAAACACAAGTAGAACCTGAAATGGAATTGGCATATTGCCCCCAAGTAAAAGACTCTGGGGTGGGTGGGTGGGGAGAATACAGGTCCATGAAGGATGATAAATGACATAGTAGGGGTTGTACTGTTAAATGGGAAACTGGGGAATGTTATGCATGTACAAACTATTGTATTTACTGTTGAATGTAAAACATTAATTCCCCAATAAAGAAATAAATTAAAAAAAAAAAAAGAAAAAAAAATGGTTATGGGGGCCAGGTGGTGGCGCACCTGGTTGAGAGCACATGTTACAGTGTACAAGGACCCAGGTTCTAGTCCCCAGTCCCCACCTGCATGGGGAAAGCTTCACGAGTGGTGAAGCAGTGCTGCAGGTGTCTCTCTGTCTCTCTCTCTGTCTATCACCCCCATCCCTCTCAATTTCTGGCTGTGTCTATCCAATAAATAAATAAAAATTTTAAAATATATTAATTTTTTTAATGGTTATAAATAATTTCAAGATTTTGTATTTAAAAAAATCAACCTGTTTTTATTTTACCTCTCTCATCTACTGATTTGTGCTTTTACCATTATCATAATTTTTATTCTTTTACAGTCACTCTAAATGTCTACTTCTTACCTTTTTCAGATTGAAAATTTGGCTCCTTTATCTTTCCATCTTCCTTGTTCCTAAAGTATTTCAAACTGTAGGTTTCCCTCTTAGCACAATTTGAATTGCATTGTACAGATGTCACCGTGCCCTGCCTTCACCCTAGGAATCGAGTGAGTCCCCCTAAGTAAGCATCTTCTGAAATAGTTCCAGGAGCCTCTGTCTCTAGGTAGCCATCTTCTTGGTCCCCTCCCCAACAGTGAGGGGTAGCCCTAGAGCCCTGTGTAGAATGACTAAATTAGGACAAAGTTGAGAGATACCACTTCCAAGATTTGGTTATGGGAGGCAATATTTTCCTCTTCTTAGTACTCTCCTCCTTTCCTCTCACGCACTCACTCCAGTGGAGCAAGCTGCCATATATTGGAAAGGTCCACATAACCAGAGACTGAAGGTGGCCTTTGATCAACAATCCCTGAGGCCCACAGATTCCTCAGCCCAGAAGTCTGAAGCCTGCCAGCACTTCACGAATGAACTCAGCGCCCTTTCCAAGTCAGCCTCAACATGACTTGACTGCAGCTGGAATTTCAGAACTAAGCCAGGGCACGGGGGTCCCACACCACCTTGTGCTCCTGACCCACTGAAGCTGTGAAGTAGTAAATATTTGGGGTTTTAAAAAAACATATGGGGCCAGGTGGTAGCACACCTGGTTAAGCACACATGTTATAGTGTACAAGGACCTGGGTTCAAGCCCTTAGTTCCCACCTGCAGGGGTAAAGCTACATGAGTGGTGAAGCAGTGTTGCAGGTGTCTCCCTCCCTCTCTATCACCCCTTTCCTCTCAATTTCTGTCTGTCTCTAGCCAATAAATAAATAAAGATAATTAAAAAATTACCAAGTGCAGGTCCTTGCACTTTGTGCCACCTGCACTTAACCCACTGCACTACCCCCCGACTCCCTTGTTTGTTTTTTTTAATAGGGCATCAGAGAATGAACTCAGGACCTGCTGCATGTGTGGTAGTGCTGGGCAGTCTCTTTGGCTTGAGTTTTTATTCTCCACTTTTTGAGAGATGGGAAAGAGAGAAAATAGACACCGAGAGAAGAGAGACATGGGTTGGGGAAACAGCATAATGGTTCTGCAAAAGACTCTATGCCAGAGGCTCTGATGTCCCAAGTTCAATCCCCAGCACTACCATAAGCCAGAGCTGAGCAATGCTCTGGTCTGTCTCTCTGTATCTCTGTCTCATTAAAATAAAATAGAGAGACACCACAGCACCAACTCCCTGAGCTCCCTTGATGCCAACATTGGTACATCCATGTGGTACTTGGGCTTGAACCCCTGGCTTCACACACACCAAAGCATGTGCTCCACTCAGTGAGCTGTCTGCACAGGTAATTCTTGATACACTACTCCTTGTTCATGCCCTTTTTTCACACACAATACAGCCCTCTTTACAAAGTTTAGAGATGGATGCAGATGGAAGCTTTTCTCAGAATCCCTATCTTTCTCTAGCTCCTCCAGGGTTGGGATCGGAAGTTGTTGACTTTCTGGGCTGGAAAATAAATTCTGAATAGCTTTAATTTATCTGTCACCTTCATTCCATCATGAGCTGCTTTATGTCTAAGACTATTAGATCTTCCTGGCGCACGGTTCCTTTTATCAACCTGCAAAGTCTGGTTTTGTCTTTGATTTTTTTTTTTTGCCACATATTTGTTTGGCCTGATACTAAAAATTGATACTTGATCTTAATTTGCCTGGAGTCTCTTTTCATTGCTTTATGTTCAATCTGCCAATGTGCCACTTAGGCAATACATCGCAGAATCTGTCCACTGCTGAGTCTGTGGCTTGTGGCAGCCACCTTTCTTTCTGGGGTTTCTGCCTTCAGAGGCCCCCCTAAATTAAGCCTGGGCACCCCGTGATTCCCAGAAGACAAGTGATTCCTTGCCTAGCAACAGACACCTCTCTAATCTAGACAAAGACCTTTACTCTGTGCTCTTCCAGATGAGCTGAGAATCACTGGGGACAGAAAACCCTGCCTGAACTCTCCAGGCTCAGATTATTTCTCCTGGCACCCTCTGAGGTGGGCAGTGATGGAAACTGGTCTTATGGAGCTGGGTACCCAGTGTGCCTGTATGCCCCTTATGATTGACCGTGACCTAAAGATTTTGAGCAATCTAGGTTCTGAATCTAACCTTGAGAGCCAAAGTTTGTTCTTCCTTGGGGAACCACCTGCCAGCTACCACCTGGGTTCTCCCAAGGCAAGAGAGAGAAAAAAACAGCACAGCAAACCCACCATTCCTCATCCCTACCTGCCAGGCTAGCGTGAGGGTGTTTCTTCCCAGGCACGTGTTCTCTGGGTTAGAGAGAACTTGACCGGAGCCAACCTGGGCTGCTGCTTACTCAGTGACACGGAGAGAGACCAGGAACTCATGGCAGAGCAGGAATGCAATGTGTCTTTATTGATCAGAGACCACGGTTTTATATATTTATAACCAGAAGTGGCAAGTCGGAAAAGGAAATGTCTAGGAAAGGGGTTGGAGAAAAGGAAAGGGTGGGAAGGTAGAAAGCTTCTGTAGCAACTGTTGTTAGGGTTTTAGCTGGTGGGATTAATTAATACCCTGAAGGCAGGGTGGGTCTCGAGGTAGAAAGAAGATAGATCAAAGGTGGGGATCTTTCAGGCAAAACAATGATTATGTAAATAGACCGTAGTGTCAGCAATGGAGGATGGAGCAGGGGGGCTGCCTGACACCCACCCACCAGACTGGACCCAACACAGCCCTTTCTACAAAGTCTAGAGATGGCTGCAGATGGAAGCTTTGCTTGGAATTCCTATCTTTCTCTAGCTCCTCCTGGGTTGGGATCAGAAATTGTTGGCTTTCTGGGCTGTAAAATAAATTCTGGATAGCCTGGAATAAAGATTTGTTTTCCTTGCATGAGATCACATGATTGTTTGTTGCCTGTAAGTCAACTTAATTTAGAATCTGTATTTCTCCTGTGGTCAGGCTTGTGGGAAAATAGAAACCTTTTCTGTCTTTCTGCCCTGCTCAATAGGCAATATATTCACTTGCTTGAAAAGAAGAAAAAGCGATTGAAGTGACACTGGATTTCCTCCTATCGCCACATGTAACCACTGCTGTTTGGTCACTTTTGCATCTTTCTAGAGTTTCATTACATACAAACAAGCAAGCATATTTAGAATGTATTATATGCTCACCTACACACACACACACACACACACACACACACACACACACACTTATCTACCCCTTTTTTTATCTCCAGACCACTGCTCAGCTCTGACTTATGGTGGTGCAGGGGATTGAACCTGGGACTTTGGAACCTCAGGCATGAAAATCTCGTTGCATAACCATTATGCTATCACCCCTGCCCTCTGCCCTCTTTTCTCAACTGACAATAAACTATATAACTTGTTCAGCATTTTACCTTGGCTGCTTCACTTAAAATATCTACTAGGGGGCATCAGGCAGTAGCGCAGCGGGTTAAGCACACATGGAGCAAAGCGCAAGGATCAGCCAGCATAAGAATCCCAGGTTAAGCCCCCGGCTCCCCATCTGCAGGGGAGTCACTTCACAGGTGGTGAAGCAGATCTGCAGGTGTCTATCTTTCTCTCTCCCTCTCTGTCTTCCCCTCTTCTCTCCATTTCTGTCTTATCCGACAACAACAACATCATTAACAACAACAATAATAACTACAACAATGAAAAACAAGGGCAACAAAAGGGGGGGAAGCAAAATGTATAAATATATCTACTAGATGGAACCGAGAATTTACCCAGGAGAGTGCATGCCTTACCAGAAGTGAGGCTTTGGGTCTGAACTCCCAGCACCACGAGAGGAGTACCACAACACCAGGGGAAGGTCCATGGATGATGGAGTGGTTCTATTACATCTCCTCGCTGTCTCTACTTCTCTCCTTTTTCTCCACTTCTCTCTAAAATAAAGAATGATGAGTCAGCAAGATATCTCACCAGATAGGGTGTGTGTGTTACCATGAATATAGTTCAGGTTCAAGCCCTGGGACCACATGGGAGTGCTGTATCACTGGAGGGAACTCTGGCACTATGATATCTCTCTATCTCTGTGTGTGTGTGTGTTTATCTGTCTATCTGTCTGAGTAAAAAAGCAACCAGAAAAGGTGAAATAGCACATATTCAAGGCCCTTGAATCTGAAAAAACAAAACAGAATAAAGAATGAAAAAGTAGGGGTTGGACAGTGGCACACCTGATTAAGTGCACGTTACCCACAAGGACCCAGGTTCAAGGCCCCGACCCCTACCTGCAGGAGGAAAGCTTCACAAGCAGTGAAGCAGTGCTACAAGTGTCTCTCTGTCTCTCTCCTACTCCATCCCCCTTCCCTCTCAGTCTCTCTCTGTACTATCAAATCAAATAAATAAAGTTAAAAGAAATGAGGCCCTTTGGAGGCAAAAAAAAAAAAAAAAAGAAAGAAAGAAAGAAAAGAAAAGAAAAGAAAAGAAAAGAAAAGAAAAGAAAAGAAAAGAAAAGGAAAGGAAAGGAAAGGAAAGGAAAGAGGCCCAGGGCCTGGCAGTGGCACAGTGGGTTAAGGACACATGGTGTACAGTGCAGGGACTTTAAGGACCCCAGTTCAAGCCCCCGGTTCCCCACCTGCAGGGGAGTCACTTCACAAGCAGTGAAGCAGGTCTGCAGGTGTCTATCTTTCTCCCCCCCCCCCTCCTCTCTAGATTTCTCTCTGTCCTATCCAACAACAGCAGCAGCAACAATGAAAAAAATAGCCTCCAGGAGCAGTGGATTCATACTGCAGTCACCAAGCCCCAGCGATAACCCTGGAGGCAAAAAGAAAGAAGAAAGAAAGAAAGAAAGAAAGAAAGAAAGAAAGAAAGAAAGAAAGAAAGAAAGAAAGAAAGAAAGAAAGAAAGAAAGAGGGAGTCGGGCTGTAGCGCAGCGGGTTAAGCGCCCGTGGTGCAAAGCACAAGGACCGGCATAGGGATCCCGGTTCGAACCCCGGCTCCCCACCTGCAGGGGAGTCACTTCACAGGCGGTGAAGCAGGTCTGCAGGTGTCTGTCTTTCTCTCCTCCTCTCTGTCTTCCCCTCCTCCCTCCATTTCTCTCTGTCCTATCCAACAACGACGACAACAACAACAATAATAACTACAACAATAACAACAAGGGCAACAAAAGGGAATAAATAAAATAAATATTAAAAAGAAAAAAAGAAAAAGAAAGAAAGAAAGAGAGAGAGAAAGAAAGAAAGAAAGAAAGAAAGAAAGAAAGAAAGAAAGAAAGGAAGAAAGAAAGAAAGGAGATCAATCCTTCCTCACATTAAAGGGAACCCCGGCAGTGCAGGAGGTGGTGTAGTGGATAAAGCATCGCACTATCAAGCATGAGGTCCAGACTTTGATCCTTGGCAGCACATATACCAGAATGGTGCTCTGGTTCTCTTTTTCTCTCCTTAATAAACAAACACTTTTTAATTAATTAAAAAAATAAAGGAAGCTTCAGTGCAGTGAGGCCTCAGAGATGACTACGAAGAAGGGAGAGAGGCCCCAGGTGGGTGACACCCAGCTAAGTGTACATGCTACCATGTGCAAGGACCCAGGTTCAAGACCCCGGTCCCCACCTGCAGGGGGGAGCTTCATAAACAGTAAAGCAGTACTGCACCTTTCTCTCTCTCTCTCTCCTCTCTCTCTCTCTCTCTCTCTCTCCTCTCTCTTCCTCTCTATCTCCCCCTCTTCTTTTGACTTCTCTCTACCCAATAAACAGTAGGTACAAATAAAATAAAGTTAAAATCAGGAAGAAAGTCACTTCAACATCCAGCAGTTTTCTCTAGAGAGAGACTGGCCCTTCTTTTTTACAGTCGGACCATCACCCACAGTGGCATGGCCTGTGACTAATGTAGACCATCTCCCACGAAGATGCCAGGCTGTACCCGGCCGCTTGCCATCCCAGGCCTGCCGCACTGAAGAGCACACGGCTTTTAAGGGATGGGGAAATGTGCGAAACAGCCACCGGGTTTCCTAATGTGAGTGTTTCCCAGGCGGCTCTTGTTCCTGCTGCTGTTACTCCCTGACGCATTTTTATTTTCTCAGAAGCCAAATGCTGATGTTTTATTGCAGCAGGCGCATTGTTCAGGGTCATTTGAGCAATTGCGATCACACGATACATTTTTTCAAAATGTGCATTTGTTGAGGCCCCGGGAATAGCAACAACAGCCACCAATCACACATCTGTCTTGTGCCTTCTGTGACCCCCAAGGGCTGAGCTGGAGAAATGGGGTGAGGGGAGGGGCACTGTGCCATATCAGCATGCAGACATACCTGTCACAGCAGTGGGAGAAGCCCTGGGCCTGCTGGTCAAGCTCTCCCCAGGGTCACGGACCCCACGAATGCTCACAGGAGCATGCTTCTGAATGCTCTGTGGCTGACGGATTCCCACGGCATACATTCCTAAGGGTACTGGATGCAGGGGCTCCAAAAGATAAATTTACAGTCACCAAGGAATGGACGTTAGCCCAGTGTTCATGAATGAGAGACAGGAAGACGGGCCAGACGGTGGCGCACCTGGTTAAGTGTACACACTACAGTGTTCAAGGGCCCAGGTTCAAGCCCCTGGTCCCTACCTGCAGGGGAAAGCTTCATGAGTAGTGAAGCAGGACTGCTGGTGTCTCTCTGTCTTTCCCCCTGTAACTCCTCCTCCCCCTCATATCTCTCTGTCTCTATCCAATAATTAATAAATAAAAATATTTTTTAAAGAAATGAAAGAGAAGAGAGCCGGGTGGTAGTGCAGCGGGTTAAGCGCAGGTGGTACAAAGTACAAGAACTGGTGTGAGGATCCCAGTTCGAGCCCTCTCTGTCCTATCCAACAATATCCTACCTAATCAATAACAATTATAAAACAACATGGGCAACAAAAACATGGGCAACAACATGGGCAACAACATGGGCAACAAAAGGAAATAAATTTAAAAAAAAATGAAAAAGGATGAACAGGATGTAAAAGATGCAGAGGATAGAATGGTATTCAGCCCTGAAGAGACAGAAGAGTCTAGCACTCGCTACAACATGGAGGGACCTGGAGGATGGTGCGTTGAGTGAAATAAGCCGCTCACAAAAAGGCTATCCTCAGATGAACTGACTCCACGTAACAGAATGCACAGAGAAGGCAAACTTAGGGAATCAGGATAGCAGAGTGGTGGCCCCCCAGGCTGGCAGTGGAGAGGGGAGGAAGGAAAGGGGTCACTGTTTAATGAGGACAGAGTTTCAGTTTTATAAGATGAAAAGGGTTCAAGAGGGGCTAGGTACACCCCACCATATGGGGCCTTAGTTAGGGAATCCTGGGATTTCCACAGAGATATGATGGGACGTGACCTCTAACAGATCCCTCTCTCCACCATCACTGGTCCCTTCCATCAGGAATGTGCACATAAGCCCTCCTGTTGACCTCAGTGTAGAATAACAGTGGTAGAAACTGCCCCACTCTCTGAAGGGAGGCTGGGTCAACATACTGCCACTCGAGGAAGACTCGAAATGAGTGAAATGAAATGAGTGCAGCCTAGAATTAGAATGTTCCTAGCTGTGACCATGGACTTTGCGATCAGACTGACAGGGACTCAGAGGTTACACAGACTCATGTACTAAATATGAAAAGACATGGGTCCTAGGTCAGACCGACAGGGTTAACAGTTAACAATACTTAGATACTTTTCCCCTATTTGGGAACTACTCTCTGCCCTGATCCAGCTTCCTTGTCCTATTCTCAACTCTGACACCATCCTCCCAGACAATACTTTTAGCCCACCTGCATGTTAGCTATTGAGCTCAGGTAGAAATTACTAAAGTCATGGCCCCCTTGGAACATACCTAAAATAGACTTCCTAGCATCTTTCCACATGAAGACCCTTAATTTCATCTGATTTATTCTTACCTTCAGGTTCCTGTTTATTAAACAATTTGTCCTGATTTATATCTTACCACCTTTCAGCTACCAAGTTGCAGATGCTACCATGACACCATCCTAACTTCCCTGTGCAGATGACCTCACCAGTACATTCTGGAACCTCACCTCTCCAGAGCCCTACCCCACTAGGGAAAGATAGAAAGACTGGGGTGGTATGGATCAACCTGCCAATGTCCGTGTTCAGCAAAGAAGCAATGACAAAAGCCAGACCTTCCACCGTCTGGCTATCTCTATATAATAAATAAAAATAATAAAAAAAAACTTTTAAAAATTCTTTTAACATTTCTTTATTATTGGATAGATATAGAGGGAAATTGGGAGGGGAAGGAGAGCTAGAGAGGGAGAGAGATAGAGAGACACCTGCAACCCTGCTTCACACTTGTGAAGTTTCCCCTTGCAGGAAGGAACCAGGGGCTTGAACTAATATGTGTGTAACATGTATGCTTAACCAGGTGTGCCACTGCCTGGCCTCAAGATAACAAAAAACTTTTTAAAAGTTTATTTATGAGAGAGAGACATGAAAAAGAGAACCAGAGAAAGTAATTATAATTTTCTTAGTTGTGACAAAATGAACACAAATCTTACTATTGGTTTATTTAATTTTTTTTTGCCCCCAGGGTTATTGCTGAGGCTCAGTGCCTGCACCATGAATCCACCGCTCCTGGAGGCTATTTTTCCCCCTTTTGTTGCCCTTGTTGCTGTACAATTGTGGTTATTGTGGTTATTATTTTTATTATTTATGTCATCGTTGTTGGATAGGACAGAGAGAAATGGAGAGAGGAAGGGAAGACAGAGAGGGGGCAGAGAAAGATAGACACCTGCAGACTTGCTTCACCACTTGTAGGTGGGGAGCTGGGGGCTCAAACCAGGATCCTTACACCTGTCCTTGCACTTTGTGCCACATGTGCTTAACCTGCTGCACTACCGCCCGACCCCCTGTTTTATTTAATTTAATTTTTTTTATTTATTTGATAGAGTCAGAGAAATCAAGAGGGAAGGGGAAGAGGGAAAGAGAGACACCTGCAGCATTACTTCACTGCTCATGATGGCAGCGTGTTCTGTGTCAGTTGGAAAGGAGTGGACCCATTCGAGCAGAAACATCACTAGCTCAGCACACTGGGTCACCTACCTCATGGCAGATGTTCATCTAGTAAGTGACGATTGTCACCAACCCAAGTGTCCAAACCTATATGTGTGTTAAAATTTCTATCTAGTGAACAAAAGAATAAAAGGTCTCGGGGAGACAGAGCCAGTGGTAGCACACCAGACTCTCATGCCTCCTGTTAGAGAAATGACCTCCCAAAGCACAAGGCTAGAAACGGTTCTTGGTGAAAGAGAGGAGTTCTACCACACTGGTGTATAGGAGACACCAGGTCACCGCGGGAAATTCTCCCTGCACCTTCGAAAAGCCCACAGTTTTATTGAGGTTCCCCTCCCCAAAGGCGTGGAGGGAGCAGGTTGGTTTCACTATTACAAAGTAGGCAGAAACAGACAAAGGCGACCTTTCACGTAATTGCTATACATCTTCCTTATCTGTGGCCTTGGTATGGGTAAAGAAAGGAAAGAACCCAGTAGCACAGCTATATACAAGACACTGGGTATTATACCCCAAACCCTAACAAAGGGACTTTCCAAAGTTAACCCTATCACCAAATAATGTGACGATAACAATAACTATCCATTGTCTTCTTGAACCCTAAGACAACAGGAACCTCACATTCCCACTATAGAGCCTATGTTTCCCCCAGTCCTGTAACCTTAGGGTGGGGCCCACTTTTCTGCATGCTGCTCTCAATTCATATCAAGTAATATTGCATCCGCAGATCACAACCTAATCAACCCCAGCATGCTTCACTTCAAACTGTGTCCAGAGACTTCAGGTGTGGAATGACAACCCTTCAGCTTCATCACTCGGGTGAGACCTTTCCTTTCATAGTATTCTCTAATTCCATTCCAGGTGGTCCACTCCCCAATAAAGTCCCCAAACCTAGATATAGTCCAGGTCCCCTGAGATAGAGCATAGGTTCACACGTGCCCATAAACTAGGGGAAAAATATATACCTGAAAGCAGAAGTACACAAGAGCCTGCAGGGAATACCCCCCTGTTGTTTTTGACGGGTTATGTTGTTTTCGCCAGGCTGGCTTCACAGGCGGGTAACAGACGACCAGGGACTCATGGCTGGGTTGTACGCAGTATCTCTTTATTCATGCAGGACGCAGCACAATCTAAGACGAGCTAAGCTAAACTCAAGGTACAGTAAAACTCACAATGCTGTCTTTATATATACTTGCAAAGTAGGGTGGAAACAGGATGTGACATAGAGAGGGTGGAGAGAAAAGTGACTGGTGAAAATCAGAGTGTGACAAAGAGGGAGCAGAGCAGGCGAGAATCCTATCACTGAACCACAAATGCCCTGGAGGGAGGGTGGAACTTGTTAACAGTGGTTATGTAAATAGAATGAAGTGGTTATGTAAATAGAATAGTGTTAAGCAGGGGGGATTTAAACCAAATGAAACAGAAGGGGCCTCATGCATACCAACACCCCCCAACACTTCATCTGCACTATTCCTGTCTTTAGGTCCATGATTGTTCAACAATTTGTTTGGCTTTGTATGTTAACTCTCTTTTCAGCCACCAGATTCCAGATGCCAGCAAGATGCTGACCAGACTTCCCTGAACAGACGACCCCATCAATGTGTCCTGGAGCTCAGCTTCCTCAGAGCCCCACCCTACTAGGGAAAGAGAGAGGCAGACTGGGAGTATGGATCGACCAGTCAACGCCCATGTTCAGTGGGGAAGCAATGACAAAAGCCAGACCTTCCACCTTCTGCAACCCACAATGACCCTGGATCCATACTCCCAGAGAGATAGAGAATGGGAAGGCTATCAGGGGAGGGGATGGGATATGGAGATCGGGTTACGGGAATTGTGCGGAATTGTACCCCTCTTATTCTATGATTTTGTTAATGTCTCCTTTCTTAAATAAAAAGAAAGAAAGAAAGAAAGAAAGAAAGAAAGAAAGAAAGAAAGAAAGAAAGGGAAGAACTAGTGTCTGTTATATATCAGCCCTGAGACAGCTGAGTCAGTCATCTTTCACCTTTAGTAGTGTTGTCTCGGTCTATTAGCTTAGGAATGTGGAGGGGAGGAGGGGCAGCGACTACAGCCGCTGCTTCAATTACCTAAAGAGTGAACGCAAAGGGAATGTTGTTTGAGGCTTTATGTCTCCACCAGGCACATAGATTAAAATATCCACTTAGGGTAAATCAGGAGAGTGTACAGTCTGTGTTCATCTATTTCCCATAACACTGAGGTAGCAGAGGGGCCAGGTTCAGTCCCCAACACCACCATAAACAAGAGCTGAGTAGGGGCTGGGCCGTGCCTCACCAGGTTAAGAATCAAAGTACAAAGCACAAGGACTGGCACAAGGATCTCCATTGGAGCCCCGGCTCCCCACCTGCAAGGGGGTTGCTTCACAAGTGATGAAGCAGGTCTGCAAGTGTCTATCTTTCTTTTTCCCTCTATCTCCCTCTCCCCTCTCAATTTCTCTCTGTCCTATCCAAAAAAATATGGCTGCAGGAGCAGTGGATTCCTAGTGCAGACACCAATCCCCAGTGATAACCCTGGAGGAAAAAAAAAAAAAAGAGATAGAGAGAGTAAGAGAGCTGAGTAGAGGTTTTGTAGAAAGATAGAAAGGGAATAAAGGAAGAAGGGAGAGAGGGACTGGAGAGGCAGCTTAGTGGTTGTGCAAATGCCTTTCATGCCTGAGGCTCTGAACTCCCAGGTTCATCACCATAAACTAGAGCTGAGGCTAAGCGGTGTTCCTGACCTGGTTGTGGTGTTGAACCAGGATGGTCATCCAAAGATTAGCAAGAGACAGTTTTAGGTATGCAAATGCAAAGGAATCTTTACTGCTAGCCAGGCTAGGGTCGGCACCATCACGGACACAAACTCAGCTGCTCCTGGTGCCGACCTCAACCCCCAGTACTACAGGGCTTATATGGGGAAGCTTAGCATGGCAGTTAGGCTTTGTGGTCACCCTTGTGACGCACATGGCCTGGGTTCAGTTTCTAGTAACTGCTCTAGTTTCCAGTAACCACCCTTAATTATGGGACTTTCTTGTTTCTCAAGAAACTGAGGCCTATTCTATTTCTGCAGTTTTTGGAGCCTGTCATGGAGTTACTGCAGTCTAGTCCCTTCATGGGGAGGACCAGAGGCGATCCTGCCTAGCTGGCCTCCTCCAAGACAGCTGACAGCAGATGCAACTGGCTCTTTTTAAAAGGTGATGTATTTGTAGTAAGGGAAGAAGGGCAGGTTACTGCTCAGCTCTAGCAGGTGGCGATGTCAGGAACGGAGACCATAGTCTCTGAGGCCTCAGGTAGGCAAGTCCTGTGCTCTAGTGATGACCTTTCCAACCCTCAATTGTACTGTGGTTGGTTTTGTTCTTAGACATTGACTGAAATTTCTTTTAGCTTCAGTTTTCTTTTTTTTTTTTTTTTTGATGTCTTCTCTTGTGAAAATTTTATTTTGAACTTTCTAATTCTTCTTTAATTTTTTTATTAACTTTATTTATTTGATAGAGACAGCCAGAAATTGAGAGGGAAGGGGTGATAGGGAGAGAGACAAAGAGAGACACCTGCAGCCCTGCTCACAAAGCTTTCCCCCTGCAGGTGGGAACCCAGGTCCTTGTGCATGGTAACATATGTGCTGAAAAAAAACAATACGGGCCGGTAGCACAGTAGTTTAAATGCACATGAAACAAAGCACAAGGACCAGCCAAAGGACCCTGGTTCAAGGCCCCAGTTCCCCACCTACTGGGGGTTGCTTCAATAGTGGTAAAGCAGGTCTGTAGGTGTCTTACTCTCCTCCTCTCTTTTTTTAAATATTTATTTATTTCCTTTTGTTGTACTTGTTGTAGTTATTGTTGTTGTTATTGATGTTATTGTTATTATCGTTATTGTTGGATAAGACAGAGAAAAATGGAGAGAGGAGGGGAAGACAGAGATGGGGAGAGAAAAATAGACACCTGCAGACCTGCTTCACCGCCTGTGAAGTGACTCCCCTGCAGGTGGGGAGCCAGAGGCTCAAATTGGGATCCTTATGCAGGTCCTTGAGCTTCACGCCATGTGCACTTAACCTGCTGCGCTACCACCCGACTCCCTCTCTCCTCTTCTCTGTCTTCCCCTCCTTTCTCAATCTCTCTCTGTCCTGTCCAACAACAATAACAGCTATAACTACAATAACAACCACAGCAAATGCAGCAAGGGCAAAAAAATGGGAAAAAGAAAAGAAAAAAATAATCTGTATTAATATGTATTTACCTAAGGAGAATAAATAGATCAAGACAAAACTAAACTGGAGTAAAATAACTTGTGTGTCTATAAAAATCACTGCAGTAAATAAATTTGAATTCATATCTACAGATTTTTTTGTATTTTCTTTATTTGTTATTGGATATAGGCAGAGAGAAACTGTGGGAGGTGGCGCAGTGGCTAAGTAACTAGACTCTCAAGCATGAGGTCCCGAAGTTCAGTGCCCGGCAGTACATGTACCAGAGTGATGTCTGGCTCTTCCTCTATCTCCTCCTGTCTTTCTCATTAATAAATAAATTTTTTAAATTTAACTTTTTTCTTTTTTAATATTTATTTTTTATCTTTGTTGCCCTTGTTGTTGTTATTATTGTTGTTATTGATGTTGCCATTGTTGGATAGGACAGAGAGAAATGGAGCGAGGAGGGGAAGACAGAGGGGGAAGAGAAAGACAGACACCTGCAGACCTGCTTCACCACCTGTGAAGCGACTCCCCTGCAGGTGGAGAGCCAGGGCTCAAACCGAGATCCTCATGGCAGTCCTTGCACTTTGTGCCACATGTGCTTAACCCGCTGCGCTAAAGCCAGGCTCCCATAAATAAAATCTTTAATGAAAAAAAAGAGACGGGGTCGGGCGGGGGAAAAATGGCTTCCAGGAGCGGCGGATTCATGGTGCAGGCACGGAGCCCAACAATAACCCTGGAGGAAAAAAAAAAAGAGAGAGAGAGACAGAGGGAAACTGAGAAGGGAGGAGGAGAAGAGATGGAAAGAGACAGAGAGACATCTGCAGGCCTGCTTCATCCCTTGTGAAGCTTTCCCCCTTGCAGGTGAAGGACCAGGAACTTGAACTTTGGTCCTCGCATACTGTAATGTGAGCGCTTAACCATGGGCACCACCGCACAGCCCCCTCAACAGATTTTTAGACTAACCAAGTGGTGGACTAACCAAGGAGTAGTCAGATTAACAGGATTCAGGAATACAAGATTCACTTGATGGCAATTGTTTCTAAGCATTTTTCTGATAGAGAAAATAGTGTTTTAACACATTGATCTTTTCTAAAGGGCAGAAATAGGAACCAAATTTAGATCAAGTCAGAGTAGTAGAAGAGTAAATTTTGGTGCAAACAGAAAATCCTTGAACCAACTCAGGTAGTCTATTCGATCCACTCAGAATCTGCTTTTTCTTTTTGGAAACTTTTCAAACTTTAATGTTCACTTCTTCCTTTGAAGGGTGCAGCTCACCAACCCTTGTACATACTTAAAGAGATTAATTTTTAAGCTCTCTCCTCTGATAGGAAATGTACCTCCACTCCCCTTCTTTCATGTTCAGTTCCCACTGGGGCAAACCCAGCACACAAATTTCTGAGGAAGCCTAAGCTATTATAAAGAAAGAAATATACAGCCTCTGATCAGCCAAAAGAAGTGGGTCAGGATTTTAAAATAAGCCCTTCCATGAATTGGCTTCTAGTACCAAACTCTTTATATCTATAGTTCATTTAAATCTCTCAACACTCCTAAAATAAATAAATAAATAAATAAATAAGTCATAAGTAACAGTTGGCAATCCTTCTTGTGTTTTTTAGGATAACAGAAATTTGGGTGACTTACCCTATGATCCTGCAATTCCTCTCCTGGGGACATATCCTAAGGAACCCAACACACCCATCCAGAAAGATCTGTGTACACATATTGTAATAGCCAAAATCTGGAAGCAACCCAGGTGTCCAACAACAGATGAGTGGCTGAGCAAGTTGTGGTCTCTATACACAACGGAATACTACTCAGCTATTAAAAACAGTGACTTCACCATTTTCAGCCGATCTTGGATGGACCTTGAAAAATTCATGTGAAGTGAAATAAGTCAGAAACAGAAGGATGAATATGGGGTGATCTCACTCTCAGGCAGAAGTTGAAAAACAAGAGCAGAAGACAAGGCACAAGTAGAACCTGAACTGGAATTGGCATATTTGCACCAAAGTAAAAGACTCTGGGGTAGGTGAGGGGGAGAATACAGGTCCAAAAAGGATGACAGAGGACCTAGTGAGGGTTTCTATGGAAAAATGAGAAATGTAATGCATGTACAAACGATTGTATTTACTGTCGAATGGAAAACATTAATTCCCCAATAAAGAAATTAAAAAAAAAACTTTGGGTGATAAAATTACTTGATGAGCAGCTAGAACAAGAATTTGAACCAACACATCCAGAGTCTTGTGCTTACCCACTGCCCTGCCTGCCACCCAGCCACGCAGGACACCTGCCAGAGAGACTCATCACAGAGCATTTTTCTCCTGGGATTACAGGCTAAGGAACATCAATCCAGCTGCTCCTGGGATTACAGGCTAAAGAACATCAATCCAGCTGCTCCTGGGATTACAGACTAAGGAACATCATTCCAGCTGCTCCTGGGATTACAGGCTAAGGAACATCAATCCAGCTGCTCCTGGGATTACAGGCTAAGGAACATCAATCCAGCTGCTCCTGGGATTACAGGCTAAGGAACATCAATCCAGCTGCTCCTGGGATTACAGGCTAAGGAACATCAATCCAGCTGCTCCTGGGATTACAGACTAAGGAACATCAATCCAGCTGCTCCTGGGATTACAGAGTAAGGAACATCAATCCAGCTGCACACTGAGTTTACTGCAGGTAAAAACTGGCCCTTGGAAAATATCCCCACAAAAGATATGTATCTGAAAATATCTGAAAATGTTCTAAAGGCAAAGCTGTGGAGCAGCTGAAACCCTTAGCGATGGGTTTGCTTATTGAGGTGAAGCTCTGTTCAGGAGAAGATATTCTTATTGAGCAGCGACGTAATGAAAGCGTGATCTTAAGCCACTGTGCGCTTTAGCAGAAATTACCTTCAAGCATGGTTTTCTAGCTTAGTTTCGAATGCATTTTCAAACTGTCTGAAAGACTTGGAGGGCAGGGATGCATAGCATAATGGTGAGCAAAGACACTCTACTACTCTCCTGCCTGAGGCTCCAAAGTCCCAGGTTCAATCCCCCGCACCACCATAAGCCAGAGCTGAGCAGTGCTGTGGTTAATATATCTATACTGACCTGGAGCAATGAAATCCCAGGGACAAGGAGGGGAAGGGGAAAGAAAAAAAAAAAAAAAAAGACTTGGAAAATCCTCACTAATTATCTCTTATAAGACTGTTTCTGGGAGTCAGGTGGTAGCGTAGCGGGTTAAATGCAGGTGGTGTGAAGCGCAAGGGCCAATGTAAGGATCCTGGTTCCAGCCCCGGCTCCCCACCTGCAGGGGAGTTGTTTCACAGGCGGTGAAGCAGGTCTGCAGGTGTCTATCTTTCTCTCCCTCTCTCTATCTTCCCCTCCTCTCTCCATTTCTCTCTGTCCTATCCAACAATGATTACAACAATAATAACTACAACAATAAAACAATAAGGTCAAAAAGGGAATAAATAAATAAATATTTTTTAAAAGACTGTTTCTGCCAAGTTCTCTTTCCTTACCCTCCAAGACACCAGTTACATTTGCGTTCAATTTTTAATCATAATCCATTGGCCTCCTCCCAGTCTTCCGTGTGCTTTAGTCTATTTCCTTCTGTCCTGCCTTCCAATCTGCTATTCTTCTCTTCAACCATTTCGTATCTGTTGTGAAACTCACCAGTTAAGTCTTATTCCCCATTACTATACTTCCTAGTTCTAGAATTTCCATTCAGTTCTTTTTCTATCTGCAGGACTAAGTTACCGATTGTTACCTAACTTCTTGATGAAATGTTAATAATTATCAATTTTTTTGCCTCCAGGGTTATTGCTGAGGCCCAGTGTCTGCACTACAAATCCACTGCTCCTGGAGGCCATTTTTCCCATTTTGTTGCTGTTGTTGTTCTTGTTGTTACTGCTCTTTTTTGTTGTTGGACAGGACGGAGAGAAATGGAGAGAGGAGGAGAAGACAGAGAGGGGGAGAGAAAGATCTGCTTCACCCGGCGGTGGCGCACCCAAACACAGTACAAAGCGCAAGGACCAGCACAAGGATCCGGGTTTGAACCCCTGGCTCCTCACCTACGGGGGGTGGGGGGTGGGGTGGCACTTCACAAGCAGTGAAACAGGTCAGCAGGTATCTATCTTTTTCTCTCCCTCTCTATCTCCCCTTCCTCTCTCACTTCTGTCTTATCCAATTGAAAAAATGGAAAAGATGGCCATAGTGCCAGCATCCCATCAATTTTCCTAGAGGCAAAACAAGACAAAAAGCCCAACAATGCATCCATGTCAGTGTCAGAATGTGGGGTGTCATTTGAAGTTGTGGGTGGTCACTTGTGTATGAACAGATCAACCCAGGAGAACTATAGCTGGAACTGGTTGTATAATATTTCATACATAGCGTGCATGTAAGTGATTGATAACCAAAAGAAAAAAGTGAAGATAGAAATAGAATGGACCTGGGAGTTGAGTGGTAGTGCAGCGGGTTAAGCGCAAGTGGCGCCAAGTGCAAGGACTGGCGGAAAGATCCCGGTTCGAGCTCCCGGCTCCCCACCTGCAGGGGAGTCGCTTCACAGGCGGTGAAGCAGGTCTGCAGGTGTCTGTCTTTCTCTCCCCCTCTCTGTCTTCCCCTCCTCTCTCCGTTTCTCTCTGTCCTATCCAACAAGAACATCAATAATAACTACAATAAAACAAGAGCAATAAAAGGGACTAAACAAATAAATAATACACAGATTTGCTCTAGCCTATACAGACACCTAATGGCCAAGATTAGAAACTGCTGAAAGTCAGGGGCCAGGAAGTGGCACACCTGGTTGAGTGCATGTATTACAGTGTGCAAAGACCTGGGTTCACGTCCTTGGTCCCGATCTGCAGGAGGAAAACTTTTTGAGTGGTGAAGCAGTGTTGCAGGTGTCTCTCTGACTCTCTGTCCCTCTCCCTTTCACTCTCCATTTCTGGCTGACTCTGTCCAGTAAATAGATAATTTTTAAAAAATGAAATTTTCGGGAGTCGGGCTGTAGCACAGCGGGTTAAGCACAGGTGGCGCAAAGCGCAAGGACCAGCATAAGGATCCCGGTTCGAGCCCCCGGCTCCCCACCTGCAGGGGAGTCACTTCACAGGCGGTGAAGCAGGTCTGCAGGGGTCTATCTTTTTCTCTGCCCTTCTCTGTCTTCCCCTCCTCTCTCCATTTCTCTCTGTCCTATCCAACAACGACAACAACAATAATAACTACAACAATAAAACAACAAGGGCAACAAAAGGGAATAAATAAAATAAATATTTTTAAAAAATGAAATTTTCTTGTCTTCCAACTTCTTCCTAAACAATCTTACTTCATGTAACTACCCTGAGCACTTGTTTTCAGGTTTTCACTTGACAACTGTTCCATGGGTGCATATAAATCTTTGTCCGTTTTTGTTTGTTTGTTTTTCCTCCAGGCTTATTGCTGGGGCTCGGTGCCTGCACTACCAATCCACTGCTCCTGGAGGCTTTTTATTATTATTATTCCCTTTTGTTGTCCATGTTGTTGTTTCTTATTGTTGCAGTTATTATTGTTATTGATGTCATCATTGTTGGATAGGACAGAGAGAAATGGAGAGAGGAGGGGAAGACAGAGACGGGGAGAGAAAGATATACACCTGCAGACCTATTTCACCGTCTGTGAAGCGACTCCCCTGCAGGTGGAGAACCGGGGGCTTGAACTGGTATCCTTAGGCGGGTCCTTGTGCTTTGCGCCACGTGCGCTTAACCCGCTGTGCTACCACCCAACTCCCAGAGACTTTTTTAAAAAATATTTATTTCCTTTTGTTGTCCTTGTTTTATTGTTGTAGTTATTATTGTTGTCATCATTGGATAGAACAGCAGACCTGCTTCACCACTTGTGAGGCGATTCCCTTGCAGGTGGGGAGCCGGGGTCTCGAACCAGCATCCTTCCGCGGGTTTCGCACCATGTGTGCTTAACCTGCCGCTCTAATGCCCGACCCACTTTTGTCAGTTTTTTTAAGACTCTACATTTGAAAGTGAAATTACTTGGTACAATAATTTCAGTAGAAATGATCTTTTAAGGCACAGACAGTCTCAAGGATCTTGATACATAACACACCAAACTTTTCTGAAAAAGAAGAGTCACTTGACACACCGGCTGGTCGTGTATGAAGCCTGTCTTCCTTTTTTATTTATGGTCATGTGCAGTTGGAAAAGTCTTTCTTTTTACATTTTAATTTGCATTTCCTGACAAGTGATAAGGATGAAGGTTTTACTTCAGAAAGTGTGCTAGATTTTTCCAGTGAAACATCTGTGTGTGTCCTTTCCATATATTTTTTTTTTCTTTCCAGGGTTATTGCTGGGCTCGGTGCCTGCACCATGAATCCACCGCTCCTGGAGGCCATTTTTTCCCCCTTTTTGTTGCCCTTGTTGTTGTAGCCTCGTTGTGGTTATTATTATTGCCATTGTTGATGTTGTTCTGTTGGATAGGACAGAGAGAAATGGAGAGAGGGGAAGAGAAAGATAGACACCTGCAGACCTGCTTCACCGCCTGTGAAGCAACTTCCCTGCAGGTGGGAAGCCGGTCCCTGTGCTTTGCACCACATGCGCTTAACCCACTGCGCCACCGCCCAACCCCCCCTTTCCATATTTTTAAACTGCTAAAAGTTCACCACAAGAAAACCTGTGAAGCAGTTGCTTCCATAGCTAAAAACAGAGGGAGACTTAATTCTAGACATAAAAATTCAAAGGGACCACTGCATCCTGCAAAACTAAGCAACACCTGTAAAATAAAAGTTCCCTTAAATGTTTATTCCCATTGTGAAAGGAGGGTTTAGTTCCAGGTTACCGCACAATCAGGTTACCCCATCCCCACCCCCGCAGATGGAGACCCAGAGGCTCAAATCCGGATCCTTGAACTGGGATCCTTCCAGTGCGCCTTGCGCCAAGTGCGCTTAACCCGCTGCGCTACCGCCCGGCCTCCCTTTTATATAATTTTTTATGGAGAGCTATTTTATATCATGCTGTGAATTGAAACCAGGCACCCATACATAAAAGGCCTTTTGCTCTAGCCCTGAGTCACCTACCCAACTCCACTGGATGCTCAGTTTAGAAGTGAATTATTGGGAGTCGGGTAGTAGCAGCGGGTTAAGCGCACGTGGCATAAAGATCCCAGTTCGAGCCCCCGGCTCCCCACCTGTAGGGAAGTCGCTTCACAGGCGGTGAAGCAGGTCTGCAGGTGTCTGTCTTTCTCTCTCCCTGTCTTACCCTCCTCTCTCCATTTATCTGTGTCCTATCCAATAACGACATCAATAACAACAATAACCACAACAGTAAAAAAAAAAAAAAAAAAGGGGCAACAGAAGGGAATAAATACTTTTTTAAAAAAGTGAAATATCAGAACAAGACTGATAATCAGCTGAAGGTATTATAAAAACATCAAGGAGACAAGTCAAATAACTAAAGGTCCATCCAATATTCCTCAGCAGGCTGTCAACAACAGAAATACCACATCAGCTCATGAAGGAACCGAATTCTTTTTTTTATTTATTTAAAAAGGAGACATTAACAAAACCATAGGATAAGAGGGGTACAGCTCCACACAATCCCCACCACCAGAACTGCGTATCTCATCCCTTCCCCTGATCACTTGCCTTTATCCCTCTGGGAGTATGGACCCAAGGAACTGAATTCTACCTCCCAACCTTAGAGAACACAGCCCTGGGGAGCTAAGCCAGAGACTAAGCCCATTTAGGAAGCTACAATGAGAATCATAACTTGGCAGAAAACCAAAGTCTGCAATTCAATTCACCGTCTTCCCAGAGGCAAAATCTACAGGGCAAACCTATGTTTGCTTAGTAAACACTAAGTACAGCACTAATATAGTTAGATGCCTCAAGTCATAAAAGCCTAAGGCAACTGTAATGTAAATAACAAGACCATCCCCCTGGAATTCTGGGACAGTCCTTATCTCCACTATTCTGTTTATGAGGACTCTCTCACAAGTCTACAATCAACCCCCACAGGACAGTGTATCCAACTGACTCTTCACTCCTACGCTCTTATGTGGGTCATACCTTCTCAGCAACATAGTTACCCTCAAAATTCAGTTCAGTCCCTGCAGTCCCTCAAAATTCAGTTCAGTCCGTGCAGTTTCCTTCCGTTATAATCACACATTGGTTTTGAGACAGCACCCTTATCTGGCGGATTCAAGAAACCCAGTCTGTTTCCTTGTGCTAAATGTCGCGTTGACTAGCCAGGTCTAGACTGCCCTCGTTAGCTCCTGATGACTTTTGTGTTGAGGGGGAGGGAGCAGCTAGCTGGGGCCGTTCCCCAGCTGCCCAGGTGGCCCCTGATGCTGACACTTTTAAGTTCTAACCCCAAACTCTGTACAAAAAGCTTTTCAGGGAGACAGGGAGACAGCATAATGGTGATGCAAAAGACTGTCATTCTAAGACTGCTGAGGTCCCAGGTTCAATCCCCTGCAACACCTTAAGCCAGAGCTCTGGTATGTTAAAAGAAATAAGTAAATAAATAAAGCTTTCCAGAAGAATCAGTCTCTTCCTCTGAACACAGTGAAGGAAGGCACTGGTGAAGATTTAGAGGCTGGGGCAGGAGGCTTCCAAAACAGAAAAAGCTGATGAAGGGAACAGGGGAGGGCAGTTTTATTCTGCAGCTGTCAACTCTACTCGTCTATACGCTGAAACCTGGAGACCACAAAACTCATTTTAGAATGGGTTAGATGGGTCAGCAGAACAGCTCATGAGGATAGTGTGCTGCTTTGCCAACGTGTGGAGCCCAGGTTCAAGCCCAGCTCCCACAGCATTCAAGGAAGCGTCAGTGCTTCAGACTCCATTCTAAAAAAGGAAAAAGAAAAAAAAAAAAGGCTTCTGCTGCTTTTTAAGCTTGCAAACCACTTATCTGGACAGTCCTCCAAGGTCTCTTCTAAAAGCTAAATTACGTTTTATTCAGCAAATATTTGAGAAGTATCTTACCATCTATAGATTCTGTGCTAAGTATTGACATGCTAACGAACAGACTCTGCCCTCAGGTAACCTGATCGTTTGCATTGAGAAATTAGAGGAGCCGGGTGAGGGGGCATCTGGTTGACCGTATTATTACTGTGTGAGGAGCTGAGTTCAAGGCCCTGATCCCTACCTGTAGGGGGAGTTTCATGAGTGCTGAAGCAGTGTTGCAGGTGTCTCTTTTTCCCCTCTATCTCTTTTTTCTCAATTTCTCTGTCTCTATCCTAAATAAATAAAGGTGTTGGTCTGTGAGGTGACATAGTGGATAAGGCATTGGACTCTCAAGCATGAGGTCCTGAGTTCAATCCCTGGCAGCACATGTACCGGAGTAATGTCTGGTTCTTTCTCTCCTCCTATGTTCTCATGAATAAATACTTTAAAATAATTTAATTAAATTAAGGAGGGGTAGATAGCATAATGGTAATGCAAAGAGACTCTCATGCCTGAAACTCCAAAGTCCCAGGTTCAGTCCCCTGCACCAATATAAGCCAGAGCTGACCAGTACCCTGATTAAAGTAAGTAAATAATAAAACAATAAAATTATAAAAGAGATAGAAAAGGAAATTAACAAGGGCCAGAAAGACGGCTCCCAAGGTGGTATGTGCCTTTCCATGCCGATAGCCCAGCTCTGAGCCCAGGGAGGTTCTGGTGTTGTGGTGTCTTCCCCATAAGCAGAACGACCAAAAAGGTCCGACTTTTATCTCCTCAAAGGTGAAAGAAACTCAACTGATACACATTTCTTCTACAGACACTGGTGCAAGTAAGTGCCCCTTATCCTTCAACCAATATTCACCAGAAGTAAGCTGAATGGAGAGAAAGAAAAACAAACAGAAACAACCAGTTGTTAAGTTGAAAAATCAGACTGAATTTTATTAAAATATACATAAAAATACCTCATTTTTATTTTGTCAGTTTGGGGAAGTTCGTGGAGGTGAAGAGAGCAGCAGTGGCACTGGTGGAGAGAAGTAAAGGCCAAAACAAGTCTCCAAAGGGCTGCAGTACAAACCTGCCGCAGAGCAGCCTGGGAACGGCACTGAGTGACATGCCCTGGCACAGAAAGAGGTGGCTCCGAGACGTGCGGCTGGGACCCAACCGTGGCGGGAAGAGCCACTGTCCAAACCTTCTACCTGAATCAGCACTGTACAGTGACAGCCTAGCTACAGAGCAAGCACTTGGCATGGAGCTTAAATGAACACAAAACTCACAGGACACTTCGAAGGAAGACAAGGAATACAGGCATTTGCTGGTTTCAACAGTGTATGGGTACCACTGCTTTACTCACACGAATCTGAATATGTACACCAAAAAATGTGTATCAGAGGCTGCTTTCAGAAAAGTCATGTGTTCCACGAGAACTATGTGAACAGTGTAAAATGTCTCTACTGTGTAACGAAAGAAGAAAGTCAGCATTCCCCTGTAGTACTAGAAAATATTCAGCTCATCTGAAGTTATAGTCAAATGAAGTGAAGTATTACAGCAGCCTTTTCACGAAGTAGATTTATACCTTAAAGCAATACATTTCATACCTTCAAACACTTTGGTATAAGTGAAATCAATACAAAGGGGGGAAGGAAAGAAAGGAAAGCTCTACTTCGGTTCTCTCGTTAGGGGGAGACTCAGCAATACGACGGTCACACAGCTGCCGCAGACGGCAAGATGGAAGGAAACCCTCGAGGGCCGCCTCTCCCGCCGGAAGCGGATGGGCTGTGAGAGGACTTCTGGGAATTCAGGTGCATTTCACAACCACCTCCTCAGCAACGGCTTGAAAGGCCTCCTCAACGGCTTGGAATATGTGTGATCTCCCTTACTTCGCCTTAACAAACACAAACGGCCCTGCATTAAGGCAACCCAGAGCAACAATTCACGTAAAGCAGGACATAAAATTGTCTTAAATCGTATTACTAGAGGTTCCCAAGAAGTTCATACTTGAAATAAAAGGACATACTACATTAATAAAAATATATGCAATTTTAATAGCCCACTGACAAGTAGTTTTTTTTTTTTTTAAAGAAACAAATAACCGTCTGCATGCTACAAATATTTCTTCATTGATACACGGCTTTTGACGACTAAACACCACAACTGATCTGCAGAATTATTAACCGCATCATTTTATAATTACATTTCCTCATCTATTCTATCCGAATGTGATTCTGGTGATTGTCCACTGTCTTCTTGTTTGGTATGTTGTCTTTTTTAAATGAATCCTTACATCGGAGAATTGTTTCTGAGCAGCCGTCGATGAATCAATCACTTTTCTGTCATCCACTGCGGGAACAAAGGGGGAATGTCCGCTGAGGCTTGCTCGGCACTGTGATTTACACTGGGGCCTTCTGTAAAGACAAGCAAGTTTTTTGAAGAGAAGCAGGATCTTTGAACAAACTTCGCAAACACATTAGTAATTCCTTTCTGAAGGAGAAAAAAAAACTGTCAAGTGTTTCGCTTCACTGCACAAATGCTGTAGAGTGTCTCACAAGACCCCCTGGGCTGTAAATCCTCAGACAGTCCGTCCACTTCCACGGGAACAGAGTACAGCATCTGCACAACAAAATAAGCATAATACAAAGTAAAACACACTACTGTGAGTGTGCTGTCAGGGCCACTGCTATGACTCACGCGGAGAGTACCGCTGCCGTGTGCTAGCCAGTTTCAAACATGCTCCCATTGCACTGAAGGAAGCTTCCGTGCTAGAGTCTGTGGGTCTCTCTCTTGATTTTCCATTAAAAAAAAAAATGAAAATGAAAACAAAAAAGATTAAGTGAATTATCTGTCGGGTCTAACTGAGATTTTCTGAAGAAAAAAAGAACTCAAGAACATAAACATAGGGGCCAGGTGGCGGTGCACCTGGTTAAGCACATACACCACAGTGCACAAGGACCCGGGTTCAAGCCCCTGGTCCCCACCTGCAGTGGGAAAGCTTCACGAGTGGTAAAGCAGGGCTGCAGGTGTCTCTCTTTGTCTCTCTCTCTCTCTCCCTCTCTATCCTATGGTCTATCTCCCTCTACCCTTCTCAGTTTCTGTCTCTATGCAATAAAGATCAATTTTTTTAAAAAAAGATAAACATAGAAGAATTATTCTGCAAAACTGATTTATGCTTGAATGAGCCACGTATAACATAGAAGGGTTATTGATACTTTATTTTATAGTATCAGGACAGTACTAGGACCTTAATTTCTTGCCCAAATTTCATAACCAAACACAGTAACAAAAACAATTAATGACTAAAACACTTAACAGTGGCCAGACCTTATATGAAATGAAATCTTGGTTTTTACTTTAGATATCAAAGCCCAGGGCCTAGGAGCCAGACAGTTGGGCCAGTGCAGCACACACCTGCCGTGCAGAGCCAGGTC